>NC_089504.1:155996978-156307513 GCF_036850995.1 Saccopteryx leptura
TAATGGATTACGTTATAAATTATCTTGCCAATTCTGAAATGGTACATTAAAATATGTTTGTGAAATGATATGTTGTAATATACTTACTATAATTCCTTCATAAAAGTTTTAAATTTTTAATAGAAAGAGCAGATGTAGCTTTAAGGGATTTGTAGGTCTATTTCAGGGTGGTATTTTTATCTACTCTTCTTATTTTCAAGAATAATGGGCTAACAAGTTTTCATTTAAAAATATTGATTACTCCAAATGAATTGTAAGTGAAGTAAAAAATTTCTGTCCTAAATTTTTGATATTATAGTATTTTCTATCAACTATTAATCTTCAAGACTTAAAATAAAAATGTCTATCTCTACTGAATCTATATTAGGCTGAAATTCAAGCTACTTGAATTATCAGCTCAAGAAAGTATACTTACTAATATAATAGATTGTGTCCTTTGAGAATATATCACACAAACACTGCTTTCTTTCTAAAATGGGCTTTAGGTAAGCTTAAATAGAGGAGTCAGGTAATAGACCTTTTTATTTATTTTTTCTTTTAAACCAGATTATTTGGGCTGAACCATTAATATGGTGGACATTACATACTATTGGGTGGACATTAATAGGACAAAGTACTATTCCTATTGACAGAGTCAGAATTTAAATGAAGGCCAGAATTCAAAAATGGTTCCACAGAATGTGAACTTCTTATTGACAAATATGTATTGTGGATAAAAAAGGAGCCACATGCTGAACCTGACAAGGTCAGGGAAAGCCTGCATGGTGGCCTTCTAGATTCAGGAATCTAAAGTAACCACACAGGATGGTCTGAAATTAATACTTTTTAACTAAAAGCAGTTTATGGTGGGCAGTCATGTCCTAGGGAGTTATTCTCTATCTGTACTAAGGTCAATGCTTGCTTTGAAGCCTGTGTGTTGCCTTTTATATCTACAATGATGTACCAATAACATGACTTTGAAATGTAGGAATAATCTTTTTCTGCCCCCTTAGGGCAGGCATCAGACCAGAGCAGGAACCAACAAACTCCTTCATTGTTATTATTATCACGTTAATTAACATACCTATTTTATGCCTTCCTATGTAAAAGAAATTTCAGTATGTACATTTGAACTTTTTATTCAATCTCAGAGATTTCTCCATTTTGCTTTCTCCCACCTCCCTAATCCATCACCAATTAATTTCATATAACCCCTGTTAAGCCAGTTGTTGTGGCCACCATCACAGCTGCCTGGCCAGTGCAGGTTTACATTTGATTTGGACAGACTGTAATGAAACAATGGAGCCAAGATCTGGTGGGCCATTACCTTTAATCCTAGATTGTACCTGGTGGACAAGAAATACACACAGTGGGAAAACACTGCCCTTCTTATTCAGGGCTACCAAAGCCACTGATTTATCCAAGTTTCCTAGAATCAAAGGTTTCTACCTCACCAGCCTTATTCACCTCTGTTCTCCATCTCCTTCTTTTCTGTACAAACTCTGCACAATCTGGCTTCTCCTTCAGCACTCCACCATTTTGGCTGCCTTTCCTCTCCTCCACATGGCCTTTATCTGCTCTCCACCAGTATGGGCTCCTCTGTCCCATTTTATAGTGTAGAAATCAAAACTTTTAATCCAATATACAAACAAGAAAGTCTCTGATACAAAGTCACTTATCTGAGGCATAATAGGATTTCTCATGAGAGTGCACCACCCCACATCATGCAACAGTCAAGGCTGTGGGGCAAAGCTTAGTCTTAAAACTAAGCCTTAGGCTACAACCACCCTGCCTGCTTACAGCCTGTCCCCCCACACTCAATGCAAACTATAAGCGAGCAAACATATATATCATATTTACAAACTTATTTGACCAACAATCCTGTACATCTTCCTCTTTGACTTTGATGTGTAAAATTTAAGTTGTGAAACCACCATTTCCCAGAGGACTTTCTCTATCTGTTGAGACTCTTCTTCCCGGCAATTGTCAACAGTGTAAGGTCGGTGGATAGAGGCATGGTCACGTAGGGACTCAGACCCGCCCACATTGGCTAGGACCGCCCACAATCAAGCCCGCCAAAGGAAGCTTCCCAGGAACCATTTGGAAAGAAGCGATCGTCTGCCAGCCAGTGAAATTTTACCACGTCATAGTAGCTCCACCTCCCTAGAGGGACCCTTTAAATATCTGCCACGTGGTTTAATCTTTGCAACTTCCCTAGCCTCCATTTTCTCCATCTTTCTTTCCTCGGGGCCAGGGAACCTTGCCGGGCGGGGTGTGCGCTCTGTACTCAATAAAGCCGTTTATTATTTCACACTTTGCGGCTCTGAGCCCTCTTCCTTCCTTCTCGGCGAGGAAAAATACCTTACAAACAGTTTGGCTCAAATAAACTCATAAAAATTCTTACAGGTTTGGAAGTTTTTTTTATGTTGACAATATTGATGACTAGAGATATCAGCTTTGAAATAATGTATAAAGAATTGGTAGTTGAAATCAGACAAACATGTAAATGTCAAGGAGGGACTTTTAGGTAGAAGAGAGCAGGAAGCAACTGGAAACTAAGCTTCTTTTGAATACTGAAATTTAATATTGAAGGGCAAGAGAAGAGTCCTTTTTTAGAGACAAAGAAAAAGAGAGGTTTTAGAGCAGAATGATAAAATTTTCAAGAATGGTGGTTTAATAATGTCAAGAGAGGTCTTGATGTCCGATTTTTGTATAATTGATCTATATTATCAAGTTAAAAAGCACCTTAGATATCAACTAGGACAGTTACATTATGTTCAGATGAGAAACTGAGACCCAGGAAATAATTAGTGATAATCAGTATTAATCATTCACTGAGCATTTACAGAGTCCCTAATATATTCCAAGAATTAAGGTAAGTAGTTCTTCCATATAAATATGTTCTTCCTACTCTTATGTGCTGGATGTTTAGAATGGTGATAAAGGGATAATTATCATACAATGTGAAAGATGTTGTAAGGGAAAGGAGTTCTATATTCAAAACTCAGAGCTATGTTGTAGGTCAATGCTATTTTTGTAGGAGCTTTTAGGGCACAATCAAAAATATTTTCACAGAAAATATAATAATTGAAGAGTTTGAAGACTGAGTAGAAGAGGCAGGCCACAGAATGAAGAAAGAACATTACTGGCTGGTGATGAAGTATGCACAGAAGTGTGGGGCATAAAATAACTCAGTGACTACAACAGGCTTTACTTCATCAAAACTCTTATTTGCCCTGATTTCCTGGTTGTCTTTTCATGTTTCACCTCCATTAATGTCACATAGGCACATATTAAAAAAGAAAATCAGAAAAAAGTATAGCTTTTAATGCAATCTTATCTCTGCCGTCTTTAATTTTCTAGCATATGTACATTTGTGGGGTTTTTTTGTTTTTTGGGTTTTTTTGTTTGTTTGTTTGTTTTTTACAGAGACAGAGAGAGGGATAGATAGGGACAGACAGACAGGAACGGAGAGAGATGAGAAGCTTGCGACACCTTAATTGTTCATTGATTGCTTTCTCATATGTGCCTTGACCATGGGCCTTCAGCAGACTGAGTAACCCCTTGCTCAAGCCAGCGACTTTGGGTCCACGCTGGTGAGCTTTTGCTCAAACCAGATGAGCCCACGCTCAAACTGGTGACCTTGGGGTCTCGAACCTGGGTCTTTCTGTATCCCAGTGCAATGCTCTACCCACTGCGCCACCACCTGGTCAGGCCGTACATTTGTTTTTTAATGCTACACATATCTCTACTTATTGGTATAGCTAGTGCATTTTTGTCAAATAGTGTATGTCATATTTATCCTTTGATTATATTTGCTTGTATTTTGACAATCAACTAAAACTCCAAAATGGGTTTAAGACCACAAATGCAACCATTTATAATAGTAGCCAAGGGAGCAAAATCACTTTGTGATTCTGGCAGGGTGCCAAGTGTATTTGCATGCTTTTTTGTGGTTGGTGGCGCTGAGATGGGATGAGGAGACCCTGTGTCCGATGGAAGCTCATTGCTGCTGGGAGGCAAAGTGCAATAGTTCCTATTAAAAGCAGTTTTAATCTGAACTATCCTTTAAATAATCTAACTAATCACCATGATTTAGGATTAATTTAACATTAAGATGCCTTTTATTCTTATATTTTTATATTGTGTAAATTACAGAACTTTTATGATATAGATATTTTCTATGTAATTGTTTGATAAGCTATTTCTGATGATTTTATTTATTTAGTTTTTAAATTTGCTCTATCTTCCTTTCAATGTATTAATTTGTTTTAGAAAAAAATTAAATGCAAAACATAGTTCTAATAGTTTTAATATAAGTAAACTATGGAGAGAAGCAGCAATTTAAGTATTCACTGAGGACAACATGAGATAAAACAGAACAATAAAACTTACTTTATAAACACAACACCTATTAAGGGATGCACAAAGACTACATTGTGAAAAAAAATCATATGGCGTGATTTCCAGCTGTGGGAGTAAAGACCTAACAGAGAACTGATGTGCAATGAAACATTTTTACACTTGACATTAGGAATATTCTAGTGCATTTTCAAACTAAGCAACTTAAATTTAAGGAAATCCATATGAGACATACATCTCATCCTCAGAATATGATAACAGTATTTCATTATCAAGTTTAAAAAGAGTTAATAGCAGCATAGTTTTAAAATCATTAGTTAATGCAGATAAATTACCTCACAATCAGCAATGTTGGTGCTACTCTAGTTCAGAGTATCAACAGAAAATATATTGTACTTAAAATTCATAAAATCTTACCAGAAAATATATAATGCAATGATAAGTCAATGTATGTGCCATTTAAAGTAGAACATTAAGTATTTGTGTGTATGTATGTATACAGTGAGTATGTAGAGGCAGAGGCACATGCACATTTGTTCATGTTAATAGAAAATATTCACATTGCCAGTATATAAATAAAGATAGTTCAGAAATAATCGGAATAACCCAGTCTCATAACTATTAGAGACTTTTAGGACTTATTCAGCTTCACTCATCAGCAGTGATTTAAACTTCCAACCCAGTATCATTTCTCAGTTTTCAATCCTTTGTATCTTTACTGTTATTAGTCATGACCTCTGTTAGATAATACTTTAAATATAATACATTTATGTTATATATTTCATATACCTTTTTCAGCTATAAAGGAATTAAGAAATTTATCTCATCCTCTTTAATATGTCATATAACACTTATGACTCTCCAAAAAAAAAATCATGGGTGGAAAAGTTTCTGACTTTCATAAATGTATTACAAACCAAGATGGTAATGGCCTTTTATTTTTCTTTTAAATTTTTTTCCCTTGCTTTCACTGGGTATTGTCGGGCTCTTTTGAGTCAAATTCAAACAAAAAGAAATATTTCTATTCACGCATGAATTAATCTAGTAAATAGACTGTGTTTCCTAAATATGTGTATTTCTTTTTTTACAATTAGCCATTTAGTGTTTCATTTTTTTTACACAGGCCAGTTGTGTTTATTTTTTTAAACAGGCATTTTGTGTCTATTTATATTACATTTTAAAGAATATTATAAACTTTGCAAGTAGTTTAGCAAAAATTACAAATAAACACAACCAACCAAGAAACACAATACTATTCCTTATTCTCTATAATCATCATCATCTGTTGTTGGGCATCTTTGACCTTACATTCTCCTGCTTTGTCCCTTATTTTCTCCCTGTTCTTGTATAGGCTTCTTTTCTGCTTCTTACGCCTTGAATTTCTATAGCCTCTAAGACTCGGTCTTGGCTCTTTTGTTCTCTCTTTCTGCATCTTTTCTGGCAATGTTCTCTCTCACTGAAATGTCAGTAATCCATTTAAATCATAGCCCTCACCTTAGCTTCTCCCCTCAGATCTCGCCACAACTACCTCCTCTTAGTCATACTTACCGAAAAGGTAATTTGCTACCTCAGTGTGGCCAGCAAATTTATTAACCTCTATTTCCAACTTGCTCCTCTTACTGACCTGCTTTCTGTCCCTGGCATCCTACTCCCAGTCACCCTACCCACAACTTTCAATCTGTGTTATGAGTAAACTTCAAGTTTCTTAGCGGTGTCTGAAAACAAGAGTGAGCAATTCATTGTGTGGGGTTCTGGGTCCCATGACTCTCTTTTTCCTTTCAACCAGAACAGCTGCACTTTTCTTTATTTGATAACATAAGATTTCTGGATAAAACTTGCCTGACCTGCGGTGGTGCAGTGGATAAACCGTCAACCTGGAAATGCTGAGGTCACCGGTTCGAAACCCTGGGCTTGCCTGGTCAAGGCACATATGGGAGTTGATGCTTCCTTCTCTCTCTCTGTCTCTCCTCTCTCTCTCTCTCTCTCTCTCTCTCTCTCGCTCTCTCTCTCTCTCCCTCCCTAAAATGAATAAATAAATAAAAATAAAAAATAAAAAAAAATTTAAAAAAAAAAAGATTTCTGGATAAAACTTTATCAATTAAATAATTAAGTGAACAAAAAAACCTGAAAGCCACTGACCTATTTGAAAAATCTTGAAGCTATTCTTAATCACTTATTAACACAACCTCCTTCTTATGAAAAAATCAACACCTCAATGCTTTGAAACTCATATTTACTTCTGCAGGAAAATTTGGACTGTCTCTCAATGCCGACAAGAAAGTTGCCACACACTAATGGATCCCCTAAATATTTTAGATCTCTGAGAATATCTGTAAGCTCTTTCTAGCCTAACTTATCCAAACAGTCTATCCTGAACAAATGTTATTCTGTTTTATCTCTTTCATTCAGAAAGTTTCCTCTCCATAAAGTACCCTCATCACCCAACTTTGCATGAGATTCTCCTATGGGTTCAAGTGGTAGCATGAAGAAACAGTCCTAAAACCCCACACAAAAATTATATCTTTGTCCTTAGAGCTTCTACAGCATTTGTTATCCCTCTCTACTTCATATATTCTATTTTATTCTGAATTAATAATAGTAAATATGACTGAACATAACTTTGATTTATACTACTCTCCTGGGCCTAAGGGATCTATTGTTATTTTATTTGTAACACTTTTTATACCTATCAGAATGCCTAATATAAAATAACTTTAAAAATGTGCTTAATAAATCAATGTATGCTTTAAAACTTTTTTATTTTGGGGGCAAAACAAAGAACATCGTTGTAATATTTTCCTGCTTTTGTAAAGCAATTTGGTGTCAGGGATGGAAGTACTCATTTTTATTAATTCTCCATCCTACTAGTAAGAAATATTATTAGATATTTACTATGATATGCTCCTGAATTCTTCACTCAACATGTGTAGCAAATTTAGAGTGAATTGGCTCAGGGGAGACACCAAAAAAAAAAGAATTTGCAGAAGACCATTTGAGGTTTTGGTTCAGCTGAATGATGGTTTATTTATTGAGTAAATTTTTATCAGCTACAGATTTAGTCATCAAAAGGTCTTTCCCACAGAGTTTCTTATAAGCTCATCAAAATCCATCTGTTGAAGAAGAGTGTTTTATCTCAACAATATGTGCTGAATTGAATCTGCTTTATTAAAAAGTACACATCAGTCTCTTCTTCAGAAAGCATGATTTCATCACCAGGCTTATCATGAAAGAGAACATATTTCATAAAGAATCATCACAATTGAAGGTGCCGCTTAGGTTACTCTTCAAAATGATCTGTATATGCTTAGTGTGAACACAGCTTTCATTTCTGTTTTCTCGTTTTGATACCTGATGCACTTACCAAGTGCTCTCACAATTAAGATATGAAGTTGATAGCATGGATCAGGGGTTGCCAATGCTGTTTGATGATCAGTATAACCAAGACAACTTTACAAATGCACATTCCAGAGCTCTAAAGTCAGTTCTATTTTACAGCATTCCTAGAGAATGTGACATATATATATATATATATATATATATATATATATATATATATATACACACACACACTTCTCCAGAGAAAATTAGAGAGGTTGTTATGCATTGATAGATCAGGCTTAAGGTTTAAACAAAAAATGAAAACTTGGTAGTATAAGGTAATAGAGTGAGCTCTGTTAACTTTCTCTGAACTCTGGCAAAAAGCATTGTTATATTACTGAGAGTGTTTAATCAGTTTCTCGAGAACAATCTTCCAGATATTCTATAGCAAAAAATATTCTTTAATTAGATGATTCTATTATTATAATTAAAGTATTAGAATTAATGCATTAAATATCACTGAAAGAAATTAAGTATCAGTTAAATCTTGCTCTGATATCTATACTTTATTAATAAGAATTTTCCTAGTAGTTTAATTTTAAATAAAATATATTTCCTAAGTAAAATCCTGAGGATTTATTTCCTATAGTGTAAAAATTTAAGGTAATAAAATTTTATAGAGTAAAAACTGGATATGCTATGAATACTATTTGTATGAATTATTTTGCCCATTTGTTTATATAGCAAATATTTATTATTTCTAGATATGAGATACTAAGTTCAGCATTAGAAAAATAAAAAAAAACAAAATTATTTTTTGTGGCTTTAGGGGCCTTCAGCTTAGCAAATTTGTATTCATCTTTTAAATTTTTCCACAATCTGATTTTCTATTTATGTGTTACTAATTTTTTCAGTATATCTTATGGTAGCCGTATCAAATCTTCAAAATTTTTTGTAAAGATATGTAGTATAATAAAAAGTTTTAAAGGATTATAGATTGCAAAATAAAATATTTAGCATATAAATTCTTAAATTTAATTAATTTATTATTTGTGCTGCTCAAGCAGTGTGGTAATTTGTCTATGAAAATATGTTGATCAATTTTGTGTAAAAGTATGGCATATAATTTGTTCAAATTTTATTACAGTATTAACTGACAGGATAAATAAAAATAGCTGAGTAATAAATATGATCAGCGTGAACAATTTTGACTGGCGAAGACTGCCACACATCACAGTAAAAATAGTAAAAGTAGGGAGAGTATCAATATTGCTGTAAATCTCTACATGAGAGTGGGCTTTTGGAAAATCATTAGGGAAAACAATAGTTTTCAGTCTTGTGAACAAGGCTAATACATTTCCATGTGATTGTAGTTGATGGTACAATATTAGCTAATAGAAGTTCCAACAATTTGATTTTCTTTTGGATTTCTCATTCTGAGCAAAGTCAAATACACTTTTTATCTGTCACCATTAAAAAAGTTATTTTGCACTGTTTGCAGTGGGTAGTGATCTGGATTCAAAATAGTCTGGAAAGAATGGATGATAGGTAAAAATAAATGGAATTTGAAAAGTCCTGAAATTAATTTTTAAAATCACCTGGGAGAGTTGGCTGGCATTTAGCTGGCTCTACTGGGCATTTTATGGCAGACTTCAATTTCCATTGATCAAGTCTGTTTTGATTGATCAGAGCTCTGACCTCTTGCTTTTAAATGTTTTGACTACTCGTCCTTAGGGAAATATAAAGAATATTAGTTATTGCAAAAGTATAGGTTGTCTCTGGAATTCCAACACCTACATTTTTTTAAGAGCTCTAAAAGCATAGAGTAGAGGAAATAAATATAGTAGCAGAGAAAATTGAAATAACTTAGGCATTTTCTTGTCTTCAATTTAGTATAACAGAACAGTTAGGTAAATTTTTGAAAAAGGATCATGTGATTTCAAGTTCCATATAGAGTTTGGAATAGAGATAAACATTCAGTCACACTTCTGGGTGTATTTGCCATAAACACTGAGTCAGGGGTATTTACTTACCTTTGTCTTCTACTGGCAAACTGTTGGAAGGAGCTAAAAGCTATGTCACACCAATATTTAGGAAGAAAAATGAGAAATACCCCACACAGCAATAAGAAGACTTAGCAGAAATACAGTAAGTTAGAAATATATAAGACAAAATCTTCCCCTGAGTAGCAGATGTAAGAAAGAACTACTGAACAATAGATATGTGAAATTTGAGTCTGTAAAAAGTAATTCTTAATCATAGATACAATTTGAGAGGGGCAGTAGATGAACACTAAATTCAAGCAATAAGAACATGTTGTGGTAAGAGCTGAATTATATAGTTAGTTATTCAGTTGTGGTTTAAAACAGATTATTTCATTTTCTGATTGGTTAAAGTAGTGGTTCCCAACTGGGAGTAATTTTGCCCATTCAGGAGGCACTTGGTGTAAGGTATTTTTCCCCGCCGAGAAGGAAGGAAGAGGGCTGGAGCCACAAAGTGTGGAATAAGTAAATGGCTTTATTGAGTACAGAGCGCACATCCCGCCCGGCAAGGTTCTCTGGCCCCGAGGAAAGAAAGAGAGAGATGGAGGTGCAAGATGGAGGCTAGGGAAGTTGCACGGATTAAACCGCGTGGGAGATATTTAAAGGGTTCCTCTAGGGAAGTGGAGCTACTATGACGTGGTGAAATTTCACTGGCTGGCAGACGATCGCTTCTTTCCAAATGGTTTCTGGGAAGTTTCCTTTGGCGGGCTTGATTGTGGGCGGTCCTAGCCAAAGTGGGCGGGTCTGAGTTCCTACGTGACCATCCCTCTATTATCCACTGACCTTACACTTGGCAATATCAGGATGCATGTTTGTTTGTCATGACTAAGGTGGTTCTAGTTAGTCCCACTTTACACGGGATAGTCTTCCATAACAAAGAATTATCCAGCTCAAAATATCAATAGGCCAAGTTGAGAAACAGTGGGCTAATTTAACACAAAACTGCATCCAGTAACGTAGAGCCTCTTCCATGTTTATGGAATCCTTAAGTCTCAGAAATCTTTTATTGGTTTAAAATAAGATACTCTCAACTGATTGTTTTTGTAACATAATGTTCTATGTTTTTAACATTTTCTAAGACATACTAATTTATGTTCAATTTCTGGAGTTCACTTTGTATCATTTTTCTCCTTTATACCTTATGTGGCATGCATTTCCTTTATTTCCTGGCTGTGCTGTTCTCTCAGTTTGTTTAGGTTTCACTTCTACCACTGAATTAATAGTTTGTTGGCCATGTGCCAATTGAGTAATTATACTTTCTTTTTAAAATTTATCTTGTAGTTTCTATTCTGAAATGTTGGGCAATTTTACATGCTTGAAATATATAATCTTCAGGTATTGAAACATTTCAAGTGACAGAAAAAAAAAGAGAGGACCAATGTTCAACAGTATATCCACATATACTGTTACTATTTTGTTTTTCTTTAATTTCTGAAGCTTTTAGGTTTCTAGTAAAGGGAGAAGCATTGGTGGCAAAGATTCACCATTCTGTGTATCACTTTGTCTTTCTTATTAATAATATTTTGATGTTAAATAACAATAGCAAACAGTTTAATTTAACAAATGAATATAGAGCTTTTTATGTGACAGACATATTTTAGGCACTTTAAAAATATTAATCTAATCTTTATAAAAATATAAAGTATAGGTTTTATTATTATCTCATTTTATAAATAAGAAAATGGAGGCACAGAGAAATAAAATAACTTGTCCAAAGCAACTCAGGTAAGAAGTTGCAGAGCTGAATTCAAACCCTGATAGTCTGGTTCCACAATCTACACTTTTAAGCTCTAAGCTATGCTGTTTCTCCAAATTTTATATTACATTATATATACACACACAAATTGTCATACATAAAATACTTAGAAAAAAAGTTGTATAAAATTTGTATTATAATTATTAGCTTATTTTATATGCAAAACAAACTTATGGGATAGGTACACTTAGTATTTCCTTTTTGGAGTTGATTTGTAATAGGTCCAGGTCAATCAAAAAACTTTCCCCAAATCACACACCTAATCAGTTGAAGAAATATACTATGAACTGAGTAAATATGGCATTAGTCCAAATCAGAAACATTATAATTTTCTACAAAACTTGGTCAATAACTCCCACATTGATTAATTTTTTAGTATAAGCTTTATTAATTTTTATTTATTTACTTATTTATTCATTTTAGAGAGGAGAAAGAAGGAGGAAGGAGCAGGAAGCATCAATTCCCATTTGTGCCTTGACCAGGCAAGCTCAGGGATTTGAACCAGTGACCTCAGCATTCCAGGTTGACGCTTTATCACCACTGTACCACTTTATCACCTCTGCACCACTGTAGGTCATGCTAGTTTAAGCTTCAACTGAGAACTAGATATAGCCTCTGCAGATTGTTTTCTAGCTTGCTATTCCACTTCAAATACTGAGAAGGAAAGGGTATGCAGGTAGCTTTCTTAATCATATAGCATATACACCCTTCTAATGTTAGCAGAGGCCACATTTCTTTTTGGACATTATCCCATGTTTCCCTGAATTCCTCTGTTGGTAAACATGTCTTTAAAAATATTGTACATGAACTCATCCTGCTATCTTAGCCATGATTGATCTGCTTAGTTAGGTGTTCAGTGTTATCCCACTAATTACTGCTTGTGCAAACCGTGTAAGTCTCATTTCTAATAATTTAAGAACTAACATAATGTTTTAACTTACAATGTTCTTTATAATATCTGCCTGAAAAAATAAAACTCAAGGTCAACAAGGAACATAACTGTTAAGTCAATCAGGGTATACCAGTAATAAGGATTATGGTGCTGCTGTTAGGGTTTTTATGAAGAATATTTAATGGCATGAGAAACATATGTTATGTAATATGTAAAAGATAAAATATAACATCTACTCTTTAAAAATAAACATAAAAGAAAATACTTTAAAATATATTTTCTAAATATGTGCCTGAAAATTGGATATTTTTCATTTAAAATTAAAAAAATTCCATTGATAAGGGAAAAAAGGAGAGAAGGACAGAGAGAGATGAGAGAGCAAGAGAGAGAGAAGCATCACCTCATTGTTCTACTTAGTTGTTCCTTCTAGCTGTGTACTCATTGACTGGTTCTTATATGTGCCGACTGCGAGGACAAACCCACAGCCACTGGTGTGTCAGATTGATTGATGCTTTATTCACTGAAGCACCCACACAGGACCCATTTAAAATCTTAATGATTAATTTTTAAAGCTGAAAATTTTCTTCTTTGTTTATTATATGTTGAAATAAATTATAATATTTAAAATTCTTAAAAAGACATTTATTTGATTATTTAGGGATACAATCTATTCTGTTTTCCAAATGTATAAACTTTTAAACAAAACAATGAGTAGAATATATTATAACTTATTGAAAAAAATCACTGAAAAATTGATATATATGCAAACCCTCTACCAAGATATTGAGGATAAAAATAATAGCAAAATATGGTTTCTGCCCTCCAAGACCTCACAGGCATGTGTGAAATGGCTCTAACACCCAGTAGCTTGTAAGAGGTCTGTGTGAGGCATACAAATAAAGGACTATGGACATTCAGAGAAGAACGGTTCTAGAACATAGGAGTCTGAAGAGCCTTTCATGAAGTACGGCATTCAGAAAGAACTGTCGGCGAGGACCTCATAGATAGAGAAGGGGTTTTTTAAAAGTAACAAAGAACCTAACTTGTTCTAGTATTTAAGTTTATATACCAAACTCCAAATAGCCAATTTTCAATGCCAAGGCTACATTAACTCTTTTAACATTTTGTTAACTCCTTCTTTTCCCTTACAGATGCTATTTTGAAACATTTTGTTTTATTTACTTTCCATGCAAACCTAAGTGATAGGATATGAGTATAGTCTTCATATCCACTGATTATTTATTCTTCAAATCTCATTTAAAATCTTTTTCTATTGACTTGAGAGAGGAGGAGGAAGGAAGAAGAGGGGAGGAAGGGAGAGAAATGGGAAAAGGAAAGGGGAAAGTGGGGGAAAGAGAAGGGAGAGAGAGAGAGGAGCATCAACTCATTGTTCCATTTTTTAGTTGTTTATTCACTGACTGGTTCTCACGTGTACCCTGACAAGGGATTAAATTTGTGATCTCAGAACACTGGGACAACATGCTATCCACTAAGCCACCCTTGCCAGGGTCTCACACTTTTCTTATTTGTGAGTTTCTATTTGTCATTGAGGCACCCAAGAGGTTGAGGGTCCCTAAGTAATAATCTTTTTTATTAATAATTTATGTTGATCTTCTTTGGTATAAATCAGTAATCACAATAAGTGGAGACTTCATCTTTCTATACCTCCAAATATGGTTAGAGTATCAAAATAACAACTTTTTAAAAATGCACCAGTTATATTAAAGAAAAAGGACAATAAAAAATGTTTATTAACTGAGTGAACTAAAGAAGAGCTGAAAAAAAATACATTTTGGATTTGGATTTCAGATTATATATATATATATATATATATATATATATATATACATATATATATGTATGTATATATATATATATATATATATTGAGTTTCAAATGTTTATCTGAATAATTCCTCTCATCAGTTATTTTTGAACTGATTCCTTAAACACTTCTTCCCTTAAGTACTTAAGTATTTCCTACTTAAATATTTCCACTTAAATTGGGAAGCAGAAGTGTTATTGGGAGGAGAAGTGCTCTTAATTCTTCTTGTAAATTATGTCTAAAAAAAAAGTTCCCCTTGAAGATAGGATCAGAGAATAGAATGAAATGCCTAGGTTACTGATATCTGCCTTTGCCTATATCTCAGAGTAGCATACCCTAAATCTTCAAAAACTCAGTTGACATTTTCATGCTATTTTTATTTCACCCACACCAAATTTGAAAGTATTTCAAGAGTAAATGCAGTCTAGTCATAGTTCTATTTCTCTGAAAAAATATCACAGAATTGGAACAATAATTCACACATCCTCTCTCCAAAAAACTTTAGGGTAGTTCACTTCTAAATCACTGGTCAGTTTTTACCAGTTTTTATTGAAGTTGTATTCTTTAAACTCTTTTTCTGGATGCTCATTCTGTTCATATACTTAGTGTCTTGTCGTTTTGACTGCTCAAAGCTAATGCCATCTAGCTTTAAAAATATGACTTGAAAGAAATTGGCTTCTGGCTCTTATCTTAATAGCCCAATGGTAAGTCTCCAGGCTCCAAAGTGCCACAACATTAAAACAATAAAATATTTGCATATTTAGTCTTATGTGGTAGGCAACAAGGGTACCTGCCATTGTTAGAACACAGCTCAGAAAGATGGCAAACGATTGCCTATTCTGGAATATTTCTGATATTAAGGCACAAGTCTTGATCTATAATATAAGTGGAATTATCGTTTTAAGAAATAGGAGAGGCTCAGTCTAAATTATGAAATTACTCTACATATTTAATTGGTATACCTTTTAAAAATATAAATGCTGCTTTTGGTATCATTTAGCTATGTTTTTACTTTTCCTCACACATTTTTTTATTACTTTCAGAAATCTATTCTTTATCTCTACACAACACTATGCTATATCCTATATTATGTTAAAAGAGTTGTTTTTGAAAACACACAGAAGGGGACAGGAAGCAGGAAATTATATAAAATATATTTGAATATCAAAATGATGATCTTTGTGAATAACAATGCAATTGAAATGTGTAGAGTTTGCTATAAGTATTCTGATTGCTGATATTCCACATGGTAAAGTCCACTAACTTCAAAAGATGAAAAGAAAAATATTTCTTTCTCTAAAGAAAAGCTTTAAAATCTCTTGTGTCTAAGATCAAGGCTACACTACCATTTATAAAATCACTACAACTTTTTCCATTTCCAACATCAGTAGAAACAAGACAGTCAAACTAAAAGAAACTGATTTCACAGTTGCTGTTTTTTTGGGTTTTTTTTATTTGATTTAGCTTGTGGTTCTCATCCCTGTAATTTCAAGAACTACAAGGTTTATAAATTGCAGGCACACACAAGAAATGTAGCATGGAACATCAGTACAGTTTTGTGTTCATACATTTTGCCATATCACTGCTACCTGCTATGTTGCAGACAATTGCAGAATTTTTAATATAGTAATAAATTAATCATAGTTCTTGGATTTAGAAATTAAAATAACCTACCAGAGGAAAATTTCTGACACTTTCAGTAAAAATTAATAAAATGAGAAAACCTGATGTCTTGTGTCACTGATGATTTTTAGGCTAAACAGGTATATTAAATGGCATTTGGAAGTGAATTGACTAAATTTAAAAATTTTGTGGAAGGATGAAAAAAATGGAAGGAGCTAAAACATACAAATTTCAGTTATAAAAATAGTCACAGGTTATAAAGTACAGCATTGGGAATATAGTCAATAATATTGTAATAACTAATAACTATGTTTTGTTTGTTTTATGAGTACTAGACATACCCAGGTGACACTTATTCATGTGGAATGCATATATATATATACACATATATGTATATATTCATATATATTATACTTATATAGAAAGTTATATAAATATCTAGTCACTATATTGTACACATGAGACTAATACAATATTATATGTCAAATTTAATTGGAAAATAAATTAATTTTAAAAGTAATTAAGAAAATCACTTTTGGATCCTTTATACCAGTGTTTTTCAACCAGTGTGCTGTGACACACTAGTGTGCCATGAGACATGGTCAGGTGTGCCGTGAGGAAATTAAACATAGGTCCCCAAACTATGGCCCGTGTTGGGCAGATAAAATGTATTATGTTCACTTTGTTAAAAATGGCGCTGCCCATGTGAGGCCGTCGCCTATGTGATATTAATGTGTGTTGAGAATCCTTGTAGCCTGGGGCTTGGTTTTGGGATTAAGCCTTTTCCACCCTTTTTGATGTGGGGTGGTACAATCCAATCATGCCTCAGAGAAGTGACTTTGTATTAGAGACTTCCCTATTTTGTATATTGGATTAAAGGTTTGGATTTCTACACTATAAAATAGGGGCAGAACGGGAGCTTGCTTTCTTGGTTCCTGGGATGATTAGCATGAGAGAGCAGAGGGAGCAGAGCAGAGAGCAGAAAGAGGTCATGTGGCCAGGAGAAGCAGCCAAGATAGCAGAGTGCTGAGTGAGATGCCAGTTTATACAGAGTTTGTATCTGGGTTAAGGAAGGAGATGGGGAACTGAGGAGAATAAGGCTGGTGAGCTAGAAACCTTTGATTCTAGGAAACTCAGATAAGTCAGTGGCTTTGTGAGCACTGAATGTGAGTGGGTTTTGGAGCCCAGTGTGTATTTTTACTTGCCTGCTGGGTGCAAGCTAGAATTAAAGATGACAGCCCATCAGTTTTTGGCTCCGTTGTTTCTTTACCAACTGTCCGAATCCAATGCAAACCTGCATGGGCTGGGCTGCTGTGATGGTGGCCCTGACTTCTGGCTTTACAGCCCGCATGCTGGATATGGCCCGTGGAGGCTATTTATCCGGACTGCCACCAGCCGCCTCCATCTGAACATAAACATTCCCCTCACAATCCCTCCAGCTATCAGCGACAGGAAGAGTGGAGGCACAAGGAACGCTCACTGACCAATCACCCTCTAGGATTCATCCCGACCACTAGCGATGAACCAATAGTAGGCCGCCTCTCACCTACACCCAGGAAGGTCCCTGCTTGGGCTGCTGCGCACTTGTCATTGTGTGGCCGCAGCGAGTAGTTGAAGCTGCTACTCCTCCCCATGGTCCCGATTTCTAATCCTGGTCAGGACTGGAGGTAAATGTTGACACCACTAGATGAAACCTCAGCCTCAACTGGTTATGTCTATCCTGATGGTGTATATAGATATTTGACCTTTTTCTTTTTAAAAGAGACCCCCGCAGAGGGTGATATACAATGCATCACAATGTTATCTAACTTTAAAGCTAAAGTTTATTGATCTTCCTTTGGACAGTTTTTGGTTATCTGTTGCCAAGGAGTTCCCTATTCTGGCCAACAAAGCTATTTTGACATTGCTCCCGTTTTCAACCACATATCTATGTGACCTGAGCTTCTTAAGCTTGACTGCGATAAAAACTAAAAACAGAGAGAGACAGAACTGTTGAAGAAGAGCTTCGTGTGTGTCTTTCTACCATTCCTGCCAGGATATCCCTTTTGTATTCATTGAAACAGGCCCAGGTTTCACACTAAGTGAGTATAAATACATTTAGAAACTATATTATTAACTATATGTATAACATGTACTGTGTTAGAGTGTCATTTTGAATCATTTTGGTAGGTGGTGTGCCCCAGGATTTTGTAAATGTAAAAAATGTGCCGCAGCTCAAAAAAGGTTGAAAATCACTGCTTTATACCATCCTTAATGCACCTGATTTTGTCTGAATATTTTAGTGTGTAATAAAATTCTGTAATTTTATCTAGATAGCTAAAATAAGAAATGGGAGGGTCTATCAAATATCTGCAACTCTTTCATATAGTTGCTTTCCTTCCTTACATTACTTTTCTTTAATAGTATTTCCCCTTAAGATCTGAAATTCAAAGTATGCAGCGATAAGGAAATTCACTGTGGTGCTAAGTATAGAAAACAAAGGACTTGCTGAATCCCTGAGGTTATATTGAGAAGTGAATCACTATGCAATGATATCAGTCTGAACAGCATATGTCTTTATACAATGTATTTATATAAGCCTTACTTTAAGAGGCAAAGAAATTGGGATTATTTGGGTTGGGCTTCTGGAAAACAGATCAAACGAAGGCTGTTCAGAATCCTCAGACCTTATTTGTGTTTGAAGCATTTGATGGAAAACAAAACAAAACAAAAACAAAACAAGCCAAAAAACAGATATTGTGGATGAGAGTAGGTCTGGAGATTACTATTTATAATTATGAGAACCTTTTATCTTGATAGTTTAGCATTTAAATTTTATAGTAATAAATAAACTACAAGTGTTTTCAAAAAAGACTGCTTTTTTATTAACTTCAATACCAATCAGGAAAAAAAATATGCCTGTGAGTTTAAAATGGAAATGGATTTGTTTTTTGCTGATCAATACTGGTAGTAAACAGCTGGCTGGATGTCTCAAATCTCACTTTCAAAAAGCCTATTTTCTATTTGATGATAAATTTGCCCCTTGCTTATACTTATCAGTGGGTGTTCAGTTGTTACAGCAGATTGGAAGTGATTCAGTTCATTTCTTGGTTATTTTCAAAAGGAGGGAAGGATTTCACACTCTGTGGAGTGCTGCTTCACCAAAAGCAAAGAATATTACAACTCCTGGGAGCGATAATTAAAGCCAATAATAACCTAGAAGTCTGCCGGCTCTTCAATGTTGGGAGCAATGCTTTCCCATTGTGCACCTGTCTTGTTGGAGATGTTCTTCTAGCTGGTTCCTGAATGAGGCAGAAACTGCAATTCAAATGGGAAATGCTGAAATCATTCTTAAGCTTTCATGTGGAGAGTTAATATATGGAAATGAAGGAAGTGTATAAAGGTAATATATTATGTAGAAAAAATAATGAAAGGCTATTTCAAGGAATGCTGCTACATTTTGTGTACAAGTGAGAAAAAGGGAAATATTCTTAGTCAATAGGATAAACTCACAATGAAAAATTTCTAGTATACTCCTCCAAATATTGTAGAAATAATGTAATATAACCCATGCCAAATAGCAGACTCTGATTGTAACAAGCGTTTATACTTTATGTCCCTTATAAATTAGTGAAAGTGCCATGCTTTGTGTTTTTAAGAAATAAAACAGATGAGGTATTTCAAATATGATTCACAGGAAAGAATAGCATTGTCCTAAAAGTAAGTGGTTAGAGAGTCATTGTGATAGTTTGGAATGCTTCAGGTATAGAAATAAGAGAATCAAAATCCATTCAGTCATTCACTTCATATGGGCAACTGGTATGTTTTTGACTGTCATATTCTCAATATCAGACTTCACACTTCATAAAGAAATGATCAGAAATGTTTCTAGAAGAAAGTACTTTATTTTACACTGTACTGCTACGTGTATGAAATTATAGTGTGCAAGAGTGAGGTAGGAGGTGGATGAAAAAAGTCATAACACTTTTAGCAAGTTGGAATGTACATTATCTTGATAATTTCTTTGTCTCTGAAAATGTGGTTTTTGAGAAAGACATACATTGGGATTGGTCTAACTTCTATATAAATCCAGTTATTAAAAATCCTGTCTCTCTAAAATCAATGAATAAAAAAAAAAGCCAACTTATCCAAATATGGTATGCTGTTTAAATATTATCCTCTGAATAAAATAATATTAATATAATAGATTTTAAATCCAATATTTACCACAAATGTCTGTTCATGCATGGGAAAGTCACTTAACTTCTTAGCCTCAATTTCTACTGCTGTAAAGTGACATAATTAAAATGATCATAATTCCCAAATCATAGAATGGTTATAATCATTATATTATTTAGTAAGTATAAGGTGCTTAAAACAAGGCCTTATAATGCTAATTGTTATACCAAATGTTACTTTTATAATAATAATAATTACAATTGACCGAGTACCCCACTAAAATAATCATGCCAATATATTACACAGTGTTTTTTTTAATTAATTTATTTATTTAAAAAAAAATTTTTTTTTTTTTTACAGAGACAGAGAGAGAGTCAGAGAGATGGATAAACAAGGATAGACAGACAGGAACAAACAGAAGGGAAGCATCAATCAATTATTAGTTTTTCATTGCACATTGCAACACCTTAGTTGTTCATTGATTGCTTTCTCATATGTGCCTTTACCGTGGGCCTTCAGCAGACCGAGTAACCCCTTGCTCAAGCCAGCGACCTTGGGTCCAAGCTGGTGAGCTTTCGCTCACACCAGATGAGCCCATGCTCAAGCTGGTGACCTTGGGTTCTTGAACCTGGGTCCTCAGCATCCCAGTCTGACGCTCTATCTACTGTGGCACCGCCTGGTCAGGCACTCATGCAGTTTTGACTCAAAATTTCATTTAAATATTTCAATTTCTCTAAATTTGGTCTTTGGTTCAATGGTTGTCTCTGATAAAGTTTTCACTGGTCTGCAGTGAAATGAGAAAAATAATGGTGCTGTAGTAAGCTTGCACAAATCTAAGTTATTTTTACTACTAAATATCTTCCTATGTTTTGCTGTTAAAATTTCCTTTTTATGAAATGATACTGTCAGAAGAAAAATTGTTTGGTTTTGGATGTTTTTAATATAACTTAGACCCTCTTTTTTCTACTAACACACACCTTTACCCCAAGTCTAATGGTATATTGAGCTTCCAACTGTGTGCAGGGAAATATAACGACCTGTGAATGTCTGAGACCTACTTGTATTTATAAAATATTGTGCTTTTAATATTATTAAAAGATAATATTTGTAAATATATAATATCATTGCTTTCATAGAAATATAAAATAGACACTGGCACAATTTTCATTTAGCTCCTGAATTAAAGCGGAATCTAATAAGATGTTAAAACCATTTTACAGGCGAATTCAAAGAACATTATATTTGGGTCATCTCAAAAGCTGAAATAAACTTAAAAAACTATTCAATATCCACAAGGCAAAAATAAGTTGCAACCCACAGGGCACAAACAATTTATTCATATTTCTTTTTTTTTTTTTTTCTTTTTTTTTTTCTGAAGCTGGAAACGGGGAGGCAGTCAGACAGACTCCCGCATGCGCCCGACCGTGATCCACCTGGCATGCCCACCAGGGGGCAGAATAACCTGTTTGTTTTCTTGCTCTAGTGGTTTTCAAACTTTTAATCTCAGCTCTCTAAGTCTCTTAAAAATTATAATGTTTTTATTTTTTACACATGAGTTATATGTGTTGAAATTTGTTATATTAATATAAAAATAGGGAAACATCTAAATTATTTATGCATTAATTCATTTTAAAATTAGAAAAACAAACCCATGACATATAGCTGAAGTAACATTTTAAGAGAAATAACTTTTTAAATACCAAAATTTATAAATGATTGATATTCTTTTCATAATAATATGAAAATTTTTTTTCTTTTTTTCTTTTTTTTCTTTTTTCTTCTAAATGTATTCCCCTCAGGGAAACATAGCACTACTGAGTGTCTATTACATCCTATGGAGAACGTCAATCTTAGGTCACAGTGTTAAGAAATATGAACAATTTTATTGCAAATGTTTTAATCTTTGCCTTACTAAAAACATTTGAATTTTCATGTCTGTTTCTGCACTGTTGTTTGGGTTGGCATATATAAAGAAAATCCCACTTAAAAAAGTATGCAATCTTAAAAATGTCTTTGGACATTCCCCACTGAGGACTCTGTTTCTTATTTTTAGAGCTGCCCCAGTGCATTTATACACACACTCTTCTAGACACAATAGCTTCTGATTTTATCCTCATCTAAAGATCTTTCTTCCTGATTTGTTGAAAAAAAACATATAATTTCTACCTACCTGCACTTGTGTTTATATATTCTTTTTCTTTTTCTTTTCTTTCAGATGAAGTAGCTTAGCTCCTGGGTCAGGACAGTCTGCTTGCATCCTTATTTTCACATGTGCTCATCACTTAAGGGCATTATATAAGCAACTCTTCTGCATATCCATTATTATAAATTACTTCCTCTAATATAAAACCCCCATTAGTTTATATTCATAGTGTTGGTTTTACAATATTAAAATAGAATTAAATAATAAAATAACATAAATCTATCTTGGGTCCATATCCCTGCCCACTTACTACTCTATTTCTTTGGTATCTATTATGGCAAATCCATTGTATTATGTGCTTCTATTCACTACTTTTAATTTTTCTTTTCTTATTTTCATAAAAACTTTCTTAAATAAATCATTATCTCTTACTTCTCCACAAAACTGTTACTGTCATGCTCAACAGTGGCCAAATTACAGTGCTAAATTTGGTGTTGCTTCTCAATACTCATCTTACTTGACCGTGGAAACAGCATGTGATGTTTAGCCACTTCCAGTTCCTTCAATCATTTTCATTTGGCTTTTAGAACTTCCTCCATTTTTTTTTCTTTTACTTGCCTCTTATCCCTTCTTGTTGTTGACTCTCCCTATTTATATTATTTATCATATGTATTTTGTGTCTCCAATCTCACTGATGCAATTTCTACTGTTCTGAATTTATATCCATGGCCCTGATGATATCAAATTTTACCTCTTCTAAATTCAGAGTCAAATACCCAAATGATAAGCTACACATCTATTTGAATGTATACTCATTATAAAAATGTACATATCAAAAATATATTGCCCTGTTGGCTCAGTGGTAGAGCGTCGGCCTGGCGTGCAGGAGCCCCAGGTTCAATTCCCGGCCAGGGCACACAGGAGAAGTGCCCATCTGTTTCTCCACCTCTCCCCCTCTCCATCTTCTCTATTTCTCTCTTCCCCTCCCACAGCCAAGGCTCCATTGGAGCAAAGTTGGCCCAGGTGCTGAGGATGGCTCTGTGGCCTCTGCCTCAGGCACTAGAGTGGCTCTAGTTGCAGCAGAGCGACGCCCCAGATGGGCAGAGCATCGCCCCCTGGTGGGCATGCCGGGTGGATCCCGGTCGGGTACATGTGGGAGTCTGTCTGACTGTCCCCCATTTCCAACTTCGGAAATGATCTAATGATCTTCCCTTTTTCTGCTCAAGACACACTGTCTCCTTGCTGTTCTGAAGCATACCAAATGTGTTACCAACTACGTGATGGGCCCTACTCTCAGCTGTCCACAGGAGTTACCTGGTCCCTTTCAAGTCTTTGAGCGAAGGTCACCTCCTCATTGGAACCTTCCCTAATTTATTTAAAAATTACAAGTCTTTCCACAGTCTTTACCCTTATCAGTATTATCAAGTATCATTTTATCTGTTTTTTCACTATCTTTATTCAATAAATACTTATGAGAAAAATGAGTGGGTTAACATGCTTGCTCCCTCTTAGTGAGCCAGAGCTATATTAATATAAACCCATTGACTTCTGAGAGAGAACGTGTTGGGAATCAGCCACAATCATGGCCAAGATTTAATATAATTATGATTTTTGTGCAATTCTAATGTAATTCCATTATACAGAAGCTCAGAAAATAGCCTTTCTAAAAATATTGCTCAGACAATGTTAACCTAGTTGTAAAAGAGTCAAAATTAATAATATAAGAAAGAGGAACTCTTACTATAAAGAGCCCAGGAAATGTCTGTAAAAAATATACATATTATTAACTGTTAGAAATAATTGATGTAACTGATAGTTATAAAATTAAAGGCAAATAATAAAAGCAATTTAGAATTATAACTAAAGCAAAATACTCTAGGGTTAGGGTTAGGGTTAGAGTTATTTTTTAAAAGTCTTTCTTAGGCTATTTTTTTAAAGTCAACAAATATCATAAAGAAGGGGAAAATTATTAGGAAAAGGGAAATAACATGATAAATGCAAAGGATCAAAACTTCTTTGCTTTTTACTTTTGAAAATTAGAGAGTTTTGTTTAAGTACCTATCTTATAAACTGTAATGCTGGTGGCTGAGGCCAGGCAGGTCCACACTGAATTCGATCAGATGGTAGAGAAACTGCAGAGCCAGAAAGCGCTGGGCCATTCGGTTTAATAAAGTCTCACAATGGGGACAAGCACACAGGCAGGGGAAACCACCTCACAGGCAAACAAACAGCAAGAATGGCCCCTCACTGTGGTGGCCAAGCAATTTGTACATTGTCAATCCCCCTGAGCACAAGCACCCATACCTTATATAGGCCACACACACATGGAACTGCCACATGCTCATGCACTAATCAGAAACACAGCTGCCCCACATTCCACCCCTTTAGGGTTGCTCACTTCACAATCTACATGACAGGAAACAGAAACTATAGCAACAGCAAAAGTTATACAATAATTACAAAGGTGCCCTTTACAATGTCTCCCTAAGCACTTTGCCCAGGGTGTCACCTGGAGGCTCACCTCCAACTCTCTGCCCCATGGTAGGTAGGAGAGCTTGTATAGTCCAGGGCTGTGCCCATGGAAACCATAAAATGTGCTTGGTGCATCTCTGCAACTGGATGAGATCCAGCGCAGGAGCACCTCCACAGATGCCATGCCCCCCCCCCCCATCAGGGTGTCTCATAGTATTGTTCATGAGAGACATGTCCATCCATCATGAGAGCTGGTGCCACTTCTGGTCACAGTCCAAGCATCAGTCCAAGATAGACAGCCCAGTTGTCTGTGCAAATCACCAAGGTAAAGGTCCATAACAGGCAATTAGCCATACAGCTCTTTATTAAAGGACCTCAGCACCTTTCTGTAGTGTGCTGTCCATTGCCACAGCCCCGTCCAAATCTTTCAACAAGCTCACAGGGCTTGGAGGGATCAAACACATTCAAGACCTTTGTTACCTTAACAGTTTTCTTAGCAGCTGCTATAAAAAAATTAAAAAATAAAATAAAAAATAAAACCCACCTCTTACCTTCTAATGGTAACACCTGCTGCACATAAGAAGGGGACAAGTAGATTGCCAATTTCATATGGAGCCTCTGGCCCTCACTCATCCCTGTCAGATGGGTGCCCCATTCTTCCCCTTATTCAAACTGGGACAACAGGTTTTGGGGATCCTGTAACCTGAATGCCAGCTATTTTACTGGCAGATGCTGGGGCCACCCACTCCCCCACTTTTTCAGCAGCTGGAACCTCTGTTCTGACTCAAGCTGCCACCAAAGCTCCAACAAGACTTTATTAGGCTTTGTAATGCTGGTGGCCAAGGCCAGGCAGGTTCACATTAGATTCAGGCAGATGGTAGATAAACTGAAGAGACAGACAGCATTGGGCCATGCTGTTTAATAAAGTCATACAATGGCGGACAAACACGCAGGCAGGGGAAACCACCTCTCAGGCAAACACACAGCAAAATGGCCCCTTACAGTGGCAGGCAGGCAATCTGTACTCTCTCCTCTCTCTCGAGCACAAGCACCCACAGCCTAAAATAGGCCAAACATACATGGTGCTGCCATGTGTCATTGAACTAATCAGTCAAAGGGCTTACAGTCAATAAACCAGCAAGCAAGCCTAACACAGCTGCCCCACATAAGCTTAAAAAAACATTTTATATACTTGTCAAATCAAGTTAGAAGATGCATGCCAACTACACTTTGACAAGATAATTTGAAAGAAATAGAAACAAAGAGCATCAAAGCATAAAGATACCAGTATATAATTTAAACAGAATAAGCATAAAGGGTTTAACTTCCCTCAGGTTATATAAAAAGTAAATTCTAATCATATGCTTCTTACAAAAGAAGCATTTAAATCTACATCATGCAGTAAGGTTGCAAATAAGAATCTAGAGTATTACATATCTCAGAAGTTAAGAACAACAATAGAAAAAAGTAATAATGGCAAAACTACTATTTTATGTATTAGTTTCCTAGTATGTGGCAATGAAGTATCAATAACTAGGTGACTTAGACAACAGGTAATTATTTTCTCACAGTTTTGAAGCCCAGAAGTCTAAAATTGAGGTATAGGCAGGGTCATACTACCTTGGAAGATTCTAGGGAAGAATCTGTGCTAGGCTTCTCTGCTACCTTCCAGTAGCCTTAGGCATTCCTGGGCTAATAAATGGCAGTCTTCACCTGGTATCTCTTCACATGCATTTTTCTTCTGCATGAGTATCTGTTTTCAA
Source organism: Saccopteryx leptura (assembly GCF_036850995.1). NCBI lineage: Eukaryota > Metazoa > Chordata > Mammalia > Chiroptera > Emballonuridae > Saccopteryx > Saccopteryx leptura. Next base: position 156,023,311 of record NC_089504.1, read on the forward strand.
CTTTTCTATTTTTACAGGGACAGCAGTTATTGAAGTAGGGGTTTATGACAATGAGTAGAGTGAATGGCCCTATTTCTAAATAAGTTCACATTATGAGTTCCTGGTGACTAGAATTTTAACATATGACTTTTTCAGGGACATGATTCAACCCTTAACATTCTATAATGTAAAATTTAATATATAATATTAAATGAGAAAATAAATTTGTATTTATAACTGGAATTCATAATGAATATATGAGTGATAATTGTCAACTAATATAGCTATCACATAAAAGAACACTATCTTTTGGCCTATAACAAAAAATTCAAGAAAACTTTGAGAAATTTTTAGGAAACCCATCAATCTATGATAAATTAGGTTATCAAAATAGAGAATAACACATAGATAATATAAAAATAAAGGTAACTAACAGATATATAATCAAACTTTTATTACTAATGAAATAAATATATTTTATTTTCAGGATCTAGTGAACATTTTAAAAACATGAATTATATATTAAACCATAAGGAAAGTAATAATATATATGTAATATTAGTATGTTCTAGGCCCTGTTCAAGTAGTATCTCTCTGTTCTTCACATTATGTTACATAGAACAAGAATATTGTAAAAGTTTAAAATATAAAATCTGTCCTCAGCATATTTTTTAAAAATTAGTTGAAAGACAAATCAATTATGTGATAATAGATTGGTTATAAATTTACAGAAGAACTTATAAGAAAAAAATGACATTGATCTAAGCATTAAACTCAAGAAGCAAATAATAAATATAACTGCAACAATTATATAATAAAAATACAAATATTAAACAGAAACAAAAATAAGTAGAACACAAATACAAAGTAAAGTTGGCTAATGTCTTAAAATATGCTTTGAAAGACAAGAAACAGAGATAAAGTCTATTTATGAAAAAATATTGACTATATTTAAATATTTGTTTTAAAATTTTTGCATTTATAATGTACTTGAGTTGATTCTGAGTAAATTAAAGTTATTTTAAACTTCTCATTATAGTCCTTGTTTATTGATTTAAAAATTAAATATAATGAATGCTTTGGAAAATAGGAATAACTAAAATGGACTGTATATTTAACTTCAAGGGTCCAATAATCTTGGAGAAAGTTACTTCCACAGATGAAAACAGACCCAGAAAATACTTTTGTGAGTTTCTTTTCATCTTTTCAAACATAATTATTATGTTATTTTCAGAGAATGAAGAAAATATGAAAAAACATACAGAGTTTCCTCTAGCTAGCTATACTAATCTTTATATAAAGTTTGGATAGACCCAAAAATATCAGTGACTAATGTCATTACTGTAAATGTAGATATTCTAAATAAAGTATCAGCAAACCAAAAGCAGCATTACATTTCATATAATTCTGTATGTAACATTGTCTTTTAAAAAAAATTTTTTTGGCCTGACCTGTGGTGGCACAGTGGATAAAGTGTTGACCTGGAACGCTGAGGTCACCAGTTTGAAACCCTGCACTTGTCTGGTCAAGGCACATATGGGAGTTGATGCTTCCTGCTCCTTCCCCTTTCTCTCTCTCTCTCTCTCTCTTCCACTCACTCTCACTCTCTCTCCTCTCTAAAATGAATAAATGAAAAAAATTTAAGAAATTTTTTTTAATATTGCCTGTTCTATATCCTTTACCATTACTTCTGTTAACAGTTCTTGCTTTGTTTTATAAAAAACTCCTCCCTTGTCTCAGAGACTTTTTAAAATTATTTTTATTTATTTATTCATTTTAGAGAAGAGAGACAGAGTGAGAGATATATAGATAGAGAGAGAGAAAGAGAGAGAGAGAGAGAGAAGAGAGAGGAGCAGGAAGCATCAACTCCCATATGTACCTTGACCAGGCAAGCCCAGGGTTTCAAACGGGCAACCTCAGCATTCCAGGTCGACACTTGATCCACTGTGACACCATAGGTCAGGCTTGGGAACTTTTTTTTTTATTATTGAATAATTTTATTTTTTTAATGGGGCAATATAAATAAATCAGGATACATATATATTCAAAGATAACATGTCCAGGTTATCTTGTCGTTCAATTATGTTTCATACCCATCACCCAAAGTCAGATTGTCTTCTGACACCTTCTATCTAGTTTTCTTTGTGCCCCTCCCCCTCCCCCTTTCCCTCTCCCTCTCCCCCTTCCCCCATAACCACCACACTCTTATCAATGTCTCTTAGTCTCACTTTTATGTCCCACATACGTATGGAATAATGCAGTTTTTTCTGATTTACTTATTTCACTTCGTATAATGTTGTCAAGATCCCACCATTTTGCTGAAAATGATCTGATGTCATCATTTCTTATGGCTGAGTAGTATTCCATAGTGTATATGTGCCACATTTCTTTATCCAGTCATCTATTGACAGGCTTTTTGGTTGTTTCCATGTCCTGGCCACTGTGAACAATGCTGCAATAAACATGGGGTTGCATGTGTGTTTACGTATCAATGTTTCTGAGTTTTTGGGGTATATACCCAGTAGAGGGATTGCTGGGTCATAAGGTAGTTCTATTCTCAGTTTTTTGAGGAACCACCATACTTTCTTCCATAATGGTTGTACTACTTTACATTCCCACCAACAGTGGATGAGGGTTCCTTTTTCTCCACAGCCTCTCCAACATTTGCTATTACCTGTCTTGTTAATGATAGCTAATCTAACAGGTGTGAGGTGTTATCTCATTGCAGTTTTGATTTGCCTTTCTCTAATAACTAAAGAAGATGAGCATCTTTTCTTATATCTGTTGGCCATTTGTATTTCTTTCTGGGAGAAGTGTCTGTTCATGTCCTCTTCCCATTTTTTTATTGGATTGTTTGTTTGTTTGTTGTTGAGTTTTATGAGTTCTTTGTATATTTTGGATATTAGGCCCTTATCTGAGCTGTTATTTGAAAATATCATTTCCCATTTAGTTGGCTGTCTGTTTATTTTGTTATCAGTTTCTCTTGCTGAGCAAAAACTTCTTAGTCTGATGTAGTCCCATTCATTAATTTTTGCCTTCACTTCTCTTGCCATTGGAGTCAAATTCATAAAATGCTCTTTAAAACCCAGGTCCATGAGTTTAGTACCTATGTCTTCTTCTATGTACTTTATTGTTTCAGGTCTTATATTTAGATTTTTGATCCATTTTGAGTTAATTTTAGTACAGGGGGACAACTGTAGTCCAGTTTCATTTTTTTGCACGTGGCTTTCCAGTTTTCCCAGCACTATTTGTTGAAGAGGCTTTCTTTTCTCCATTGTGTGTTGTTGGCACCTTTATCAAAAATTATTTGACTATATATATGTGGTTTTATTTCTGGGTTTTCTATTCTGTTCCCTTGGTCTGAGTGTCTATTTTTCTGCCAATAATGTGCTGTTTTGATTGTCGTGGCCCTATAATATAGTTTGAAGTCAGGTATTGTAATGCCCCCAGCTTCATTTTTATTCTTTAGGATTGCTTTGGCTATTTGGGGTTTTTTATACTTCCATATAAATCTGATGATTTTCTGCTCCATTTCTTTAAAAAATGTCATTGGAATTTTGATGGGAATTGCATTAAATTTGTATATTGCTTTGGGTAATATGGCCATCTTGATTATATTTATTCTTCCTAACCAAGAACAAGGAATATTCTTCCTTCTCATTATATCTTTTTTGATTTCCCTTAACAATGGTTTATAGTTTTCATTATATAAGTCCTTTACATTCTTTGTTATGTTTATTCCTAAGTATTTTATTTTTTTTTGTTGCAATCATGAAGGGGATTATTCTTTTGAGTTCATTCTCAAATGTTTCATTGTTGGCATATAGAAAGGCTATTGACTTCTGTATGTTAATTTTGTATCCTGCGACCTTACTGTATTGGCTTATTGTTTCTAGTAGTCTTTTTGTGGATTCTTTGGGGTTTTCAATGTATAGGATCATATCATCTGCAAAAAGTGATATCTTTACTTCTTCTTTTCCGATATGAATGCCTTTTATTTCTTTTTCTTGTCTGATTGCTCTGGCTAGAACCTCTAGTACCACATTAAATAAGAGTGGAGAGAGTGGACAACCCTGTCTTGTTCCTGATTTAAGAGGGAAAGCCTTCAGTTTTGTGCCATTTAATATGATGTTAGCTGATGGTTTATCATATATGGCCGTTATCATGTTGAGATATTTTCCTTCTATACCCATTTTGTTGAGAGTCTTAAACATAAAATTTGTTGTATTTTATCGAAAGCCTTTTCTGCGTCTATTGATAAGATCATGTGGTTTTTGTTCTTTGTTTTGTTGTTATGGTGTATTACGTTAACCGTTTTACGTATGTTGAATCATCCTTGAGATTCTGGGATGAATCCCACTTTATCATGATGTATTATTTTTTTAATATGTTGTTGTATTCAATTTGCTAGTATTTTAGCATCTGTATTCATTAAAGATATTGGTCTGTAGTTTTCTTTTTTTGTGCCATCCTTGCCTGGATTTGGTATGAGGGTTATGTTGGCCTCATAAAATGTGTTTGGAAGTATTGCTTCTTCTTCAATATTTTGGAAGACTTTCAGAAGAATAGGAACCAAGTCTTTATTGAATGTTGATAAAATTTGCTGGTATAGCCGTCTGGGCCTGGACTTTTATTTTTGGGGAGGTTTTTAATGTTTTTTTCTATTTCTTCTCTACTAATAGGTCTGTTTAGGCTTTCTGCTTCTTCTTGACTCAGTCTAGGAAGGTTGTATTGTTCTAGGAGTTTATCCATTTCTTCTAGATTGTTGAATTTAGTGGCATAAAGTTTTTCATAGTGTTCTACAATAATTCTTTGTATATCTATGGTGTCCATGGTGATTTCTCCTCTTTCACTTTAGATTTTGTTTATATGAGTTCTTTCTCTTTTTTCCTTGGTAAGTTTTGCCAAAGGTTTATCAATTTTGTTGATCTTTTCAAAGAACCAGATCCTTGTTCTATTAATTTTTTCTATAGTTTTTCTTTTCTCTATTTCATTTATTTCTGCTCTGATTTTTATTATCTCCTTTCTTCGGCTGGTTTTGGGTTGTCTTTGTTCTTTTTCTAGTTCCTTAAGGTGTGAAGTTAAGTGGTTCACTTGAGCTCTCTCTTGTTTGTTCGTATATGCCTGAAGTGATATGAACTTCCCTCATATAACTGCTTTTACTGCATCCCATAGATTCTGATATGTTGTATTGTCATTTTCATTTGTCTGTATATACCTTTTGATCTCTGCACTTATTTCTTCTTTGACCCATTCATTTTTTAAAAGTATGTTGTTTAGTTTCCACATTTTTGTGGGATTTTTTTCCTCTTTTTTGCAGTTGAATTCTAGTTTCAAGGCTTTATGATCAGAAAATATGCTTGGTACAACTTCAATTTTTCTGAATTTGCTGATGTTGTTTTTGTGGCCCAACATATGGTCAATTCTTGAGAATGATCCATGTACACTGGAGAAAAATGTATACTCAGTCACTTTGGGATGAAATGTCCTGTAGATGTCTATCATATCCAGGTGCTCTAGTGTTTTGTTTAAGGCCACTATATCTTTGTTGATTCTCTGTTTGGATGACCTATCTAGAGCCGTCAGCAGTGTATTGAGGTTTCCAAGTATGATTGTATTTTTGTCAGTTTTTGTTTTAAGGTTAATAAGTAGCTGTCTTATATATTTTGGTGCTCCTTGGTTTGGTGCATATATATTAAGAATTGTTATGTCTTCTTGATTCAGTGTCCCCTTAGTCATTTTGAAATGGCCATTTTTGTCTCTGAGTACTTTTGCTGTCTTGTAGTCAGCATTATCAGATATGAGTATTGCTACGCCTGCTTTTTTTTTGGATGTTATTTGCTTGGAGTATTGTTTTCCAGCCTTTCACTTTGAATTTGTTTTTATCCTTATTACTTAGATGAGTTTCTTGTAGGCAGCATACAGTTGGATTTTCTTTTTTAATCCATTCTGCTACTCTGTGCCTTTTTATTGGTGAGTTTAATCCGTTTACATTCAGTGTAATTATTGACACTTGTGAGTTCCCTATTGCCATTTTATAGATTGTTTTCTGTTAGTTTTGTGTCTTGTTTGATCCTTCTCTTTCTTTTTTCTATCATTTGTTTTTTGTTTGGTTGTATTCCATACATCTTTCCTCTGTTGCTATCTTTTTTAAATCATGTGCTTCTGTGGTGGTTTTTTCAATGATGGTTACCTTTAAGTAATGAAAAGGGTTCCTACCCTGTTCATTGTAGTGCACTATTTTGTGAGTACTTTTGCACTCCATCATCCTTTGCTACTGTTAATCTCCATCCTCTCCCCCCCTTTCTTTTTGTTGTTGTCACAGTTTAAATTTGGTTTTAATGTGTTCTTCTTGGAGCTTTTACTTGTGGCTTTGTTTTTTTTTTTTGTTCTTTGTGTCTGATTGGAGAACCCCCTTTAGTAATTCCTAGAGTGGGGGTTTTCTGATTGGGGACTTTTTTGAAGCTATCAACCAGCACTCCCTACTGCAGGGATCGAGAACCTTTTTGGCTGAGAGAGCCATGAAGGCCGCATATTTTAAAATGTAGTTCTGTGAGAGCCATACAATGACCCATTTATGTTATGCATTATCCAATAAAAATTTGGTGTTGTCCGGAGGACAGCTGTGATTGGCTCTAGCCACCCACAACCATGAACATGAGCAGGAGGAAATGAATGGATTGTAATACATGAGAATGTTTTATATTTTCAATATTATTTTTTTTTATTAAATATTTGTCTCTGAGCCATATGCAGCCATCATAAGAGCCACATCTGGCTCGCGGGCCATAAGTTCCAAACACCTGCCCTACTGTTTTGTCACAAGAGTGAGAAAATGAAGAACTCTAGCTTATCAGACTATTTTATTCTTCCTGCTTCACATTTTCAGTATGTTCTAATACATTTTCTCCATTTTTTGCTAACCTCTTATAACTGAGTTTCTGTTACATGAAAATAAAAAATATATACGATATATAAAATGTATTAATACACCATAATCAAATAAGATTTATCCTAGAAATTTAATGTTTTTAAATTAGAAATCAATCATAAAGCAAATAAGAACTATTACCTCAAGAACCGAAGTGTCATTTAATAATCTTAAATAATATTAACAAATATAGCCTTACCAGGCGGTGGCGCAGTGGATAGAACGTTGAGCTAGGACACAGAGGACTCAGGTTTGAGACCCCGAGGTGCCCAGCTTGAGCGTGGGCTCATCTGGTTTGAGCAAGGTTCACCAGCTTGAGCCCAAGGTCACTGGCTCGAGCAAGGGGTCACTCAGGCTGCTGTGGCCTCCCGGTCCAGACACATATGAGAAAGCAATCAGTGAACAACTAAGGAACTGTAACAAAGAATTGATGTTTCTCATCTCTCTCCCTTCCTGTCTGTCTGTCCCTATCTGTCCCTCTCCCTGACTCTCTCTGTCTCTGCCACACAGACACAACAACAACAACAACAACAACAAAAATAAAAAACCAAAAAACAAATATAGAAATACAGGAGTATTTTCTTAAAACTGTATAAGATATAAACTTTAATCAAAAGCCAAAATAACACTTGATGATGCACAAAAAGTTATACTCATTAAAACCAGAGGAAAGAAAAGCTATCTTTAATTGTTATTATTATATTATATGATTCTAGAATTTGTGGCCAATGCATGAATAAATGAAACAGCTATAAGAGAGAAAACTCTTAAAAATGAAAGTATAAAGTTATAATTTTCATATGACAGAAGCTCTAGAACGGCGGTTCTCAACCTGTGGGTCGCGACCTCGGCAGGGGTCGAATGACCAAAACACAGGGGTCGCCTAAAGCCATCGGAAAATACATATTTATTATACATTTTTAAATAAAATATGCATTGTATAATACATATGTATTATATATGTATGTATTGTATAAAAGTCATCGGAAAATACATATTTATTATACAATACATTTTTAAATAAAATATGTATTTCCGATGGCTTTAGGTGACCCCTGTGTTTTGGTTGTTCGACCCCCGCCGGGGTCGCGACCCACAGGTTGAGAACCGCTGCTCTAGGACTTATTGAGAACTATTAGATTTAATAAGAAGGTCTATTAAAAGATATGATAAATATACTTGTAATAATATCTCTAAGTTTCTGAATTGGGGATAAGTGTCTGTGAGAGGTGGTGGTAGGGGATGGTGTGGATAAGCCTTTGCTTTAATATCCAAATTAAAAGGTGTCTGCTCTCCACCTAATATTCCTGAGGATCCCCAAGGATGAGTGTCTGTGTGTGTCTCATAGAATTATCCTGAAGTCTCCACCCAACAACTTTGGCCTTTTCATATACAGTTCTCCAAGCTGCTGCAGCACTTTCCTGATCTATTATCCTTCAATTTATTCTCTTAATTCCCCGAATTACAGCCAAAGCAACTCTACCTTGGTTTAACAAATGTTAGGAAATATTTCAATACAATATAAAGGAATGATAATCCATATAATGAAGTCTGAAAACCAGATAAAATGGTCTATTTTTGCTCTCGTCCATTGGCTAGAATTTCCCCCTAGAGCTCCCTTTAAACTTGGCTTTATCTTTAATTGTACTTTCTTTTTAAAAAACTCTCTCTAGAGTCACAGATTCCATGAAGTCAATTTATAGCAGGGTACTCCCCACCACAGCTCTGCTTAAAACAAAAAAAGGAGAAAAAGAAATATATATAGTTAATAAACTTATCAGAAATGCTCCTGTGTTCTGAATGAAGATCTAGTTCATTATTAAACAGAATTCTTAATAGCTCAATCAGAAGCTTCAGTCTTTGGACAGCATCCCATATTCAAAACTCCCGTTAATTTGCATAACTAAAAGTCTTGCTAGTATGGTCACTCTAAAAAAGGAAGAATGTGCCTCAGAAACGAAGTTAGCTTCTACCTTTTAAAGCCTTGAAAGCTACAGGGAAAGAAAGTGCACACAATTGAAAAATAAAATTGTGCCTTGGCTAATAATTATGTAAGTATTCATATATGTTGGGCCTAATTTCAGAATAGTTCTCTTCTAAGTAAAGGAATATGAAATAAAATAAATAGCATTGTATTTCAGCAATAACCAGAAAGGCATTATATGTATACATATATATACATACATACAAGTTAAATCACAGCAGCTGCCCTCAAATATGCCAGCCTTCTTTTCATTCCTTATGAGACTGCATTTGCTTTTCCTGGAATATTTTTTCTGACATATTTATATCTGCAGAAATTGTCCTTTCATGATCAGTAATATTCCATATTCTTTTTATTCTACTTCTTGCCATTTCTTTATCCATTTCTCACCATTTTACAGATTATATATATATAAATATATATATATATAAGTTTACTTATTTATTGTTTTTCTCTTTCTTTTTGAATATAAGCTCTATAAGGAATAAAGTTCCAAAGCTTAGTACAGTATCTGACTCATATTTCATGTTCAGTAATTATTTGTCATAAAAATGAATAAATAGAGCTCACAAGTCAAATTAGTATGCAATCCAAGCCAAAAACATCAGTGTAAAATTTCTACAAAAATGAAATTTAAAAAGTTAGAATATTTTAATCTACTTTATATCAATCTAGGTTAATGAATAAAATGCTAATTAATAAACTGTCATAAATACATAAAAGTATTCATTCACACCTGATTATTGACATTGCATTTACCTGATTATTGGCATGAGTTTTGAAAGTCTACAATATTCACTCTCCAGATTCTCAGGGATATGCCAGTGGATATTATACTTTTTATCAACTTATAATAAAGATACCAAGGCTCATTAATATAAAGATTATATCCAGTTAATTCAAAAAACCTCCTCTAAAAGTATAAATTTAACAATAACATCAAAGAGCCTTAAATATTCAATATAACTTTTACTTTAAAAATTCTGTAATACTTTAATTTTAATTTTTGTTATAAAATTAACTTCCCAGATGTTGCTCCATATTCAATATTAATTTATTTTATATATCATACCTTTAAATTGTGCTACAGAATGCATCTTTATTCTTAAATTATTGAAGGTCAAATTATTTTAGACCTAATGGTCTTGTGTTGTATAGGGTCCACATTTGTGGCCATAAGTCACAATAGAAGAAAGATGTATTGGTTAGTAGTCTTGGTTTTATTTAGTATCATACCTGGAAATATTCAGTGACTTTGATTTGATATTTATCCTCTTGGGAATTTTACCAAAATGTTTTTATTTTTATTTTTTAAGGTATATGTAAGGGATTATAGAAGGATTTTATTTATTACCTTTATTTATTCCCAAGACATTAAGATGGATCTCTTCAATCTCATAAGACTTGTGCTATTCACCTGGCCTAATAAATCTACAAAATTACTATGTTAGCTTCTTTGAAATAGATATGTTTAGGTTACCTCAGATAAAAAAGGGTTCAGAGTAAAGATACATTGGATTACAAAAAATATCAGAAAAATACATTGTAGTATTTAATGAAAAACAACATTCATTATTAATCAGGATCTAAGAGAAAATTTCATGGTTGGAAAGCAGCTCTGGTAACCCAGCAGCATTTCTGGCATTTGGCCTTGAAGGATAAAATTTCACAGGTATTACTGGAAGACATTCCTAGTGTTAGAAGTATCCAAGTGTTATGAAGTGTTCAGCTCCAGAAAAGCTTTACATCATTAATTGGTGCATAACAAATTATGCCAAAACTCAGTGGTTTAAACAAGAAGTCTTTATTACTATACATAAGTTTTTGTCTCATCTGGGTGATTCTGAATCTAGTTTTGTTGACCTAGGCTAGATTTGGCTGACATAAGCAGGCCTCACTCATGTATCAGTGATTAAATAATATGGTGGTTGGGGCTGACTGGTTAAGGATGGCCTTACTCATGTGTTTAGGGCTAGATCTGCTGTCACTGGGGTGATGGATATGACTGGGCCAGGTGTTTCTCAACATCTAGTGGGATTATCCTTTAGTACAATAGTATCAGGAAAAAGAAAGAACAGTATCATGCAACATTTCCCAAAGCCTAGATTTGGAACTGAGAAATTGTCACTTTCAGAACATTCTATTTGATAAAGTAAATATAAAAGTGGATAAGTATTTACATCTTGATGAAAAATTAAACAAAAAAGGAAAAATAAAGAAAAAATATTTATGGACGTGGATAACAGTGTAGTGATTGTGGTGGACAGGAAGTGGAAGAAGGTATATAGAAGGGATAAACGGTGATGAAAAAAGGCTTGGCTTGGGAGGTGAACACAAAATATAGTGTACAGAGATGTGTTGTAGAATTGTGCACCTGAAACCTATATAATTTTGTTAGCCAGTTTAACCCTAATAAATTCAATAAAAAATAAAAAGTAAATAAACAAAGCTCATTTTACAGTTAATAAGACAAGTATACAAACAAAACATGTAGAGCCAAAGAGGGTGAAGACTACAACAGTTAAGCTACCAATCTATCATAAATAATAAATAGCAAATTAAGGTTTGTGGTATGAAAGAATAGTGGAAAGTTACTCCATTTTTCCAGACACAGAAGAAAACATAATCAGAATTCAACTTTTGAGAGTAACATGGGAGCAATAAAAAATTGATTGTAAGTGGGGATAACCTGAAGGTAGGAAAAACAGTAGTGATATTATTCAAATATACATTAACATGGTAATGAGAGCTTAAATTCAGTTTGTATTTAAAAGAAATAAAAAAAGCTGAGATATAAAGGTATAATTGACCCAAGCATGGAATTCTTAAATAAGAAGAAAGAATAAAAACAATTCTAAGCTCTTGTACCTTGGGATTTCTTAGACTTTTTAAATAAGAAAGTCAAAACAAAACAAAAAAAATTTGGTTCTGAACAAAATGTCATAGTGCTGGATTTAATCATGTAGCATTTGATTTTTTTTCCGTCAGTGTGGGAGAAGGATTCCTATTGGAAGTCACCATAATCAGTTAGTAACATAACACTAGTCATCCTACAATCTTATATTTACTCCTATTTCCTTCCCTTTGGTGTTTTTTTCTCTACCTGGGAAAATTTATGCCTTCCCTTCATGAACTTTTTAGTCAATTTTCTTCAGGGTATGCTCCTGAAGCCTTTCAAAATTAGATTATCCTCTTGAGGAAAACTATAGATCTGTAAACTCATTGATTGAGAAAAAGCCAAAATAGTCTCAAAATATATATATAGATATTTTCTTTAATTAGAATTCTTCTATTTTCTTCAATTTGTCAATATCTACTTCTAGAGCCAATTTAACTTAATTTTAAACCTTTACTCCTCCAGCAAGCACCTATATTATCTTCCTAAATATTAATGTCATAGAACTAAGAAGACAAATAAATAATCTTTTCTTGAATTGGTTCATTTTCTTAATGTAATTTATATTCTTTTCTTTAAAAAGTCAAATTAAAAAATTTAAATTCAGTCATTCTTAAGTGTCTGATCATGTGTGAAAACAGAAACTTTCATTTATTGTGTGATTTCTTTTACATGAATATTATGGGTTGAATTATGGATGCCTAAAATTCATGTCTTAGAGCCCTAACTCCTAGTACCTGAGAAAGTGACTTTATTAGAAAGTAGGGTTGTTGCAGATGTAATTAGTTAAGGTCATTAGTATGGGCTCTAAACCAACACAATTGATGTTTTAAAAATACAGAATTTGGATACAGAGACATACACACAGAGAGGACACTGTGTGAAAATGAAAGCAGATATCTGCAAGCAAATGAATGCTAAAGATTGCCAGCAAAGCAACATGAGCTGGGGAGAGGAATGAGATAAATTCTCACTCATCATTCTTAGAAAGGGCTGTTCTTAAGAGTGCAACATGGAACCCTTGACTAGTTTCAGCCTGCCAACTAGCAAAATTCAGACTCTAGACTTTTACCCCGTTACATTAACTCTTACACAGCCTGCAGACTTACTTTACAGATTTTGTATGTGCCAGTACCAACAATTGCGTAAGAAAATTTCATAAAATAAGTATCTGTTCTATCTAGATAGGTAGATAGGTGTTAGATACATATTGATATAGATATATGGATAACTATCTCTATATCTATCTATATCTCTATCTCTAGAAATCTCTCTCATTTTATATACAGTAATATTGATATTCAATGTTTAGTAATTTGCCCAAGGTCACACAACTTGAAATGACAAAAAAGATTCAATCCTAGGTCTCTGACTCTATAGCTCATTATTTTAGGCACTGTGAAGTTCGGTAACACCCTAATTCAGATTGTTAAAAAGCAAAATTCAACTCAGTAACTTCGAAGATCTAATGCGCTACATTCAGTGATTCCTGAATTGGGCTGCAGCACCTTTAGCAGATAGAAAGGAGCCCCAAGATGCTGTATAAAGTGGAAGATTTTTATAGGCTGAAGACTGTGGGAACAAGAGGAAGTTTCTGTAACCATTCTGAAACTTCATTTCTTTAATACGACCTTTTCTCCTTTCTTTCCTTTTGTTTCAAACTGACCTCATCCTGCACTCTGACTCACCTGCCTCCTTCTTCCTTTCATGTTTATTTCCTTAATCATTAAGCCCTCAGGACAGTGAGGGCCCTGGTGCACTTTAAATAATCCTTGGAACAAAGTTTTGGGTCTATTGACCACAGACAGAGTTTCAATTAAACTAAAGATAACATCCAGTCCTCAGTTGTGTTTCAGCTCCAGAATGAGAAAGGCAGCAGTGAGACCAGATGAAACTATACCATTGCTGACATCAGGACCAGATGCACTGATCAACTGCCCCCTAACCTAGGGCTAACCAATCAGTAAAGACATGACCAGGACCCTAACTCCCTCAGTCACCACGATTAATGATTCTCCCCCTATAAAACCCATCCTCCAAAAGCCATCGCAGAGCCAGGTCTTTGAGTATTAGCTCACCAGTGACCTCAGGTGTGGGCCACTTCCTCAAGTAAAAAATCCTTACTTCCTTTGCTGCAAACTCCTGTTCACCTTTGACCAGGCTCTGATGCACACAGGCAAACAGATTCCTTTAGTCTGGTAACATTTCTAGCAAACAGTGGAGCATTGCAGGCAAGGCCAGCTTCCTCTGGGGAAGGGCAGGATCTGTTAGGTAGATTACCTCACAAATGCTGACCAAGTGATTTCAGATTGACTGATTAAAGGCCATATTTCTGGAAGAGGCTGAAACTTCAATTAAGTTTAGTTTGCTGTTGTGGGAATTAGCACTAGTGACTTCATTTAAGGCCTGTTGTCTCTTCTTAACAAAACTGTTTTCCATTTATTTTTATGTGACTTGAGGGAGAATATTTCCCTGTTATTCTTTTAGTACATTGATAGAACAGCAATTGTATTTTTCAGAACACATACTTATAATTTCAGTCATATGAATATTGAAAAGATGCAGTGCCTTGAAAGATATTTCAGATACTTTGGTCAACTACCTCAGATCATCAGAGTTAGCCCTACTGTGAATCTCTACCTGATCCCCACACATGGCAGAAAATGCTACTAGAGAAGATAGGAATTAATCACTACCTCACTCCAGAAATTCTTTAGACTAGCCATATCAATTTTAAGGTAAATCCTCACAACTTTAGCCTCTGTGTTTCCTGTAGTAAGTTTGGAAATCTTTTCTTTTTAAATATGTAAATCTAAAAATATACACTTAGGCTCTGAACAGCCATTAGTAAAAAATAAGAGTTACTTCTGGAATGTTGTAATTTATAAGATTTATATATTTGGTCATTCAGATTATAAAAAATTGTTTTTCATAATGTCAGGTTAGGTATTTAGTTAGACATGAGCTGGGACAGGCAAAGGAGGGGGAGGGATGAATTGCCCCCATGCACTCCAGATGTGCAGGAGCTACCTCACCACACCCAGACTGATGGTCTCCAGTACCTTTATATACTGTCAGCCACATAGCAATACAATGAAGACAGATAAATGAGAAGAGGCTTGGAAGAAAATAAAAGGGGAATGGAAAAAATCCAAGAAGTAAACCCATAAGCAGAGGCAGATTAAGGTCAGTTGAGGTCCCAGGCAGAGTAGAAAATATTGGGCCCTTAGAAAAAAGAGAAAGGCCCTGGCTAGTTGGCTCAATGGTAGAGGATCATCCTGGCATGTGGAGGTCCTGGGTTCAATTCCTGGCCAGGGCACACAGGAGAAGCGCCCATCTGCTTCTCCACCCTTCCCCTCTTCTTCCTCTCTGTCTCTCTCTTCCCCTCCTGCAGCCAAGGCTCCATTGGAGCAAAGTTGACCCGGGTGCTGAGGATGGCTCCATGGCCTCCACCTCAGGTGCTAGAATGGCTCCAGTTGCAATGGAGCAATGCCCCAGATGGGCAGAGCATCACTACCTAGTGGGCTTGCCAGGTGGATCCCGGTGGGGCGCATGTGACAGTCTGTCTCTCTGCCTCCCTGCCTCTCACTTCAAAAAAATAAAAAAAATAATAAAAAATAAAAAATAAAAAGAGAGACAGGGATAATAAAAATACATGTTAATCATATTTTTAAATAAATAAAAATATTATGTACTATTGTTAAAATTGTACATATGAAATCAAACTTGGTCTCATTAGAAAAAAGTGTAAAGTTGGGGTTTTGCAGGGCCCTTCAGAAGTCAGGGCCCAGGGCGTGCACCCACTGCACCTGCTGTTAAATCCTCCTCTGCCCATAAGTACAAATATTTCATCGACTTATGACCTATGCAACTTACGACCATTTGACTTTATGACCACAATCACTAGCCACAACTGCTCCACGTCTGGCAGCGCAAGTGTTGCCCAGCTGGGTGTACAACAGTGCGGACCAGCTTCCAGCAGCACTACCATCTCCGCATGCACCATTTCAACTGTTATCCCAGACTCAGTACAGCAATTTGTGTTTTGTGTCTTGGATATTCTTCATCAAACCCCTCCCAAGATGTCTACTAAGAGGAAATTGTCTTTGCAAATATTAAACGAGTTGTACTGGTAAAGCAGTGTTTTACTTAAACCTGACGAATGTAAAAATAAGAAACAAAATGGTGTAGAAATGATATAAATGGCATAAAATGAATAAAGAAATTATGATATATAACAATAATGAAAGAAAATTATGATAAATTTATGACTTAAAAATTTTTATAACATCATTTCACAGTACTGTACATATAGCCTATTCAACATACAACCAAATCGTGTTAAGACCGGTCTGTCAGAACCAATCGTGGTTATAAGTCGAGCACTAGCTGTACCTAAATTCTGTAACTAATAGGGGACTTATTCTCATGAGTGAGTTGCCCGCTCATGCCTTCCTGAGTGTATTCCTGCACAGGCAATAAACCCTTGCTTTCTTTGCTTGCTATACTTTGTCTCTTGATTGAATTCTTTCTTTCACACAAGACAAGAATTGAGGTTTTTTGTCGCTTCACTGGTAACAGTATATATTTGGGTTTCCTCCACAGTTTTTTGGCTCATAGCTCCAAAATCCCTTGGAATTTCCTGAGTTATAAAATCAATAGGAGCATCTTTTGTTATAATATTTGGCCTCTTGTCCTCAAGTTCTAAAAACACTTCAGAATCATAAAGTTAAAATGGTTATCTTATCATTCATAACAAGCCTCTTTCCACCAAAGCTGGGTTTATTTTAATGAGGTGATTTTTTTTTTTTTTACAGGGACAGAAAGAGAGCCAGAGAGGGGGATAGATAGGGACAGACAGATAGGAATGGAGAGAAATGAGAAGCATCAATCATCAGTTTTTCGTTGCAACACCTTAGTTGTTCATTGATTGCTTTCTCATATGTGCCTTGACCATGGGTCTTCAGCAGACTGAGTAACCCCTTGCTCAAGCCAACAACTTTGGGTCTAAGCTGGCGAGCTTTGCTCAAACTAAATGAGCCTGCGCTCAAGCTGGTGACCTTGGGGTCTTGAACCTGGGTCCTCCGCATCCCAGTCCAATGCTCTATCCACTCCGCCACTGCCTGGTCAGGCAATGAGGTGATTTTTAGAAAGCATCTTAGAAAGGGAGTTGGTAAGAGAACCAACCTTAATAAAGGGTTGGAAACTCAGTCCCATCCATTGATTAAGAGGAAGGAGAGAGGGGCCAAAGGTTGAATCAATCACCAATGGCCAATCATTCAATCAATCATGCCTATGTAATAAAGTCTCCATAAAAACCAAAGAGGAGGGGCGTTCAGGAAACTTCCATGTTGAGGAACCAGAACACTTTCACATACCCACATTCTGAGCCCCAAGTTCCATGAAGATAAAAGTTAACTTTGTTTTGGACTTTGTCCTATGTATTACTTCATCTAACTGTTGACTGCTGTGTAGTGAGCCAACAGGTTTTCTGAGTTCTGTGAGCCATTTCAGTAAATTAAATAAACACAAGGAGGAGGAAGTGGGAGCTGCCAACTTATAGCCAATCTTTCAGAAGTACAGTTAATGACCTGGGCCTGTAATTGGCATCTGAAGTGGAGGATGGGCTTGTGGAATCTGATACTATCTCCTGGTAAATAGTGTGAAAAATGAGTTGAATTATCAATGCTTTGTGGTGTCTTAGAATTGCTTGTGGTGTGGAGAAGCTTACACTTGAATACATGCACACTTACACACATACATATACACATGTGGACATTCAGTCCATGGTTCTTAATTCTGCAAAGTAGACTTTTCAAGTGCTGCTGCTGAGAAATAGACATTTCAGGTAACACAGAGAGAGACCAAATAATATTCATTTTTATGTGTACTCATAAAATTTGATTAAAACCAATTAAAAGACAGTTACATGAATTGCATGTACAAAAAGCTGTATCTTATCTTCCACACCTTTCAAATTTCTTTTGTCACTTATCAAGTTATACATTTTTTAAAATTTACCATTGTGAATGTGAATGCTGACTCCTTGAGAAACAAAAGAAAGTGTAAATATATTATTTAATCTAGTCCAAGCAGGACTAGATTATATATAAATATTAATATTTATATATAATCTAGTTTTATATATATATATATATATATATATATATGACAGCAGCTACAACAAGTTTAAATAAATATCTGAGATTTCTGATTCATGACAAGATGATAAACCAACATAGTGTTCTGGGTGTCATCCCCAGCTCAAGTTTTGAGATGCCAGGAAGAAGTGTAAAGATTTGGGGTAAATAATTATAGCAAATAAGTGTGAAAAACTCCTGAGGATAACACAGCAGATGTGACCTAGTATGCAAAGTCAATAGAAACTCATGGTAGACAAGGTGAGCTTTCATAACTTGGAAGATGAGCTGACAGCTTGGAATTTTTTGTTTTCCTGTTCATTTTTCTCCATTTGTTAACTGTCCCCATCCACTGAGTGTTAACAAAAACAAACAAACAAACAAAAACAAAAAAACACAGCAGAGAACAAGTTAGTAAAGGTAACATCAAACTCTTCCAAGAGTGGTTGAGATTAGGAGATGATAAAAACAATTGAAGGCTGAGTACTAGGACCCTTGCATCTCTTTTCCTTTCTTCCACTCACACCCTGAGGGTTCAGTGAAGTCAGTCAAGGGAGAGAAAACATTCTAAGAAGAGGAGGGCTCAGGGAGGCGATACTCTGTTTATACCCAGCCACATTCATGGTACAGAAAAAAGAAGAGAAAAACAAAAAGAGAAAAGGATGCCATCTCTGCGAGGACAGGGACTGTTTCACTCGGCCAATTTTAACTGTCAGTGCATTTGTTCCCTCGTGCCCACACTACAATGATCAAAATCAAATGTTTTAAAACAGGGGTCGGGAACCTTTTTTGGCTGAGAGAGCCATGAACGCCACATATTTTAATGTAATTCCGTGAGAGCCATACAATATGTTTAACACTAAATACAAGTAAATGTGTACATTTTATGTAAGACCAACACTTTTAAAGTACAATAAGTCTCTGAATAATAATGTTGTTATGCTATTGCTAACCAATGATGAATAAAGTACTTCTTACCATTAATGCAACTTCTAGTGCTGCATGGTTTTGCTGATGGCTTTGTAGTCTGGTTGATACGTGGTGAGGTTAAGCTTCATTCAGGCATTGAGACTTCCATCCGTTAAACGTGATCGTAGGTTGGTCTTAACATTTTTTAGATGTGAGAAAGACTGCTCATATGCATACGTAGAGCCAAACATTGTCAGTACAGCAATACTCACACGCTGCAGTGTGTGGTATGTGACGGAAGCACGTACCAAGTTTTGACAATCAGCTGGTCCGCCGGTTGAAGTGTTTTCATTTCTCCCACAAGTGTTTCATTTCTCGCCAACTCTGCTTGCTGTCATGCAAGTCTTTCCAAATCTTCATTCAATGACTTGAACTTATTCACCCACATTGACCTTCAGGTCAGCAGCTTGTAGCTCAAAATCTCTGACGGAGAACTCAGGTCGGCGCTGTCCACTGCACACTGGTGTGGATGGGTGATGAACTTAAAAAGACCAGTGCACTCACGAAATTCTTCAAAGCATGCTTTGAATGACTGCAGGAGATTAGATATGAAGCCTGCTAGCTGCTGGAGATCAAGATGTTGAGCAGGGTCACTTGCTGTGCATGCATCTTTAAACTCTCCCAGTTGTTCGAAGTGTAGTAAACGACCTGTTTCAATGTTGGCAATGAAGAATTTCAGCTTGTTTTCAAATGCAAACACTGCTTGTTGAAGGGATAAGACTGTATTTCTAACACCTTGCATTTTCATATTGAGCTGGTTCAGATGTTCAGTCATGTCCACGAGATAGTAGAACTTCAGGAGTCACTCAGTGTTAGCTAACTCAGGATGCTCGACGCTTTTCGTTTCAAGAAAAGTCCGGATTTCGCTCAGACAAGCTGCAGAAACAGCTGAGCACCTTCCCTCTTGACAACCAACGCACATTGCTGTGCAGAAGCAGATCAGGATAATTATTCCCAACTTCATCCAGCAATGTTTTAAACTGGCGATCATTTAAAACTCCGGCAACAATAAAGTTGACCACTCGAATGACCAGCTACATCACCTCACCAAGCTGCTCGTCACACATCTGAGCACAAAGTGCCTCCTGATGTAGGATGCAGTGAAAACTTAGGATGGGTCCCTTTTCATGTTCGTGAAGAAGAGCTACGAATCCTCTTTTTTTCCCCACTATGCACAGAGCACCATCAGTACACACCAAAATAAGTTTATCCATAGGTAGATTTTTTTCTTTAGCGAACTCAGTGAAAGACTTGAATACAATATTATTAACATTATTTTTATTTTATTAAAGATTTGTCTGCAAGCCAGATGCAGCCATCAAAAGAGCCACATCTGGCTCGTGAGCCATAGGTTCCCGACCCCTGATTTACAACAACATGGATGGACCTTGATAACATTATACTGAGTGAAATAAGTAAATCAGAAAAAACTAAGATCTATATGATTTCATACATAGATGGGACATAATAATAAGACTCAGGGACATGGACAAAAATGTGGTGCTTATTGGGAGGGGAAAGGAAGGAGAGAAAGGAGTGGAGGGAGGGGAGGGAAACAAAGAAATCTAGATAGAAGGTGACAGAAGACAATTTGACTTTGGGTGATGGGTATGCAACATAATCAAATGTCAAAATACCCTGGAGATATTTTCTCTGAACCTATGTACCCTGATTGATCTTTGTCACCCCATTAAAATTAATAATAAAAAATAAAATAAAATAAAAGAGAGAATTGATAATTAACTCTATTAGTAGTTTGCTAATGGAGTCACAAGTTGGGATACCTAGGGCTAAATTAATGGATAAGAATATAATCACAGGATTTTAAATTCTTTATAAGACAGTTTCTGATACTGAAATGGTCTTTGTTACTTTGGCTCAAAGCTGTTTAGACATATAATGAAGACTATAAAGAAAGAAAAAATTAAATTGGAACTGTTACCATGCATTAGACTATCATTGCTGTTTATATTTCTTACTTCTATTCATTTAAATACCCTCTCCTCACATTTACATATTTCTAGCAAGGAGTCTTGCTAAACAAAAAGAATGCATTAGATTTCCATGCTTCCTTTTAATTTATTTGTTCACATAATGAGTGGAGTTTAAAGATAATATAAATATCAGGAAATTGTTAATAATAATTAAATTTTTCAGTCTTATCTCCAGCTCTTGTTTTCTCTTTTCAGATAAAACTTAAGAATGACACTTCTTTAAGTACTAGCCATCTTTTGAAAATTTAGTAAAATATAAATTAGATGCCCAGTAGAGAGAACTCCTTAGAAAGTATGTGCCAGGGTGCACTGGTGCACCCTAGAAGATTTCCAGGTGCGCCCTATGATATTTTTATTTTTTTAACCCCTCTTTTATACAAATTCTAAAAAGCATAACTCAAAAAATGTAACATAAAAATGTTTTTTTAATGTCAGAATAAATTTAATTTTGTCATATTTATTTCATTTAATTACCATAAAAAAGCACATGTAGGCTTTATTTTTTTTTTAATATTTGACTTAATTATTATATTTCTCAGAAATTTGTATATAGTGCTCCTACAATTATTTGTAAAATTTTAAATGTGCTCCGACTTCAAAAAGTTTGAGAACCACTGCTGTAGAGGATTAGATTTTTTTTCTCTCTCTTTCTCTATCTCTCCTTCTCCTGTTTTCTGTCTTCCCTCCCTCCTCTACTTTATTTCTCTCTTTTTTAAAAAAATAATTAATTGTATTCCATTCACAGATAACAGGTTAAATCTATGTATGAATTTTAGAACATTTCTTGTGGAACAAAAAGGGCAGTAGTGGTTTCATTATTACTGAGATATAGTATCAATCAGATGTATTCTTTTTAGGCTCAATCTGTTTTAGGGTTTCCTATATAGAAAATAAACAAATAAAAGTATATATATAATATATGTAATATTATAGTATATACAAAAAAATATATAATGAGCTTGTTGGGAAACATAAACATCATAATATAAAATACATTGTACTCTATAGATCATCATAATATTAATTTTTTTTACATATTTTACATTTTATCAAATATATATGTATGGTATATTTCTGAAGTGAGAAATGGGGCGGGGCAGACAAACACACTACCACATGCATCCAACCAGGATCCACCTGGAATGCCCACCAGGGGGCGATTCTCGGCCCTTCTGGGCATTGCTCTACTGCAATTGGAGCCATTCTAGTGTCTGAGATGGAGGCCGTGGAGCCATCCTCAGTGCCGGGGCCAACTTTGCTCCCATGGAGCATTGGCTGCGGGAGGCAAAGAGAGAGAGATGTAGATAGAAAGGAGATGAGGAAGGGTGGAGAAGCATATGGGCGCTTCTCTTATGTGTCCTGGCCAGGATTTGAACCTGGGACTTCCACACGCAGGTGGACTCTCTACCACTTAGCAAACTGGCGAGGGCCTCAAATATATTTATATTTTTAAAAACAATTCTTTCTTTCTTTTAAGATGCTCAGCATTTCAAGATTAAGACTTAAGTGAATGTACTATTCTGTAATACACATTTTTGTGAAAAGGGTAAAAAATTATTAATGTGTTCCTCAGTCTTTCACTTCTTTTTGCTCACTGGGGTTTGGACCTAGTCTGGTCCTTCAAACTTGCATAATGGAGATTGTGGAAAGGCAAAAGAGTAGAAAGGACAAAGTCAGAGTATCACAGGAAAAGGCCAAAGTGAAGAATGGACTGCTTTCCACTCCCGCACAGAAGAGGCACAGCAATAAGTTAGAAGATGAATTGGGAAGAGATATGGGAGAGTAGTCTCAACTGAAGTAACGGGGCAAAGAGCCTTTCAGCAATTTCCAAAGTATAGACAATCAAAAAAGACAGATATTTTTAATAATAATCTCTCCAAGCAATACTCTTGGATGCTCTGTAATGTTATTGAGATATGGTTGCACTGACTGACATTTCTTCAACTCTAAGTTTGGATCACAGGATCATTGTTTTGATAAAGTGGCACATTTTTACTCAAGTAGAGTCATTAGATTACCAGCCACCCCAGTTCTCCCCCCACCCTGAAGACCAGTAAACAGGCTTTGTAAGGTATAGCAATATAAACTCACATACTACATTAAAAGCTACATTGCAATAACATTGCAAAAAAATAGTTCTATAAATATTGTATTAATTGGTATTATTTCCTTGTTTTCATTAATATTGTTTGTTTTAGCATATGTTGGCTCTATTAAAATAATCTTCAAGACAAGATCAAATGAGTATACACCTTGGATAAGGTTATTAAGAAAATGTAGTAAAATTTTGCATGTGGAGATAAATTTAAAGCAATTTCAGACATACTGGGTAATTTTTAAATCCTCTCACCTTGTATATTATACAGTACTAATATGAATATGTTTGTTTTCTCAAGTATGTTAGGGTAAAAAAGAATGTAAAAATAGTCTTTATTGTTTGTTGAGTAATTAAGAGAAAAGAAATAGGGAGAATTGTTGGTATCAGTGGGGCAAGAACCACCAAACCAAGCATTTTAATTTTATGGATGGGACCATAATAAGCTCATTTCTGTTGAATAATACTTGTTTTCTGGATCTAAATAATCTATTTCTACATATCATTAATGTCTGAAATATTAGTTCGATATAATTTATTTAAGACTTAAGGTTTAAAATGCCAATACAAGAGTGATTGTATGTTTTTAAGTGACAAGATCAGATTTTAATTATTAAAAAATTGCTTTATATTATTATCAATGCACTATGCATAGAAATCTCTTATTTTCAATAATTACTTGATAGAATAATATTTATTATATTTTGAATTATAAACTAAATTCTCTTGAACTTGAGGATGCTTATTTGTCCACCTCTTGGCAAAAGAAATCCAACATGCTGAGTGTGTCTGATGATTGAATGGAGAGAATTGCCACTAAACCTCAAGCTGTTCAAACTATTTCTGCACAGCTTTCAAGTTATCATTGCTAGCATGGCATTGAGATAGGCCCCAATCCTGTAAACACTGTTCAAAGCTGATGCCTTGCTCTGGAAAGCAGTTGCTGTTACATAAATCTAAGATGCCATAAAAATCGCTTGACAGGCGAGGTGAAATTGATAGGCGATTACTACTGAAAGAATGATTGACAGCAAGACAATGCAGAACATCTTTGACTGAGGAAAACGTGACCCGTAGAGGATGGCTTTTTCAAACCACCAAAAATGGTTTCTACTAGAATAAATAAGAAAATGCTCTTAGCTGAGAGATTTCTCCTAAAATGACTGATTATGACAAAGGGAGAAAAAAAGAAATAGAATTTCATATATTGAGGGATAACAGTGACCTGAATTTTGCTTTTTATAAGGTAATGATTCTTAGACCTGTACATACATCTCAGTGATGTGTAGTGCCTATGAAAAATGTAGGTTCCTCATTCTCAATGCAGACCTAGAGAATTATAACTCAAACATGGAGGCTTGGTTTCAGCATTTATAAGGTATCAGAGGTAATTATCCTAAAAAGCCAAGATTGAGAACCACTACTAAGAAATACTTTTATGGTACTCCTTAAAAATATTTGACTTCTACTCAATGAAAGTCTATTTTTATCATTTCTATTACCTCAACAACATTGATTTTATATTAAAATATATATACACACACTTTCTAGCAACTTCAAATAAAATCTATTATCTAAAAACTGAGACTCAACCTTTTTTGACTAAATTTTGAGTATTAGACAATTTTTTTCTGCTTTCTTTAAACACTTATTTATCATATCAGATCCTCAGTATTCCATGACCATGCCAAGCACTTCCAGAAAACAAGGTTGAAAAGAATACCAGTTTTATTATTTTTGTCAATGATAGCATCCCAGAAGAGTTGACACGGAGACATTTGTTTTATACATATTTAAACTAGCAAGATAGGAACAAATAAGAAAACAAAAAATTAAGGAGTTAAGAGTTTCTAGTATGCTAGCAGTAAGTATTGGAACAATGAGTCAAAGTGGTTAAGATTAAAAGAAAAATCCAAAAACTAGGAAGAGATGATAAGTTACAGTGAGTGGAAACAAGTACATGGACTAGAGGACCGATGGGTAAACAATGCAAATTTAATAGAAGAATGAATTTGACTGAAAATATAGATGGACAAAAGTACTAAAAAGAGGTGATACAAATTTTGCTACAGAAATCTTTTGGAATTGTCCAAAATAAGCCTAAATTGGTGGATTCCTGCTATGGTGAAAATAAAAATTATTGGCTTTTTAATAATGAAACATCTGTGAGATAAGAATGCTGAATTCATATATCTCAGGATGCTAACAAAAGTTGGGTAAAGGTGGAAATAATTAACAGGGACTAAAATGTTCTTATAAAATTGGGAGTGTGTGGTAGACTGAAGAATGACTGTGACAGGCTGACCAGTGGTGGGACAGTGGATAGAGCATCAACCTAGGACACTAGGTCTCAAGTTCAAAACCCCAAGATCACCTGCTTGAGTGTGAACCCATCCATCTTGAGCATGGGATATTCAAAATGATTCCATGGTTGTTGGCTTGAGCTCAAGTCAATGTCTTGAAGCCCAAGATTGCTGGTTTGAACTAGGGGTCCTTGGCTCAGCAAGAGCCACCCCACCATCTGTCAAGACATATATGAGAGGGAACCTATAAACAACTAAGGTTGCTGCAACTACAAGTTGATGCTTATCATCTCGCTCTCTTCCTACCTCTCTCTCTCTTTAACAACAACAAAAAAAGAATGACTGTGACAAAAATGGAAGAGGAAGTATAAAATGATGATATGGACTTCAAATAAGAAATTTTTGAATGTAGTAGTTTGGTTTTCTAGAGTAGAAAGAGGTAATGGCAATCATCATATCATTTTGTCCTGGACCAAACATGGTAATGTGGAAAAAGTAATTTCTTATAATTAATAAGTATTAACATGTTAACAAATATTTACTATACATTTAAACTATGCTATTTTTATAATTGAAGAAGGGTGAATATATAGATATAAAGCACAAAATTTTTACCCTCAGGATGAGTTTACAATCCAGTTTGGGAGATACATCTGCACCCTGATAATGTATAAACAAAAGACTGGGATAAAAGTAGTTGAAAATATTGATTGTATCTTAAATATGGAGCAATTCTGCACCAAGAATCTAAATCACAAATCTACTATTATGATGTGGAGAAACTATTTTTAAATTTAGTTCAGTAATATTGGAAGTATTTTGATATCCAAGGCTGGAAGCTGTAAATAAAGCTATAAGTGTGTGACTTATATTTGTTATTATTTAAACAAAAATATTAAATTAAAGGCTTAAATTGATGCTGAAGATGAAGTTAGTATTTTTCTTTTTCTTTTTTTTAATTTTTATTTATTCATTTTAGAGAAGAGAGAGAGAGAGAGAAAGAAAGGGGGGGGGGGGAGCAGGAAGCATCAACTTCCATATATGCCTTGACCGGGCAGGCCCAGGGTTTTGAACCAGCAACCTCAGCATTCCAGGTCGACGCTTTATCCACTGTGTCACCACAGGTCAGGCAGTATTTTTCTTGATAAAAAGTAAAACACCTCGTGGGAGGATACAAAGAAAGCACAGAACAAGAGGATGAATGTATTCTCAACTTGACTAATTTATTGTACTAGAGAGAAGCTGCCTGACCAGGTGGTGGTGCAATAGATAGAGCATCAGCCTGGGACGTTGAAGACCCAGGTTCAAAACTCTGAGGTTGCTGGCTTTAATATGGGCTCATCCAGCTTGAGTGCAGGGTTGCCAGCTTGAGTGTAGGATCATATACATGACCCCATGGTCATTGGCTGGTTTGAGCCCGAGGTCACTGGCTTGAATAAGGAGTCACTGGTTCAGCTGGAGTCCCCTGGTCAAGGCACATATGAGAAATTAGTCAATGAACGATTAGGGTGCCGCTACTATGAGTTGATGCTTCTCATCTCTCTCCCTTCCTGTCTGTCTGTCCTTGTGTTTCTCCCCCCACCCTCTCTCTCACACACACAAAGGAAAAAAAAAACCAAAATAAGAAAAGCTGATGAAGTTTATAGTTTTTACTTGCTTGGACTTATAAAGAGAAAAAGATAATTGAGTGTATATAACAAATTTGTTTTACATCACCTATAATGTTTTTTAGTATACACATAACTATTTACAAAAAAATACTTTGTAGGTGTTATTGGACTATCAAGTGTCAAAATTTTATTAATAGGACCCTTGAAAGTGGAATCATATCAGGCTTAGATCACTTCTTTCATTATTTTCTTCATTTAACATTTAAACAGTCCTGCCATTATTAAAATCTAGTGGTGGAAACCAATTTGCAAATCACATAAACAGATGTAGAATGGTAATTGTGTCAATTTAATCCTGAAGTGGTAGTGCTTGATATGACATTCTAAAGGATGAGAAGAAACAAAAGGACGAAAGAAAGAAAGAAAGAAAGAAAGAAAGAAAGAAAGAAAGAAAGAAAGAAAGAAAGAAAGAAAGAAAGGGAGGGAAGGAGGGAGGGGAGGAAAAAGGAAGGAAGGAAGGAAGGAAGGAAGGAAGGAAGGAAGGAAGGAAGGAAGGAAGGAAGGAAGGAAGGAAGGAAGGAAGAAAGAGACACAAAGTGTAAGTCCCTGTGGCATGAAGAACTACTGGTAACTTCACAGAACTGGAATAAAGCCACTGTGATTGGGCATGGGGAGAACGAGTGATTCAGTGTGAGATGACAATGAACATGACATAGGGGGACTAACTACATTAAAATTTTGGGGCCATATTCAAGATATTATACTTCATATTTGTAAAAATAAGAAACCATAAATAGTACTTAGCAATGGCCTCAATAATTCTGCATAACAAACAAGCACACCAATTTCAGCAGCATATCATGCTAACATTATTTACCTCATAAAACTGTAGTTTTTTTTTAGCAGGGGGCTGAGCTTGGAAGGAGTAGTTAAATCTGCTCCTTCTATTTCTTATTATCATTTTGGACATTGGCTAGTCCAAACAAGTTCTTTTTAGTGATAGTGGAAGCCCTAGAAGGGAGATGAATATTATGAAAACCTGGGGTTGGCACTTGATTGCTTTTACTTCTGACTTCAGCTATTGGCAAAAACAAATCATATGGCTGGATGTACAATTATGAGGGTGGGGAAACATATTCCTCTACTGTGGAAAAAGAAGCAGTAAAAATTATACATATTAACCTGATGTACTACACAGTGGAAAAGGTTAAGCGTATGTGCATGTGTGTATGTGCAAGAGAAAGAAAGAATGGGGAGAGGCGAGTTAAAGAGATTAAAGTAATATTATAAAATTTCCTTTTAAAAATATTTGTATTAAATATAAAGAAATAAGATTTATTTATCTATCTATCTATCTAGCTATCATCTATCTACTTACCTACCTACTTATCTATTTATCTAGGCCTCTGTAGTATTCTTCATATGAAACCATTGTTCTCTGAACTTGGAGGGTGAGGTAGTAAAAAGAAAATTGTATGGATTTAGAAGATACTTAACAGAGACAATCAACAAGCATTAATGATGCCTTCATTACAAGGGGAGAGTGAGAGAAAGTTAGAGGACATGCCAGTAAGAGTTCTGAATTGACAAATTGAACATATAATGATGCCATTCACTGGAAACGAATCAGCAGAAAAAGAACAAATTTAAAGGCCTGGATCACGATAAAACATTCTGCTTTGTAAATATAACACTGAAGGTACTTTTCACATATCCAAGAAAGGAGATAATAATCAGAGGATTTGATTTTAAGATCTGAATCTCAGAGAAACATCTCTCTTGGGGACAAAAATTTTGAGTGGATAAAATTACTGAAGAACACTGAGGAATATTCATAAATGGTGTATTCATAAAAGGCCTGAATAGTGGAAGGTCAGTCTCCAGAGGGTAGGGAGAAACAAACAAGGTAAGGGGAAATCCAGGGAATGAGGCTGTCATGGAGCCAAGTGCGTAAGTGGTGTGCTTCAAAAAAGAAGCAAGTAGACAAGAGTCAAATGCTGCTTTGAGGTCAACTAAAATAAAAACTAAAAGGTTTCTTGAGGAGTCTCCATACTGTTTTCCACAGTGGCTGCACCAGTCTGCATTCCCACCAGCAATGCAGGAGAGTTCCCTTTTCTCCACATCCTCGCCAGCACTTATTCTATGTTGTTTTGTTGATGAGCACCATTCTGGCTGGTGTGAGGTGATATCTCATTGTGGTTTTAATTTGCATTTCTCTAATGATTAGTGATGTTGAGCATTTTTTCATATGCCTGTTGGCCATCTGTATGTCCTCTTTGGAGAAGTGTCTATTCATCTCTTTTGCCCATTTTTGGATTGGATTGTTTGTCTTCCTGGTGTTGAGATTTACGAGTTCTTTATAAATTTTGGTTATTAACCCCTTATCAGACGTATTGTCAAATATGTTCTCCCATTGTGTAGTTTGTCTTTTTATTCTGTTCTTGTTGTCTTTAGCTGTGCAAAAGCTTTTTAGTTTGATATAGTCCCATTTGTTTATCCTGTCTTTTATTTCACTTCCCCGTGGAGATAAATCAGCAAATATATTGCTCCGAGAGATGTTGGAGAGCTTACTGCCTATGTTTTCTTCTAAGATGCTTATGGTTTCACGGACTACATTTAAGTCTTTTATCCATTTTGAGTTTATTTTTGTGAATGGTGTAAGCTGGTGATCTAGTTTCATTTTTTTGCAGGTAGCTGTCCAATTTTCCCAACACCATTTGTTAAAGAGGCTGTCTTTACTCCACTGTATTTCCTTACCTCCTTTGTCAAATATCAGTTGTCTATAGAACTGTGGGTTTATTTATGGGTTCTCTGTTCTTTTCCACTGAAAATCAAACTGCCTTTTGACCCAGCTATCCTACTTTTAGGAATATACCCCAAGGACACCTTAGAACAGCTCCAAAAGGAGAAATGCACCCCCATGTTTGTGGCAGCATTGTTCACAATAGCGAAGATCTGGAAACAACCCAAGTGTCCGTCAGAGGACGAGTGGATTAAAAAGCTTTGGTACATATATACTATGGAATACTACTAGCCATAAGAAATGATGACGTCGGATCATTTACAATAACATGGATGGACCTTGATAACATTATACGGAGTGAAATAAGTAAATCAGAAAAAAAACTAAGAACTATATGAATCCATACATAGAAGGGACATAAAAATGAGACTCAGAGACATGAACAAGAATGTGATGGCAACAAGGGTTGGGGGTGGGAGGAGGGGGAATGGGGTGAAGAAGGAGAGAGGGGTTGGGGGAGGGAAGGGACACAAAGAAAACCAGATAGAAGGTGACAGAAGACAATTTAACTTTGGGGGAGGGGTATAAAGCACAACCAAATGTCAAAATAATCTAGAGATGTTTTCTCTCAACATATGTACCCTGATTTATCAATGTCACTGCATTAAAATTAATAAATAAATTAAAAAAAAAACAACTAAAAGGTTTCCATTCAGTATACTGACTGCTGATGTAATGGTGGGATAAAGAAAATGTGATTAGGTTTAAGACTGGAATATAAAGTGATAGGTATAAGGTGAAAAGTATTCTAGTGATCATTTGTTTGCTTTTGCTTTAAATTTATTTAAGTTTACTAGGCAAATCACCAATGCTGCCCTTCACCATCCCCACCAAAAAAAAAAAAAAAAAAAAAAAAGCCAGGACAACCAAAATTGTGGTTATCTGACTGTGAATCTCATATTCCTGGCGTTTGTCTTCTTCTCTGTCTAATTCCTGCTAATGTAAAAGTAAGTATTCCTCAAACCCGTACTAGAGCTAAAAATAACATGCACACATAAAGAGTGCAGGGTAGTGACTTAAGGGGATGTGGAACTCCTCCAAGGACAATTACATGCATAGTAGCATGCCAACAGGAGCTGTTCAAAGTTATTGTTCTGATCTGTTGTTGAATGACAGCATAGCAGGTGTCAGTCATGTGAGCGGCAAAAATAAGACCCTAATAAAACACAACAAGCATATGTGAAGTGGTAGGCCAAGAGGAATTTTATTTAAAATTATACATTTTAAGTTCTTAATTTATTGAGTGTGGGGAGTGCTACATTTCATTAAGCAATCAATTTTCTGTTTTAAATATTTCTACATTATGTCTTAAACAGATTGCCCCCAAACTACTGTTGGAAGTAAGAAATATAACATATTGAAATATAAATGAATATGAAATCTATGTTTTTGGCCACAGAGAAGCTACCCTGATGCATTTAATACTAACGACATAAATGCTGACTATGAGAACCAGAAATGTTCAGTAAAGTAATTTTTTATGTTTTGCATGATTTAGAGTCACATAGAATCTAAGTGTTAGAGTAAAGAAACGTAGTGCCAGCCTTTTCCCCAGGAGAAACCATTATCAAAATCAACAGGACTCAGAGAATACTGAATACACTGGCAAAACTGCTGACACATTCAAATCTCTAAGAACTGATAAGCTTGAAAAATCAAAAACTTTGTGTGATATAACATTTGGAGTACTTCAAAACAGTTAGCAAAACCCCCGAAAAGACCGTATTTTTACATCAATAGTATTGGTTTTATAAAATATAAATTTGATTCTTGAAAATGATATGCAATATATAAGAGCTGTGTTTAAGTAATAAAGATACTGTTTTTCACATTGTAGTCCCAGAACCTATAACAATGACTATAATAGGGGACAAATAAGTGGTTTCTGAATAAATAATTTCATAAAATATTTTCTCAACACACAGGAAGTAGAACAATAGACTTCAAAGTTTTGTTCTGTATTGATTCTGACCTGCCTGATGGTAGGTAGATAATTCTTTAGTCAGAAAGACTGATCAGAAATAGGCTTAGAGGCTGAAGAACTCCTTTTCCACTTAACATAGAAAACCTGCAGACAAAGTTTGCAAATTAAATTTTAATTTTATACTTTGATTTTTAAAAACATTTCTACTATGTAAATTTGCTTTAGGTTTTTCTTAAAGAGTTTGAGTAGTTTGTTAAATGAGTGTTGTACTTTTCTTTATTTTTGTTGTTTCATTTTCACATGTACAGTAGAAAAGCACTTTATTACATAATTCTAATATAACAAAGGGTTACAATTGTTAATTTCAATACCAAATGTCTTCTTTAAGGTAATCATGAAGTTTTCTAGTTCTGCAATCAATTTGGAAACTTGAATAAAGAGTATTTATAACATCATTATAGTTATGTCATCATTGGACTTTTTCTTTCATTTTAATCAACC
Organism: Saccopteryx leptura; assembly: GCF_036850995.1. Lineage (NCBI taxonomy): Eukaryota > Metazoa > Chordata > Mammalia > Chiroptera > Emballonuridae > Saccopteryx > Saccopteryx leptura. The sequence continues at coordinate 156,055,440 of NC_089504.1, forward strand.
TATATGTTTTACACTTACATCAGAGCAACAAATCATAGCTTTATATTTTTTATTCTCACAACTTAAGAAGTGTTTAAAAAGTTTGTCATGTAAAACACTAATTCTGATTACACTAGGAACACCTAAAGTTATTGGTATGTTAATTAAATGTGGTTTGGGAAAAAGAGTCATTTGCCTTATAACATTTATTTGCATATTAATAACAAAACTTTGTTCAGTGGAGATGTTTTCTGATTAAAGTGCTAATATAAGAACTCGCTTAGAGATTATAGGATTGCAAATAATGAACTGAAATAGTCATTATTTCTAAAAAAAAAAAGTATTCTCAGACAAACTATTTTCCTAAAGGAGCAAGGAAACGGATTGAAACTACAGATACAATGTCTATACACACCAAAAAGTAAAGAAAGCCATGTTCTAAGGCATTTTACTGAAAATTACTGGTTCTTTTGCAAAATAATTTACCTAATGATATTTATGGACACTCATGGTGGTCTGAAAAGGTTTCCAGTGTTTTTGCAAAGAAAGATCTTATATGAACATAAAGATCACATAAGAGAATACTGGCAAGGCACACACACCCACAGTGACCAGCAGTGAATATGAGACTGAATTTGCAATATCAATACTCAGAAATATTTAAACTGCTATATATATCTGAAAACCTTAGCACCCAGTATATCTGAAGTCTAAGGACAGACTCTCTTTTAAATTGTATTTCAGAGAACTAAATTTCTAATTTCTCTGTTCAATATTGCTCAATTTAGATTTTTAAATACATATGTAAAATTATGTAGACTACTGAGTTTGTAAAAGTTTTTAGAAAGCCATGTTTTCTAAAAAGATTTTCTTTTTAAAGAACTCTCATTATTTAATCCAGCTGCTCCAAACTCTGCTGTGCAATTATGTAGTTCTTTGGTTGAATACACACACATCTTATATCATAAAGATCATAATTTTGTATAACTACATTGTGGTTTTGTAATATGCATTATGTTACATCCCTTATGACTAGACATCCATTCCCTTTTTATATTTATTCTTTTATTTTTCTATTGGGAAAGGGGGTAAAGTTTGGACCCAATTTATAATAGCATATATTATACTAGAAATCCCGGTGATCATACGAAATGACCGCTGTTCTAGATATTATAAATTGTAATTAAAATGATTTGTGCAAAGGTGTCTTCTAATTCAAACTGAATTACCCAGGGCAGGCGGCGAGGACGCCCCTTTGCTTACTGCCCCACAGGGTTTCCCCCTTCTACTTGCTTAATTGCTTAAAGTAGAGTGCAATGAAGGAAACCACTGGCGGTACATTTCTTAAGAGCCACTACTAGCTCAATAAATAAAGGTGATTTAAATAATAAAATGTTAATTCACATGTCAAAGATCTCTTTGTACACAACATTTCTTGTGTAGATCTTTCCATCATTTTTAAGCTCGCCTTGTAGAGGACCATCAATTATTTTTAATTTTACATCCGTTCTTTCACGAACTCTTGAACAGGCAACATAAAGTTGACCATATCCAAATGCAGGCTCAGGTAAAAAAATGCCAACACGCTTAAGCGTTTGGCCCTGAGATTTATTGATGGTCATAGCAAAGGCAAGTTTTACAGAAAATTGTCTACATCTCAATTGAAATGGCAACCCTGTTTGAGATGGAGCCAAATCAATTCTTGGAATGACATGTATTTCACCTTTAGAGGAGCCAGTCAAAGACTTAGCTATTATGACATTTTTCAATTGGAGAACCTCTAGTCTTGTACCATTGCAAAGACCCCTTCTGGTGTTAAGATTTCTTAACAGCATAATAATTGCTCCAATCTTTAACCTCAATTTGTGAGGTGGCTTGCCAGAAGGCGGGACTATTTGAATGCCGTGACAACTTCACCCCATTGCTAGTACAGTTACGCAAGCAACCAATAAGCTATTGGCGACAGACACTTAAGCCGCATATAATAAAGATATAAATATATGGGCATCAGCCTAAACTAGTACCTTGTAGTTTTTTAAGTGTCATATTATTTGTGGTCTAGATTATTATTTTCAAATTATGTTTTTTTCTAGTCATAAGATATAAAGAGGTAAGTTTTTACTTTCTTCAATTTATAATTAGGTTCTAAAAATATATTACTGACCAGCAATGTTATATCAATATATTTGCAGTTAGTCTTTTGTTCTCTCTTACTGTTCTCAATTGTCACTGGCAGAAGTCTGCCATTAAGTCAAGAAGAAGACATTGACACCTTTAACTTGACCTCATTATAGCACTGAGTGAAGAGGGATAGGAATAGACAACACATGAAGCTTATTATATTATATTTAGAAAATTACACACAACTTCCCGCTTGACATCTCTACCTGAATGCTTCAGAGATAATCATACGCATAAGTTTATTTTCTTTCTCCTTCACTAGACCTACTGATCTTTCTACTTTTTCCTGTCTAGTTCAATAGTATATGCTATCAGATACCCAGTTACTTATACAGTGTGTCTGTAAAGTCATGGTGCACTTTTGACCAGTCACAGGAAAGCAACAAAAGACGATAGAAATGTGAAATCTGCACCAAATAAAAGGAAAACCCTCCCAGTTACTGTAGGATGATGTGGCAGCATGTGTGCATGCGCAGATGATGACGTGACACCGCATATACAGTGGAGCAGCCGAGGGCCATGCCAGTCAAGATGTGGACGGTACAGAGGAAAGTTCAGTGTGTTCTGTGGCATGCTAAATTCGAATCCGTGACCAAGGTGCAATGTGAATATTGGCGCGTTTATAACGAAGCACCACCACATAGGAATAACATTACTCGGTGGGATAAGCAGTTGAAGGAAACCGGCAGTTTGGTGGAGAAACCCTGTTCTGGTAGGCCATCAGTCAGTGACGAGTCTGTAGAGGCTATACGGGATAGCTACCTAAGGAGCCCTAAAAAATCTGTGTGTGAGCCCACATCGAACTGCACTGAATAGGTATGAAACTGGGAGAGTTTTCCTTTTATGGTGCAGATTTCACATTTCTATCATCTTTTGTTGCTTTCCTGTGACCAGTCAAAAGTGCACCATGACTTTAAGGACACACTGTACTTGTCAGAAAGCTGAGATTTATCCTCATTCTTCCCTCTCATTTAGCCTTTAATGTCACTGTGGATAAAACTACCCATTTTGCCTCCTTAACATCTCTTAATTTCTTTCCACTTCTCCATCCTCACTGTTATTGTTTTACTTCAGATCACTGTCACCTCTCTTCTGGACTTTATTAGAGGCCCTATGATAGATTCCATTTATAATGAATAAAGGTGACCATGTTATTTTTCTGCTAAGAATGCTTCAGTAGATTCTTTAGCTTTCAAATTAAAGTCATCAAAAGGCTTTGGCATGTAAGAACCTTTCATATCCTAACAACTTTTACATCCCAAGTTCCATCTCTTACCATCTCTTTTTCAGCTTCCTTCTTGCTATTCTTACTCATGGCATTTTTTGTTTTTCTTCAACCTAAACCTATCTTCTTTTTTATTTAGCTAATACTTATCTCTTCTTTGAACTATTATTTTTGACCCTCTTTGCTATGCTTCTGGGCTCTTGTGTACTTTCTATGAATTTCCATAACATCCCAAGTTTGCTTTTATTGAGCACTAATTAGGTTGAGTAATGATTGTTTTCTGCTCAATCTAAACATCCCAAATCCAGAGACAGTCTTTACTTTTCTCTAATTTAATCATAGTGCTTAGCATACAGTTCACAATCCAAATGAATTTGTTGAATAATTAAATGAAATAAGCCAGATTAATTAACAATTTATTTAAATTTTTTTGGTTTTGCTGTTAGGAGGTTTTCACAGCAGTGCAAACAAGCCCATATGCAGCACAATCAATGTCTGCCTAGTTGTCAAAGGACTCCTTCTTTAAACTGTTCTAAACATATAAGAGAAATCACTTCAACATTATATTCCTTACTGCTACTCATATTGTGCCCCAAGCTTAAAATTCACAAGTATCTTTTAGCCTTATTTTCTTTAATTGTTCACACCCAACATTCAATAAGTAATTTTTATTCTATTCTCTAAATCTTCTTGGAGGTTTTACCTACCTCTTCTTTTAATTCCTACAGCCAATGTATTAGCTTTTGCTCTCATCATTTCTCGTGGAAATTGATCCAATTATCTCCCCCTTTCTGGCCTCAACCCTGTGTAGAACAAAAAAAAAAATAGGCATATTCCCTGCAATATCGCTATGGTCATAATTCTAAGATAGAAATTAAGGTATGACAAACAAAATGACATATTTATATTTAATATATATATTATTTTTCTATTGAGCAAACAGCTAAATTTTATTTCTCAGATTCCATTTTTCACCGACAACATTTCCACTGCCGTTGGACTTGGAGCATAAACTAGTAAAGAATATAACCTTTACTTTGTAATCGGGTTAGCTCTTGGAGCTTAGCTGTAAATTTACTATTAACAGTGACTAATACATTTGCTAACCACAACAGTGGTTAGTTGAGATATTGAATAATTCTTATATTATGAAAAAGTCATGGCTCCAACCTTACTAAATATGGGAATTAAGAAAAATCATTTTCTCGCTCTAAATCTATGTTGTCTCTTATAGAAAATGGTAACACTTTCATTGGGAAGTTTTGAATTGAACTTTTAATTAGAATTTAGTAAATACTGGTGATTATTATCTGTAAAACAAAGATAATAGTTTTTTTTCTTTTTTCTTTTTTTAATTTATTTATTAAATTTAATGCAGTGACATTGATAAATCAGGGTACATATGTTGAGAGAAAACATCTCTAGATTATTTTGACATTTGATTGTGCTGCATACCCCTCCCTCAAAGTTAAATTGTCTTCTGTCACCTTCTATCTGGTTTTCTTTGTGTCCCTCCCCTCCCCCAACCCCTCTCATCTTCTTCACCCCAACTCCCCTCCCCCACCCCCTACCCCTGTTGCCATCACATTCTTGTTCATGTCTCTGAGTCTCATTTTTATGTCCCTTCTATGTATGGATTCATATAGTTCTTAGTTTTTTTTCTGATTTACTTATTTCACTCCATATAATGTTATCAAGGTCCATCCATGTTATTGTAAATGATCCGATGTCATCATTTCTTATGGCTGAGTAGTATTCCATAGTATAGATGTACCAAAGCTTTTTAATCCACTCGTCCTCTGACGGACACTTGGGTTGTTTCCAGATCTTCGCTATTGTGAACAATGCTGCCACAAACATGGGGGTGCATATCTCCTTTTGGAGCCGTTCTATGGTGTCCTTGGGGTATATTCCTAAAAGTGGGATAGCTGGGTCAAAAGGCAGTTCGATTTTCAGTTTTTTGAGGAATCTCCATACTGTTTTCCACAGAGGCTGCACCAGTCTGCATTCCCACCAGCAGTGCAGCACTTATTCTGTGTTGTTTTGTTGATGAGCACCATTCTGACTGGTGTGAGGTGGTATCTCATTGTGGTTTTATTTTGCATTTCTCTAATGATTAGTGATGTTGAGCATTTTTTCATATGCCTGTTGGCCATCTGTATGTCCTCTTTGGAGAAGTGTCTATTCATCTCTTTTGCCCATTTTTGGATTGGATTGTTTGTCTTCCTGGTGTTGAGATTTACGAGTTCTTTATAAATTTTGGTTATTAACCCCTTATCAGACGTATTGTCAAATATGTTCTCCCATTGTGTAGTTTGTCTTTTTATTCTGTTCTTGTTGTCTTTAGCTGTGCAAAAGCTTTTTAGTTTGATATAGTCCCATTTGTTTATCCTGTCTTTTATTTCACTTCCCCATGGAGATAAATCAGCAACTATATTGCTCCGAGAGATGTCGGAGAGCTTACTGCCTATGTTTTCTTCTAAGATGCTTATGGTTTCACGGCCTACATTTAAGTTTTTTATCCATTTTGAGTTTCTTTTTGTGAGTGGTGTAAGCTGGTGATCTAGTTTCATTTTTTCGCAGGTAGCTGTCCAATTTTCCCAACACCATTTGTTAAAGAGGCTGTCTTTACTCCATTGTATTTCCTTGCCTCCTTTGTCAAATATCAGTTGTCCATAGAACTGTGGGTTTATTTCTGGGTTCTCTGTTCTGTTCCATTGATCTATATGCCTGTTCTTATGCCAGTACTAGGCTGTTTTGAGTACAACGGCCTTGTAGTATAACTTGATATCAGGAAGTGTGATACCTCCCACTTTATTCTTCTTTTTTAAGATTGCTGAGGCTATTCGTGTTCTCTTTTGGTTCCATATAAATTTTTGGAATATGTGTTCTATATCTTTGAAGTATGTCATTGGTATTTTAATTGGTATTGCATTGAATTTATAGATTGCTTTGGGTAATATAGACATTTTAATGATGTTTAGTCTTCCTAACCATGAGCACGGTATATGCTTCCACTTGTTTATATCTTCCTTGATTTTTTTTATCAATGCTTTGTAATTTTCCGAGTACAAGTCTTTAGTCTCCTTGGTTAAGTTTATTCCTAGGTACTTTATTTTTTTGGTTGTAATTGTGAAGGGGATTGTTTCCTTAATTTCACTTTCTGACTGTTCATTGTTGGTGTATAAAAATGCCTCTGATTTCTGAGTATTGATTTAATATCCTGCCACTTTGCTGAATTCATTTATCAGGTCCAGTAGCTTTTTGACTGAGACTTTAGAGTTTTCTATATACAATATCATATCATCTGTAAATAATGATAGTTTTACCTCTTCTTTTCCCACTTGAATTCCTTTTATTTCTTCTTCTTGTCTGATAGCTGTGGCTAGGACTTCCAGGACCATGTTAAATAAGAGTGGTGAAAGGGGGCACCCCTGCCTTGTTCCTGATCTTAAGGGTATTGATTTTAATTTTTTCCCATTGAGTATGATGTTGGCTGTGGGTTTGTCATAGTTGGCTTTATCATGTTGAGGTATGATCCCTGTACTCCCACTTAGCTGAGAGTTTTGATCATGAATGGGTGCTGGATTTTATCAAATGCTTTTTCTGCATCTATTGAAATTATCATATGGTTTTTATCCTTCTTTTTGTTTATGTGATGAATCACATTGATTGATTTACAAATATTGTACCAGCCTTGCCTCCGCAGAATAAATCCCACTTGATCATGGTGTATGATTTCTTCCATATATTGTTGGATCCGGTTTGCTAATATTTTGTTCAGGATTTTAGCATCTATATTCATCAGAGATATTGGCCTATAATTTTCTTTCTTTGTGTTGTCTTTGCCTGGTTTTGGAATCAGAATTATGCTCGCCTCATAAAAGGAGCTTGGGAATCTTCCTTCCTCTTGAATTTTTTGAAATAGTTTGAGAAGGATAGGAGTTAGTTCTTCTTTGAATATTTGGTAGAATTCTGTTGTGAAGCCATCGGGCCCCGGACTTTTCTTTGTTGGGAGTTTTTTGATAACTGTTTCGATCTTATTTGGTGTAATCGGTCTGTTTAGGTTTTCTGATTCTTCCAGATTGATATTTGGAAGATTGTGTGCTTCAAGGAATTTGTCCATTTCATCTAGGTTGTCTAGCTTTTTGGCATACAGTTCTTCATAGTATTTTCTTACAATATTTTGTATTTCTGTTGTGTCAGTTGTTATTTCTCCTCTCTCATTTCTAATTTTATTTATTTGAGTCCTCTCTCTCTTTTTCTTGGTGAGTCTAGTTAAAGGTTCATCAATCTTGTTTACCTTTTCAAAGAACCAGCTCCTAGTTTCACTGATCTCCTGTATTGTTTCTTTAGCCTCTATGTCATTTATTTCTGCTCTGATCTTCATTATTTCCTTCCTTCTACTACATTTGGGCTTTACTTGCTGTTCTTTTTCTAATTCTTTTAGATGCAGGGTTAAGTTGTTTATTTGAGCTTTTTCTAGCTTCTGAAAGTGTGCCTGTAGTGCTATGAACTTCCCTCTCAGCACTGCTTTCGCTGTGTCCCATAAATTTTGAGTTGTTCTATGCTTGTTGTCATTCGTTTCTAGGAATTTTTTTATTTCTTCTTTGATCTCATTCTTAATCCATTCATTATTTAACACCCTGCTATTTAGTTTCCATGTGTTTGAGAATTTTTGAGCTTTTCTGCTGTGATTCATTTCTAGTTTCATGCCGTTGTGATCGGAGAAAGTGCTTGATACGATTTCAGTCTTCTTAAATTTGTTGAGAGCACTTTTGTGCCCTAACATGTGGTCTATCCTAGAGAATGTACCATGAGCACTTGAAAAGAATGTATATTCTGCTGCTTTAGGGTGAAAGGTTCTGAAAATATCTATTAAATCGAGTTGATCTAATGTTTCCAATAAGTCTGCTGTTTCTTTGTTAATTTTCTTTCTTGAGGATCTATCTAGTGATGTTAGTGGGGTATTGAAATCCCCTACTATTATAGTATTACTGTTGATCTCGCCCTTTAAATCCATCAAAGTCTGCTTTATATATTTAGGTGCTCCTATATTAGGTGCATAGATATTTATAAGAGTTATATCTTCCTGTTGGATTACTCCCTTTATCATTATGTAGTGGACTTCTTTATCTCTTACTATATCCTTTGTTTTAAAGTCCAATTTGTCTGATATAAATATTGCTACCCAGCTTTTTTTTCATTTCCGTTTGCATGAAATGTTTTTTTCCATCCTTTTACCTTCAATCTATGTGTGTCTTTTGTTCTAAGGTGTGTCCTTTGTAGACAACATATGTATGGGTCCTGTTTTCTTATCCACGTAGCTACCCTATGTCTTTTGATTGGATCATTTAATCCATTTACATTTAAGGTTATTATTGATATGTAGTTGTTTATTGCCATTTTCTTCTTTAAAGGTGTATTTCTTTTTTTGCTGTATTCTTTTCCCACTTTGATCTGTTTACAACAGGCCCGTTAACATTTCCTGCAGCATTGGTTTGGTTGTAATGAATTCCTTGAGTTGTTTTTTGTCTGGGAAGCTTTTTATTTCTCCTTTGATTTTAAACGATAGCCTTGCTGGATAAAGTAGTCTTGGTTGTAGGTTCTTGTTCTGCATTACTTTGAATATTTCTTGCCATTCCCTTCTGGCCTCAAGTGTTTCTGTTGAGAAGTCAGATGTCATCCTTATGGGGGCTCCTTTATAGGTGATAACTTTTTTTTCTCTTGCAGCTTTTAATATTTTCTCTTTATCGCTTAGCTTGGTATTTTAATTATGATGTGTCTTGGTGTAGGTTTCTTAGGGTTTCTCTTTAATGGAGTCCTCTGTGCTTCTTGGGTTTGTGAGAGTTTCTCTTGCATTAATTTAGGGAAGTTTTCAGCTATGATATGATTGAACAAAGTCTCTATCCCTTGTTCTTTTTCTTCTTCTTCAGGAACCCCTATGATGCGGATGTTATTTCTCTTCATGTTGTCACAGAGCTCTCTAAGAGTTTCCTCTGACTTTTTGAGTCTCTTTTCTCTTTTCTTCTCTGCTTTCATGCCTTAATTCCAGTTGTCGTCTAACTTGCTGATTCGATCCTCTGCTCTATCTATCTTGTTTTTAATTCCTTCCATTGTGGTCTTTATTTTTGATATTGTATTTGTCATCTCCAACTGATTCTTTTTTATACTTGCTATTTCTTTATTTAGGTTTTTATACTGACCCCCCATTGTTGTTCTAAGATCCCTAAGCATCCTTACAATCATTATTTTGAACTCCGCATCTGGAAGTTTGATTATTTCCATATCACTCAGTTCATCTCTCGAAGGTGTCTCTTGTGGTTTCATTTAGATTGCACTCTCTTGTCTTCTCATCCTCTTTTTTGGGTGTTTTATTTGTAGAGTTGGTTGAGTCTAGGCTTGGTGTTGTCTGCCTCCAGTTTTCAGTTATGTTATTTCTAGGTCTTCTTGGGTTGGTATCAGCTGTTATCTGTAATCCACTTTCGGATTTGGGCAGCTTTGAAGTCTTGATTTGTTTGTTTTCTTAACAGGTGATAGTCTTGTTTACTGATCTCAGCAGGGGGCTTTCTTGAAACTGTATCCAGGAATGTGATGGGTGTAACCTGAGACTCTGAAGGTCTCTTTAGCTAGCTAATCTCACTGGGGGCAGGGTGTTTTCTCAGCTTCAGTAGGGGGAGGTGTATCTCAGATCTCCATGGAGACCTGAGTTACTGCCCCTCCTCCCCACTTCTTGTTTTCAGCTGTGTCTTGTTGTGCTGATTGGAGCTGGAGAGATGTCTGGAGATCTCTGATCCAGAAGCACTTCAGCTCTGTTTTGTGAAAGGTTCAGTCCCTCCCCCAGCTATGGCCGCCTCCAGCATGGATGAATTAACCCTTTTAGCTCATGTTGGGCAGATAAAATGTATTATGCTCACTTTGTTAAAGAGGCCATTGCCCAGGTGATATTAATGTGTGTTGAGAATTGTTGTAGCCTGAGGCTTGGTTTTGGGATTAAGCCTTTCCTACCCTTTTTGCTGTAGGGCAGTACAATCCAATCATGCCTCAGAGAAGTGACTTTGTATTAGAGACTACCCTGTTTTGTATATTGGATTAAGAGTTTGGATTGCTACACTATAAAATGGGGAAGAAGTGGGAGCTTGGGCTCTTGGTTCCTGAGGTTAGCATGAGAGAGCGGAGAGAGTAGAGCCAGCAGCTAAAGGCGGCCACGTGGAGGAGGCCAGGAAAAGCAGCCAAGATGGTGGAGTGCTGAGTGAGATGCCAGTTTGTACAGAGTTTGTATCTGGGATAAGGCAGGAGATGGGGAACTGAGGAGAAGAAGGCTGGTGAGCTAGAAACCTTTGATTCTAGGAAACTCGGATAAGTCAGTGGCTTTGTGAGCACTGAGTGTGACTGGGTTTTGGAGCCCAGTGTATGTTTTTACTTGCCCGCCGGGTGCAAGGTAGGATTAAAGGCTATGGCCCACCAGTTTTTGGCTCCATGGTTTCTTTACCGACTGTCCGAATCAAATGCGAACCTGCATGGGCCGGGCTGCTGTGATAGTGGCCCTGGCCGTGGCTTCTGGCTTTACATTTGGCGTAGTCTGTGGCAGGATTCGATACAGATCGGCAAGGAGCCTTTGAGTGGTGGAGTAGAGGACTGGCTAGTGTTAGGGTTCCCCATGGCTGTCCTCTTGGGGATCGTAGGCTGGCTGACTTTTACAGCCATGCGTGAGGAAACCGAGAGCTCTGTTGAAGAGGCTGCCTGGGACCTGCAAACCGAGCAGCGGGAGGAGCTGGAGCAAACGCAGGAGAAACCGATGCTGACCCTGGAGCTGGAGGAAATGCTGGAGGAGGAGGCCGACCAGGTGTTCGAGATTCGCCTGGAAATGGAGCAAACACTGGAGGAGGATTCAGAGGTTCGTGAGTTGCAGCTTGCCCTGGATGTTGCGGAGAGCCAGCAGCGGCAGGAGGCCGGGGCTGAAGCTGAGGCTGAGGCTGAGGCTGAGGCTGAGGCTGAAGCTGAAGCTGAGGCCGGGTCCGGAGCTGCAAGGTCTGTGGAGCAGAAGGCTGCGGCAGACGGAGGCTCGAGCCCGGCAGCCGGAGCTGGTGTTTTCAGTCCCTCTTTGGAGGATGAGGAGAATTGGACTGGAGTTGCAATCCGCAGTCTCCAGAAGGTGAAAGCGCAGCTGGAAGGAGCACCTACTTCGGCCCTGGTAGGTCTGCGATTTTGGGAAATATGGCTGGACATGCTTTCCGGAGCAGAGATGGAAATGCTGACTGCCATTGCCACGTGCCCCTCTTTGGGACAGTGTGAAACCTGCCAGGACGGCAGGAATGAGGGGGGTGGCTGATGACCCACGTGCGTGGACTGATTTCCTGGACTACGACTGGAGTGGGCATTGGCTCCTTTGTTGGATGGACTTTCGGATCACGGATTTTGGACAATGTAAAATACCCTGATGGGGGTGGGGGGTGGCTTTGCTGGAAGCACTCCCCTACCCCGGGAAGCTTTTCCCGTGGCTAGAAAGAAGACCGAGGACATTTTGCGCTTTGGGCTAAGTGCTCAGAGACTGGTGAAACGTACCTTTGTAATTGTTGAAACTGTATGATTTTTGCTGTTGTAATCTGTGTAATGTTCTAATTTCCTTGCACAGGAATGCTGGTGATGTAAATTGTGGGTAGTAAAGTGAGCATAGGGGTGGATTGTTGGGCAGATAAAATGTATTATGCTCACTTTGTTAAAGAGGCCATTGCCCAGGTGATATTAATGTGTGTTGAGAATTGTTGTAGCCTGAGGCTTGGTTTTGGGATTAAGCCTTTCCTACCCTTTTTGCTGTAGGGCAGTACAATCCAATCATGCCTCAGAGAAGTGACTTTGTATTAGAGACTACCCTGTTTTGTATATTGGATTAAGAGTTTGGATTGCTACACTATAAAATGGGGACGAAGTGGGAGCTTGGGCTCTTGGTTCCTGAGGTTAGCATGAGAGAGCGGAGAGAGTAGAGCCAGCAGCTAAAGGCGGCCACGTGGAGGAGGCCAGGAAAAGCAGCCAAGATGGTGGAGTGCTGAGTGAGATGCCAGTTTGTACAGAGTTTGTATCTGGGATAAGGCAGGAGATGGGGAACTGAGGAGAAGAAGGCTGGTGAGCTAGAAACCTTTGATTCTAGGAAACTCGGATAAGTCAGTGGCTTTGTGAGCACTGAGTGTGACTGGGTTTTGGAGCCCAGTGTATGTTTTTACTTGCCCGCCGGGTGCAAGGTAGGATTAAAGGCTATGGCCCACCAGTTTTTGGCTCCATGGTTTCTTTACCGACTGTCCGAATCAAATGCGAACCTGCATGGGCCGGGCTGCTGTGATAGTGGCCCTGGCCGTGGCTTCTGGCTTTACAGCTCATCTCTTGCATTCCTTAGCCCCTCACAGTCTGTCCCTCTCCCTGTCCTCTCCACCTGGGAGATAAGCTGGTCCTTTCAACACACCTCACTCCCTGGTCGCCAGGCAAGTGGCTGTGAGCAGTAGTTTCTGCTCCCCTCCCTCTGAGATCCTCTCTGGGCTCTCAGCACCACCACCCCTCCGTTCCGGCAAGCAGAGGAGGTTCAGGCACTCCCTACCAGGACTCCTGTGGTTTCTTCTTTGCTCCTTGGTTTTTGAGAGCTGTTCTTGCAGTTCAGAGTTGGTTTTTCATGCTGATTTTTCCTAAATTGATTTGTATTCCAGTTTGGTGGTGAAAGCTGGGCATCTGTGCATCCGCCTACTCCACTTCCCAAGATAATAGTTCTTATCATGTTTAAGGTTGTTTTGATGATTAAATAAGATAATTTGTGAAAAATTATTTAATATAGTAGTTGGCACATTTTATGTACTTAAGTTAATAAATGTGGCTATTTATAGTTATTAGTATCTCTAAATTGTACCATTCAACATCTGACAAGGTATTGGATAATACTGACACCAATTTTTATAGAATTTCAAACAATTCTAAATTGTAAATCATAGTACTCTTTCAGCTATTCAACAAGATGCTGCTTTTACTCATTATCTATTTTTAGTTTGGAAGAATAAGAAATGCAAAGACAGTATTGACCATTTAAATCTTCAAATATTGTACTCTATCCCCTAACAACGGGTAATTAACAAAATGCAAATTGATTTTTTTTTTTTGTCTGAAGGCTCAGAGGTAGAAGGGGAAGTTATTCCAATAATGAACAAATTGACAATTGTCAATTTAATGAATAAAATTTGTTCTGTATGCTGTATGTCTTTATTATAGTTGGCAGTGCCTTTAAAATTTGAGTCATGTTTGGGTTTTTTTTTTTGTTTGTTTGTTTTGTTTTTTTGGGTAAATGATGTCTAGGTATCCTCTCAAAAAGCTAAGATTTGGGATATAACTATATATGGAGAAAAAGGGACAAGATTGGTAATATAAAATTTAAGTATGTATATAAAGATATTTTAAATTTGCTTCAGACTCTGATATTTCTAATTTTATGAGTCAAACAACCAGTCTCACCTCACCAGGTGGTTGCGCAGTGGATAGAGCATCAGACTGGGATGCAGAGGACCCAGGGTTGAGACCCCAAGGTCACCGGCTTGAGTGCAAGCTCACCAGCTTGAGCATGGGGTTGCCAGCCCAAAGGTCTCAGGCTCGAGCAAGGGGTCACTCAATCTGCTGTAGCTCCCCAGTCAAGACACATATGAGAAAGCAATCAATGAACAACTAAGGCAGTGGTTCTCAAAATTTTTGAAGTCGGGGCACATTTAAAATCCTATAAATAATTGTAGGCACACTATATACAAATTTCTGAGAAATATGCTATAATAATTGGTCAAATATTAAAGAAAGAAATATAAAGTCCAAGCAAGCTTTTATGGTAATTAAACAAAATAAATATGACAAAATTTAATTTATTCTGACATTAAAAAACATTTTTAAGTTACATTTTTTGTTATGCTTTTTAGAATTTGTAAAAAAGGGGTTAAAAATAAAAAAAGACAAAAAAGTTAGCTATATATATATATATATGTGTATTATATATATATAATAGATACATTCTTAGTAAGATTTAGTAAATTCAGCAGGTCCCAGCACTAATGTGTTTTTTTTTTTTATTCTTGTGTTTATGAGAAACATGAGCCTGATGTGTCCTAGTGATTTCTTCAATGTTTGGGCATATATTTGAAAGACAAATTCTCATTTCCTTGTCAATGTATTGAAGAATTCCTCTCTTTTTACTCTTAATTGTGTTGAAGGTAGAAAATACTAATTCAAATAAATAGGATGTTGAAAATTGTAGTAATAGGTTCAAAGCTTTTTTAGATATTACCACATATTCTTCTTTTATAGAAATCCAAAAGGCTTCAAGAGACAATTCCTTATGTTTAGTCATCAATCCAAAACCCCACCATACATATCATCTTAACTTTACACCAAACAAGGATAGAATAAACTTGCCTCCAGTCTTTCTGGGGAACGGGGGGGGGGGGTAGTGTAAACAATCCAGCACCACAGCCTAATAGACTTTTGCAATCTAATCAGGCAAGTGAGGTGGGGGGTTGGGCAGACTGTCAGCTTATAGCCAATTCCCCACACCTCTGTCCCCCAAAAATCTAAACTCCAAAAACCCTGTTAGTTTTTTGGTTCCCAACAAATACATATTTCTCTGGAATACTATAGAGTGCACCTGGAAATCTTTTAGGGCGCACTGGCACACACTTTGAGAACCACTGATCAAATGTGCCGCAATGAAAAATAGATGCTTCTCATCTCACTCCTTTCCTGTCTGTCTGTCCCTATCTGTCCTCTCTCTGACTCTCTCTGTCTCTGTCACAAGAAGAAAAAAAACCAGTCTCAAGTACATGATTTATACTTATAGGTACATTGTTCCATACTTAAAATTACAACTGAATTATGAGTCATAGCTGTGATTTTAGATGCTGAGAGTAAAAATGAAATAGTATAATATTTGCCTCTCCTCAGAGTATATTTAGTCTAGTTAAAATGTGCTGGTATAGATTTGAACAGGTAATAATTGACTATATTTTAAGACTGGAGGCAAAGCCCAAGTGTTAACTCAATCAGGTAATTAGCACACTGGTAAAATGTATTATGTATGTTTTTCCATGTGTTCATTTTATACATTGTATTTATTATTGAAGAAGCTAAAATTTAGATTAAATAATACATTTTAGTATAACTTGATAATTTATTAATATTACTTTGTAAATTGACCATTCTCTATTATTTTATCATGCTTTATTTTTCTCAAGCCAGAGAATTCAGGGTTTTGAACCTGGATCGTCTGTGTCCCAGTCTGATGCTCTACCCACTACACCACCTCCTGGTCAGACCACTTTTACATACTAGAATAAGTTTATAAAATGACTGCTTCACTTCCAGCATCACAGTCATATTCTGATCAAAAATAATCAAAATAACTAAAGGTAATAATAGGACATGTACTGTCTGGGATGCTTCTCTTCAGTGTTTTTTTTTTTTTAATAATCAAATAGTTACTCCCAATTATATACACTGCATAACATTATGTTAATACTTTTAGTTACCAAGAAAAGCTAAGAAATAATAAATTTTTAGTTGGAGGTATCTTCATCCTGAATAAAATTGGGCTTTGCTAGTGAGGAAGAGAAGAATGATTATTAGTTTCCTTATATGTTTCCTGGTCATCATTATTGAAACTTTCCTTGTGGCCTTCACAGGGTCTTTGAACACAACACATTTAAATGAATGTTTGTAAATCTGTAGATTAATATGAATGGAAAATGATGGAAGAACAAGGAATCATCAGGACAAATAAAAAAATGAAGGACAGTGTCACTTTTAGAATTCATTTAGAATATATAGAAGCATAGCTTATCTTGGAAAAAATAACACACACAATAGAAACACCAGTACCTAGTGCACTTGTACCTACCATGACTGACAAAGTTCTAGGCTCGGCTTAGAATTCTTGGTAGTGTTGTTGCTCAGGACAATCCCATCCAAACGTTTTTGGCCTGTTTTCTACATATTTTTTCATAAGTGTCCTTTCTTCTTGGTAACATCTGACTAACTTGCTACTTACTGACCATTAGATAATAATGGAAATCCTTGTCTAAATAACATATTAACAGTTTAACAGAGGTATTTGAGAGATTAGGCTTTAATATAAGGAGATGTGTAAATCTCAATCCC
Organism: Saccopteryx leptura; assembly: GCF_036850995.1. Taxonomy (NCBI): domain Eukaryota; kingdom Metazoa; phylum Chordata; class Mammalia; order Chiroptera; family Emballonuridae; genus Saccopteryx; species Saccopteryx leptura. The sequence goes on from NC_089504.1 coordinate 156,071,992, forward strand.
TGGACTGGTATGTGGTAGAAACATTTGTGAATGGATATGATTTTTAGCAACCTCAACTCCTGAGAAAAAGTCATATTCATGTTGGATCAACTTGACTTCCTCCCTGAGATAATCAGAATGGAGGACTTTATCTGGGCTCTCTCCTCCCCCAGGGAATCTCACATTTAGCTGCTCTCTTCAGCAGGGCTACATCTGTAAATGCTGTGCACAATCTTTTATCAGTCACATTTGAGTACTATTCTTTTACTTCTCTTATGCTTTTATGCATAGACTTCCTAGAAAACATACAAAAACAAAATTTTCCTCTTTTTTTTTCACTTATTACTTATTTTGTAGAGACCACCAAACACGTGGAATAACAGTTTCCTGGTAATTCTGACATTTCTCTGGGAAACCTTGTCCTTGAGCAGCCTCTGCCAGTTTCAGAGAAAGCTGCCTGCTCTGAATGGGCATGGACTGAGCCCTGACAGGCACCAACCACAAGTTCTATGCTTCATCATCAACAGCTGGATTATTGTAACACTCCAGTGACTGGTCTCCTGATGTCTGGGTCTCATCTTTAATCTCCCATTTCCAGGCTATCAGAAAACTTTCTGAAACAAGAATCTGAAATATGGTACTCTCCTGTTTGACTCTCTTTTACAATCTCATTGCTTAAAATATTTAAGCATGATATCATAAGCTGTTCAATCCTAGACTTTAAAATCTAAAGAGACAGTGAAGAGATTAGTGGTTGCCTGGGGTGGGGGAGGAACAGGGATTAACAACAGTAAATTGCACAGGAAAGATCTTATCAGGTGATAACAATGTTCTAAAACTGATTTATGATGATGCACAACTTGGAAATTTATTTAAAAAGTCATCAAAGGCCATTGCCAGGTAGGCTTAGTAGATACAGTGTTGACATGGCATGCCACAAGTCACAGTTTTGAACCCCTGATCAGGGCATAATAACCAATCAGTAAGTACACAAAATGAAACAGCTAAGTGAAACAGGTCAATCTTTCTCTCTTTCTCTTTCTCTCTCTCTTACCCCTTTCTTTCTATCTCCCTTCCCATCTCTCTCTTCCTCAAAAAAAAAAAATCATCAAATTGTTCATTTGTAATGAGCAAATTTTATATGTATTTTATATAAAATATGACTCAATAAAATTTTTTTTCACATGTACATTGTACCTTTTATGTTTAGGGAATTACTCAGTAACTGCTGCTCTCTAATACTTTGAATTTAGAGATTTTATTAAAAATTGAAATGAAAATGGATTTTAATGCACTGGATTGAGGTTTCTTTCAAATCTGTGCTTTGGAGCTGAGTGATGTCCAGATACATCCAAGGGCAATATTAGTGAAGGCTACACTGACACAAGGCTATTGTCACCTGTAATGTCTAAGTTCTCTCCCACCTACCCACTCACAGCTTCTTCAGATTGTTAAAATCTTCTTCCCAAGAAAAATTTTCCCAAGACATACTCTGAAAAAAATTTAAGGCAAATACAAGGGTAGGCAAAAATAGGTTTACAGTTTCAAATATGTGAAACAGAGTTTATTCTTATATTATTATTTATTAATTGTTGTATTATTTTCCATACACACAACTGCAAACCTATTTTTTCCCCACCCTGTAGAATAGTGGCAGAGTTGCTTCAGTGGACAGCTCCCAACCCTCCAATTTCAGAGTTAAAAGTTTAAAAACGAAACATAACCCTGAGGCAAAATGGGATTATGACCAAAAAGAACAACAAGAAAGTGGTTTATATTTAAATTCTTACTGATATTCTCCTGACTTTAGTGCTCACTGTACATTCTTACCAAGAATCCAAATTACATATCACTAAACCAACCTCCTCTTTTAGGAGCAGTACTTGCTAAGGTTACACAAGCAGTGAGTACTGAAGTTAATATGTAAACACTGGTCATTTTTATCATTAATTTTTTAATTATATGGGTTTCAGATATACAATTTTGAAATACATTATCTATATGTTGCATTGTGTGCCCACCACCCAAGTCAAATCTCCTTCGATCACCATACACTCAACCCTTTCTAGCCTTCAGTATCCCCTCATCTGCCTTTTCCTCTGGTAACCAGCAAACTGTAGATGTGTGTGTTTGAGTTTTTGTTTTAAACAAAGATCTTTTGACAACACATAGTGTGTGTTTTATATTTAAAAAAAATAGATGCTAACAGTATTAGAACAAATTGAGCTGTTAAGTATGAGTTTCTCTAATATATCAATACATTTTTGCTGAACAAAAGACATAGTCCTGGAAGAGAATCTGTCTTAGTGGTAGATGTGCTCCACAGTCCTGACTCAGAACTTGTTTTGAAACTTCTTGGCCTCCAGACCTAACATGCCATGAATGGCAATGGCCAGAGATTCATGGTATTATTGTAGGAGAAGGCATCTTGTTCTCAATAATGACACCTTTGCTCCCAGTAATGATCAATCAATGAACATGCTGGATCACCCTCAGGGTTCAGCTCCAATGATGAGATGCTGAAACACTTTTTCTGGGTAAAGTGAGTTAATTTAAAGAATGTTTGAGACAGAAGTATCAAAATCGTATAACTATTTGTATCTAATTAGAGGTCAGACAGAAAGGATATGAGGTGACTTCCTAGGGGAATATGCCTATTTTTTTTCCTATTCCTTTTAGCTCATATAGAACTCTCAGAAGTCAGCCTTAGATATATGCACCCCCATGTTCATTGCAGCATTAATCATGGTGGGCAAGAAATAGAGACAACCAAAATGTCCTTTGATAGAGGACTGGATAAAGAGGATGTGGTACACATATACTATGGAATACTACTCAGCCATAAGAAAAGATGAAATAGTGTCATTTACGACAACATGGATGGACCTTGAGACTATTATGCTAAGTGAAATAAGTCACTCAGAAAAACCTAAGGACCATATGATTTCACTCATATGTGGGATATAAACTGAAACTCATAGACAGACAATATTAGGGTGGTTATTAGGGAGAAAAGGGGTATGGGGGATTAAGAAGGTCAAATACATGGTGATAAAAGATAGTTTGACCTTGGGTGTTGGCCATACAATGCAATGTACAGATCATGTATCATAGAAATACACTTGAACCTATACCATCCTATTAACCAATGTCACCTTAATAAATTTAACTAAAAAATTAAAATAAAAAAAATAGTCAATCTTAGATACCTATTTATTCAAAAATGTCTGTGTTTAGAAGCTTTGTGACAGATTCTCAAAAATATTTTCTCATTTTTTTATAAAGTGAGAGGAGGGGAGATAGAAAGACAGACTCCTGCATGCTCCTCAACTGGGATGACCTGGCAACCCCCTTCTGGGGCCAATACTCAGACCAACTGAGCTGTCTTCAGCACCAAGGCCAATGCTGAAACCAATTGAGCCACTGGCTGCAAGAAAGGAAGAAAGAGAGAAAGGGAAGAGGAAGGGGAAGAGAAGAAGATGGTTGCTTCTCATGTATGCCCTGACCAAGGATTGAAGCTGAGATATCTGCATGCCAGGTTGACACTCTATCCACTGATTCAACTGACCAGGGTGATTTCATCATCTTTTTATGAAGAAAAATAAAAGATTTTGCCAAGTAATATTTACAATAATCATATTTGATGTTTTTTACACTTGTTTCTTTTTCTTATTCTACCTCAATTTGTTCTTCCTCTGTCACTTTAGAGTATAAAAGAATGTTCCATCAAACATGTCTCACAGCACTATAAAAATAATAAATGCCATCTCTATTCCTATCACTCTTCGTTTTTCTGCTAAAACTCTATGAATATAGTACCATTCTATACTGCATTAGGTGTATTGTTGGCTCTGACATCTTCTCCATTTCTGAGAGATGCACAGGAAATTGACAGGACATCTTCGGGGACCATTATGTGCCTGGAGAGGAAGAATATCTAGAAATTGTCTATAACCTCTAACAGTGCATTGTCCATAAGCATAGAGTGTTTGAAGAGATAACTCTCTTGATTAAGAGGTGTTTTCATTTGAATGGTCTCGTAGAACCTCTCACATACACAGATGACACATATTCTATCATGATAGTGACTATTGAGCTGTAACAATAAATATGGTTCTGTTTTGTTGAAGAGTTTTCATTACTGCCAATATTGATCTCTTTTGATGGTGTAGAACTGCACAATATTAAATTTTTGGAAGAGGGAGGACAATTAAATATATACATCTTTTGACTCTTATATTACCTTCTAAAAAAAAGACAAAAGTAAATATAAGACGATACAAAAAAGCACAGATAAAAACACAAGGAAAAAATACCGTGAATCATTTTCAGTGTTGAATTAAGTTGAAAAGAATGTTTTAAAAAATAGCTCTTCCTTTGGCCCTGGCTGGTTGGCTCAGTGGTAGAGCGTCGGCCTGGCGTGTGGAAGTCTCGGGTTCGATTCCTGGCCAGGGCACACAGGAGAGGCGCCCATCTGCTTCTCCACCCCCCCTCCTTCCTCTCTGTCTCTCTCTTCCCCTCCCGCAGCAGAGGCTCCATTGGAGCAAAAAGTTGGCTCGGGCGCTGGGGATGGCTCCTTGGCCTCTGCCCCAGGCGCTAGAGTGGCTCTGGTTGCAACAGAGCGACGCCCTGGATGGGCAGAGCATCGCCCCCTGGTGGGCGTGCCGGGTGGATCCCGGTCGGGCGCATGCGGGAGTCTGTCTGACTGCCTCCCCGTTTCCAGCTTCATAAAAATACAAAAAAATAAATAAATAAAAAATAGCTCTTCTTTATGTATTAAATGTAAGAGAGGTTTACTATTTTACTTCTTAGAGATGTTATAAGGGTTAAATTAGACTATTTAGAAAGTCTATCAGAGCCGCTTCCTTAACCTCTCAGGAAAAGGCCCTGTTTCTGATTTAGAAAGTTTCCAATAATTTCATGCCACCTAATATAATATCAAGAAAAAGATAACTGATTTTATTTTTGTAATTGCAAAAATACTATTCAAAGAGACAAGATAATTTTGTGAAAACCTGTGTTCTGCCATATAGTACTATAAAATACCAGAAGTAGGTAGAGGCCGTTCCATTTTGGAAAGACATGTTTTTATTTAGGAAAGAACATACCTATTCAATTTTGCTTTTGCTGTTCTAAGTATAATCCCATTATAAAATTGATTAGAAGTTATTATGAAGTGAAAATTTGGAAAACATGTTTTTATCTCTATGATTCTGGAACACATTTGCCACAGGTGAATTTGATGAACATTTTCTGCTCTGTTTTATTTTTATTTGTTATTCTTACCTTCCTTTTTTTCAAGTGTCATCAAGTATCATGAGTTAGACTGTTTAGTGAAAGTTCACTGGATACATTCCAAAATCTAATTACTTGGCTTAATTGAAAAACTTTTAGATTTGTACTTGGGTGGTATTTTCTTACTACAGAGATAATAGCTTAGTTTTCCCTTCCAAGTAAACCTCCTCCTCAAATCAAGCACACACCTAACAAGTAGTTGAACTGTGAGTACCTCCTGCTTATAATTACCAGGAAAATAGATGAAAATCAAAGATTTTCTGTTTCCTGCAGTGTTGCTAAAGGAACACCGCAATCTTAGAAAGAAAAAAAAATATGTTTGCAGGAATTTGGAACTAACAATTTGTCAAGATTCCATCAATAAAGTGAAAGTAAGTTTCTATTTACTTCAAAACATGTAGGAACTTTTTGTGAGGTTTGTTAAGGGTAATAGTTTAAAAATATTTTCTATAAACAAACATGGACTATTGTATTTGACATTTAATATATAATTATATACATTTATTCTCAAAAAGAAAAGGAAGGAAAACAACCTTTCTGGGAAAAATTGGTATTTCATTTTAGTCTACAAAAACTTTGCATTTTACATTAAAAAAAAGACTAAGACTTCAGATAAGATGGCAGATTAGGTAAATGCTGTGCTTGCTTCTTCTCATGACTGCATTAAAATTACTAGTAAATTAGAGAAGAACAATCATTGAGAAACACCTGAAGAGCACCTGAAGAGAATTCCTATAACTAAAGATATAAAGAAGAAAGCACATTGAGACCAGGAAGAGGGGCAGAGACACAGAATAATCAGTCCCCACAATCACAATGTGATGGTTAGGAAATGGGAGAATATCTCAGCTGCAGGGGTTCGCCATGCGGAGTGAGAGGTCCCATGCGCTGACCAGGCTGCCCAGCCCACCACTCCTGTGCAGGCAGGAAAAGTCTTCATAACAGGTTGCTGTGAAAAACAGCAGAGATTAAAGCTGAGTGAGTCTAAGGACTGGTGGAATTCTGGACATTCTTCTTAAAAGGTCTGAGCACAATTTACTTATGGATTTGCTTCAAGCTCCAGCTCTGAGGCAGCAGCTTGAACAGCACCAGGGACCTAAAAGGAGGAGCTGAATGACCTAGTTTCAGACTGAGAACTAGAGGGTCAGTGGTCAGGGCAGCTCATTTTAGGGACAGAAATGTTGGCAGGTGCCATTGTTGAGCTCTGCTTCCACCTTGCAAGTAGGTACACACGAGCACTAAGTCTGAGCTTTCCATTAACTTGGGAAACACCATTTGTCTCACCCTGCTTATTCACTGAGACCCTGTTCTACCCAACTTGCACCCAGCCAGAACCTCTTTTGGAGGCTTTTCCACACAAATGACCTGTTTTGGCTAATGTTGCAAACTTTCCTAAAACCTCTAAAATGTTCACAAATCCCAAACCAGCAGCATCTGTTCTCTGAATGCTTATACCTCTTACTAAGCAGCCCAAAGGCTAGCACTTGTGGTAGTTGGTTTGGTTCATAGCTTAGCTTCTCCCAGGAACTTCCAAGCTCAGCACTGGTGGCAATCATGTGTACATCACTTTGTAGTTCCTACCAAGTGGTCCTGGGCTGGGCACAGGCAACCACTGAACTTGATCTGCACCAGAGTCCTTTCCAAAAGATCTCAGAAACAACACACCCAGTGGCTGACTTCAGAGCACGCCAGAGCACCACCCAACTAGCTCCACAAATGACATACCCAAATGAAGAGTGAACTCAGTAGGTACCCGAGCCTCACTAAAACAAATCGCAATCTGTGCACAACAATTTGTCTGTTGTAATCATAGCCACTGCTCATAGCCGATCATTATGAGTGTAAATCCCTCCTACTGGCACCACAATAACTGCCAAGGAACTACAACAGAAGGTCACAGACAACCCACACAAGAATACCTCTGGAACACCTGACTAAGGTTAGATGCAAGGAAGTCTGCACCAATGGGCCCCACAGAAAACATACTACATAAGGCCACTCTATCAAGACTGGGAGACATACCATATCTTGTCTAATACACAGATAATCAGCTAAAATGAGGAGACAAAGAAAAATCTCCAAAATAAAAGAATAGGACAAAACTTCAAAACAATAAAAGAAACAATAAAAAAGTAAATGAAATGGTGATAAGCAATATACCAGAAGCAGAGTTCAAAACACTGGTTACAAAGATGCTCAACAAACTCAGGAGAAGAGTAGATTACTTCAGTGAGAAATTTAACAGAGAGATAGGAAATATGAAAACAGAGAAAGAAAACTAAAATAAGAACCAGTCATAAATGAAGAATACAATAAATGAAATGAAGAATAAGTTAGAGGGAATCAACATCAACTCGATGAAACAGAGGACAGAATCAGCAATTAGGAAGGAAAAAAAGTACAAAACACCCAATCAGAAGAGCAACAAAAAGTAACTTTCAAAAATTAGCATAATTTAAGAGACCTCTGGGACAATACCAAATATACAAACATTTACATCATAGGGATATCAAAAGAAGAATAGAGTAAGTGAGAAACTAAAACCAAAGGATAAGGAAAATATGTCTAATGTAATGGTTGATAAGTTCAAAAGGAAAAATTGTAGCATGTAAGGGAAATTTGGGGATGTGTTGCTTGTTGAAATTTTACATGGGTTATTGAAGTCTCAGAGAAGTTATGGCATTTGAGTAGAGTTTTAAGGGGTCTGGTAGTCTTGCAGTATACAGGCAGTTCCTACTCATGAATGAGATAGGTTCTATAGGTTTGAAAATGTTTAAGTATTTATATGCACAGAAATTATATTAAGACAAACATTTGTATAAGTTGTGTTTAATAGGTAAAAGTTTCTGTTCCAACTTGCATACAAATTCAACTTAAGGACAAACCTAAAGAACCTATATTGTTTATAACCTAGGTAATGCCTGTAGTTTGATATCAGTTAGCAAGATACCTCCAAATTTTTTCTTCTTTTTTTTTTTTTGTATTTTTCTGAAGCTGGAAATGGGGAGAGACAGTCAGACAGACTCCCGCATGCGCCGGACCGGGATCCACCCGGCACGCCCACCAGGGGGCGATGCTCTGCCCCCTCCGCGGCGTTGCTCTGCCGCGACCAGAGCCACTCTAGCGCCTGGGGCAGAGGCCAAGGAGCCATCCCCAGCGCCCGGGCCATCTTTGCTCCAATGGAGCCTTGGCTGCGGGAGGGGAAGAGAGAGACAGAGAGGAAGGAGGGGGGGGGTGGAGAAGCAAATGGGTGCTTCTCCTATGTGCCCTGGCCGGGAATCGAACCCGGGTCCCCCGCACGCCAGGCCGACGCTCTACCGCTGAGCCAACCGGCCAGGCCTTTTTCTGCTTTTTCAAGATTGCTATGGCTATGAAGGGTCATTTCTGGTTGAGAGAATGTCATTGATACTTTAATAGGAATTTCATTGAATCTAGAGACTTAGAGACTGCTTTGAATGGTATGAACAGTTTAATGAGGTTAATTTTATTCTATTCTTGAGTATGGTATATTCTTTATTTATTGTTTCTTTTCCAATGTCTTATAATTTTCCAAATACAAGTGTATATATCTTTGGTTTAATTTATTCCTAGGCATTTTATTTTTCTGATGAAACTGCAAATGGAATTGTTTTAATTTCTCTTTCTGTTAGTTCATTATTGATGTATAAAAATACAACCAATTTCTAAATAGTAATGTCATATCTACTAATTTACTGAATTTATTTCTGTTTCAATAGCTTTTTGGTGGAGTCTTTATACACAGTACTATGTCTTCTTTAAATAATGACAGTTTTACTTTTTTCTTTCTGATTTGGATGCTTTTTATTTATTTATTTTTTCTTATTTGATTGCTATGGCTAAGACTTCCAGTACTATGTTGAATAAAAGTGGTGAAATTATACATACTTTTCATGTTCCTAATTTTAAGAAAAAGGCTTTTAGCTTTCCCCATTGTGCATTAAATTATTTGTGGTTTGTCATAGATGGTCTTTATTATGTTGAATTATGTTCCTTCTGTTCTCACTTTGCTGAGAGTTTTTTTCATAAATGGGTACTGAATTTTGTCAAATGCTTTTTCTGCATCTACTGAATATCATCATATGTTGTTTATCCTTTATTTTTTTGGTGTGGTGTGTTACATAAATTTATCTGAGGATATTGAGGCAATCTTGCATTCCTGGAGTAAATCCCACTTGATTATGATATATGATCTTTTAAGGTGTTGCTGAATTTGGTTTCTCAATATTTTGTTGAGGATTTTTGCATTTATCTTCATCAGGGAATTCATTTCCCCATTTTATAATATAAGCTCCATAGGGACTTTGGTTTATGTTTTTTTTTTTTGTTTGTGGCTGGATATATAGGAACTAGTATACCCCCAGTTGTTTGTAGAGCTAGAAATTTTACTTAAAGGGAAAAATGAATTACACGTATAAAGGTCAATCTCATAATCATGACAGTGCAAATTAAAATAATCATGAGCTATTCTGTCTTAAGTTGATAAAAAAAATGAACTAAGACTAAATATTGCAGAAAGAGTAAAGCAATATAAATCAAAATATATGGAATGTGCATTGCCCTGACTTGACAGTTCTAAATCTGGAGATTTCTGTTAGATATAGGTATGTTTATTGCAATGATTCATACATGTACACAAATAAAATAAATTTGTTTAAGTAAACTAAATAGTTGATTACTATAATAATTATGCAGTGTATATCTATTTAACACAGGATGATCTCTCTTTAGTAAATACATTAATATATATGTTTAGGCAGACTTTATTTTTGAGGAAAGTTTTAGGTTCACAGCAATATTGTGCAAAAAGTGTAAAAAATCCCCATATATCTCCTGTCCCCACATCTATACTCCCCCACAATCAACTTTCTCAGTGGTGCATTTGTTACAATAGATGAATTTACATTGACTTTGTCAATCATTATCACCACAGTATCATTATCATCACACATCCAAAGTTTATATTAGGGATCACTCTTGGTGTTGTACATTGTATATTAATTAATTTTTAAGAAAAAATATTGTAATAAAACATAATATTCATCATTCATTAAAATAGAATTACTTGGAAAAATTCTTTATCCATGAAGCAAAATATTAACTTTGATTGTCTCAAGCCATTAGTAATGAAGATGATTCTTTTGGCTATTTGTACTTTATACATTATATATAAGAACATTTCATATTCTTCTCACATATGCTAGAATTTGTTTCTAGATTTCTACAACTATAAGTAATTCATCTAATTATATACGCTATTTTTTAAAAAACATAAATTCAGAAACCACAAAATTATTAAAACTATATATAAATCTATGTAACAGAATGGTTTAACACAATTATTAATGGGCCCACTTTTCCCCACATGATATTGTAAATGTACCTTAAATCAGATATTTACAATGAAATATTGATAAGATGCATTTTCAAACATATTGTCAGGGGAAAATCTACAGTATCCAATGACCTTAAATTGATATAGTGGAATTAGGACTGCATTCCAAAAGAAAAAAAAATCTATTAACTCACATTCACTCTTGAATTCAGCTCTAGAAATAGTTTTCTCAGCTAAGTGGAGAACTTAACATGTTTTTGAGAGATCACTTCTAAAAGGAGAATATTTAAGATACCATACTTGTTTGCTTCAAGATATCAATCCTCATAAATTATAAGAAACTAATCAAAGGATTAGTTCCAAACATGTAAACTATTTTTTTATATTTAAGAAAACTGCAAAATCTCTAATTTTTTATTCTGTAAACATTAATAGAACAATGGAGACTATATCTTTGCATAAAAAGAAAAACTAAGCTAATATAGATATATTGATTGCTTTGTTCTTTTTTTATTTTTTTTATTTTTTTATTTTTTTGTATTTTTCTGAAGCTGGAAACGGGGAGAGACAGTCAGACAGACTCCCGCATGCGCCCGACCGGGGTCCACCTGGCACGCCCACCAGGGGCGACGCTCTGCCCACCAGTGGGCGATGCTCTGCCCCTCTGGGGCGTCGCTCTGCCGCGACCAGAGCCACTCTAGCGCCTGGGGCAGAGGCCAAGGAGCCATCCCCAGCGCCTCGGCCATCTTTGCTCCAATGGAGCCTTGGCTGCAGGAGGGGAAGAGAGAGACAGAGAGGAAGGAGGGGGGGGTGGAGAAGCAAATGGGCACTTCTCCTATGTGCCCTGGCCGGGAATCGAACCCGGGTCCCCTGCACACCAGGCCGATGCTCTACCGCTGAGCCAACCAGCCAGAGCCTGCTTTGTTCTTGTGATTTCATTATTTCCACATAAAACTTTTCTGAAAATCGTGAATGATCCTGCTACCTGATTGCAAAAATCAGATTATCACAAAATTTTAAAAGTTTGTTATTAGAGGATGAAGTGATTGTCTTATATAAATTCTCAATGTGCTTGCTGCTAGATTAGAGGAGATAAAACAGAATGTAAACTGCCCATTAGAAAAAGTTGTTCAGTGTAGTTTTCATTGCCTCTAAGGAGCTGCTAATCTATCTCAAATTTACATTTTATTTTACATTAAAGTATATAAGATAAATAATTTCCAAATAGCTCAGGAGCTTCAGCAGTAGAATGATATAAATAATTGTAGAGGCACTATCATGTTAGTATAAATGCAAAGGGCTCCAAGTTCCATGACAGAATTTTTGGTATAGTTATGCCATTGAATAGCTGGTCCAGTTGGTTGAATCAATTAATCAATACACTCACCAGATTTATCTGAAGGAAAATTACTGCTTTAATCTCATATAACTCTAGGAGAGGTTACATTTATCAGAATTTTATTTATTTATATATTTATTTTTTTGACAGAGACAGAATCAGAAAGGGACAGATGAGACAGACAGACAGGAAGGGAGGGAGATGAGAAGCATCAGTTCTTTGTTTCAGCATCTTAGTTGTTCGTTGATTGCTCATTTATTGATTGCATTCTCATATGTACCTTGACTGGGGTGCTACAGCAGAACAAGTGACCCCTTGCTTGAGCCAGTGACCTTGGGCTATAAGCCAGCAACCTTTGGGCTCAAGCCAGCGACCATGGGGTCATGTGTATGATACCATGCTCAAACCAGCAACCTCTTGTTCAAGCTGGTGAGTCCACGTTCAAGCCAGATGAGCCTGCATTCAAGCTGGTGATCTAGGAGTTTTGAACCTGGGTCCTTTGCATCATAGTCTGATGCTCTGTGTACTGCTCTACTCCCTGGCCAGGCTAGAATTTTATTTTTTTTTAAATACATAATTTTGGGGCCTGGCCGGTTGGCTCAGTGGTAGATCCTGGCGTGCAGGAGTCCTGGGTTCGATTCCTGGCCAGGGCACACAGGAGAAGCGCTCATCTGCTTCTCCACCCTTCTCCCTCTTCTTCTTCTCTGTCTCTATCTTCCCCTCCCACAGCCAAGGCTCCATTGGAGCAAAGTTGGCCCAGGCGCTGGGGATGGCTCCATGGCTTCTGCCTTAGGTGCTAGAATGGCTCTGGTCGCAACAGAGCAAGGCCCCAGATGGGCGGAGCATCGCCCCCTGGTGGGCATGCTGGGTGGATCCGGGTCGGGCACATGGAGTCTGTCTGACTGCCTCCCCGTTTCCAGCTTCGGAAAAATACAAAAAAAAAACAAAAATTCCAAAAAACCAAAAAACAACAACAAAAAATAATTTTTATAGATTAGTTTTATGCCCACATGTTATTAAATAGTACCTTTTGTAAGCTACCTACTTGTTTTGATTGGACACTTGCAGAAAGATAATTTACTGTCATAAAGATTTGTAGGTAAATTCTGATGGCTATATAAAAAAATTAAAATCTTGAGAGATAATATAAAAAGTGTTTATCTCCTGATGTGTGTGTATTTATAGTGCAAAATGAAGTAAACTTTGATCTTAGCCAAAAATGTAGCTTCTAGAATAATTTAGATATATCATCTCTAAGATGAAATTTGGGAGATCTAGCTGCTATGCAACAGAAAAGGATTAGTAAAAATTGAAGTAGAATTGGTTTGTTATGTCTGTATTTGGTAACCTTTGTACTTTATGTTTCTGCATAAAAATGCATAAAACCAATAATTCACATTTTTAAAAAGTATTTTTGTTTTACAGCCAGAAGACATGATGTTTCTTTATGTCTATTTAAAGAAAAAAAAAGGACCAACTTATTTGTGTTTTCTGTCAATGTGAACAACACTTAAAATGTTAAGGATAAGTTACATGTCCTTAATTATGTGAACATTGCTACCTAATATACCTTCCCCAGTGAAATAAATAACTAACAAACTAAGAGTAAGATACACATAAACATTATAGAACAATTGTTTTATTTAACTAGTATCATAGTCATGTCAATACTTTTAAAATTAATGTAGTGGAAAGAGCATGTTCAGTGCAAAAGACTAGAAAAGTCAATTCCAATTAAGAAGTAGAGATGAAAGATCTAGACTATATAACATTTATCCATTTCCATCCAAAATCATTTTGCCTATTTATGCACTTCTTGTTCACTTTTCAGTTTTCCACCAGGAGACTACAAACTCCACAAAAGCAGGAATCTTGTGTTCTTCTTACTTTCTATGCCATAATCCCAAAGAACAGAATAATGCCAGAATATTGTAGATGTTAAATAAATGGTTCATTTAATTAAAAAAATAATGAAAATTGCCACTGTCTATTACTGCAGTGGCAAAAATTGAATACTACATGGCCATAAAAAGAAAGAAATCTCACCTTTTCTGACAGCATGGATGGACCTGGAGATTATTATGCTAAGTGAAATAAGCCAGTCAGAGAAAGACAAATATCATATGATCTCACTTATGTAGTATATGGAATTAATGAACCCAATAAACTGATGAACAAAATTGAAACAGAGGCATGGACACATGAAACAGACAGCTGTCAGAGCAAAAGGTGTGGGGTACTTGATAAAAGAAGGGAAAGAGATTAACCAAAAAACATATATACGTAACACATATTTACAGATAACAGGGTAGTGATGATGAGAGGAAAAGGGGGTTGAGGGTAGGTGGTGAAAATGAGGACAGAAAGAGACATTGCTAAGGGGCAAAGGGTACATGATGTGGTGGGAAGATGGTGATTTGTTGAGTTGTGCACTTGAAGTCTGTATGGTTTTGTGAACCAATGTCATCCCAATAAACTCAATAAAAAATAAATTTTAAAAAATTACACGACAGAATATGTACCAAAGAAAGTTTGTCAATCAACCAAGAAGTACATGTCATTTTTAAAGAGTGAAGTTAAAGGAAAGAAAATGGTGGTAGGTGGCTTTTCCAGAAAAGCCATATCCCAGTGAGTTAATAGCTTATTCATTCTCAGCTCTTCTCTCCCTTCACTCTTTACTCCATTTGAATTTGTCTCATGGGATGTGCTAATATTTCTGAGCCTCTGTGTTCTGATTGGCAAAATGGGATTATTATAATTTATTTGACTTGTTGTGAAGAAAGTAAGGTGAAAATAATCTAGCATAGAATATGTCTTGACCTGGCCAGATGGCTTGGTTGGTTGAGCATCATCCTGAAGTGCAGAGGTTGAGGGTTTGATCCCAGTCAAGGCACATGCAGGAACAGATAGATGTTTCTGTCTCTACCTCTCTCCTTTTCTCTCTCCATAATCAATAAACATTTTTTTTTTTAAATCTTAGAAAATGAGAATATGTCTTATGGTTGATAATCAACATAGAGAATTTCTGAAGTTCTCATTGCTCCTGCTGAGGCTCTTTTTACTGTTGTATCTTGGAGTTGGAGAATGAGTTCTTTTAAAAACTGACCACAGTGGAGATTAGTAATTATCATAAGAAGTGTCCTTGGATTCAATGCTTTTGATAGGAAAGTGGAGAAAGCAGGGTTAGCAAAGGAAGAAGTAAAATTGCAAGATGGCCGATCATAACCTTAGCTGGTCCCACAAGTAGGTCTAAAGCTAAAATGACCCTTCAGAATTTTTCATTACTGGGCTTACATGGACAGAATTTTCTTTATTTTTTTACTTTTTCTCTCATTGGATTTAGACATCCACAGAAGATGTGTGACACTGTGGAAGAGAAGCTTTTTGAAGCTGAGTCGATCCATGGAGGGAAAGATAGCAAAGGCAACAAGTCCTTTGATAATGGATTTGGGTGTATGTCACTGTGTCCAATATATTGACTTTTTGTTTCAGATGCCAAACTATTTATATCCCCGAGCCTCTCTCAAGATTTTGGAGAAAGGTCATTGATCTGATTGAGTAACAAGAGAGCTCCAACCCTAATTCTTTCAGATATTGTTTGGGGAAATTTTTTATTGTATTAATTTCAGCTAGACTAGTCAGTATCCCATTGTTTTATGGAATGCCTACTATGTGATAGTTATGGTGGTATACATGTATACACATTCATCCTCTTTTTTACAAAGGTACCATTTTTTTATTGTGACAAAAACACATTACATAATATTTATCATCTTAATCATTTTTAAAGCTATTGTTAACTATCTGTTAAATGTATGCACATTATTGTGAAACATTACTTCCAAATATTGCAAGTCTGAAACTCTATAGCCATTAAACAATAATTCTCATTTTCCTCAACCCTCAAACCCTAGTAACCAATATTCTACTTTTTGTTTCTCTGAATTTGACTTCTTTGAGTAACTAATGTATATCACACTTGTCTTTTTGTGACTGGTTTATTTTTATTAGTATAAAGTCCATAATTTTTATACATGCTATAACATGTGACAAGATTTTCTACCTTTTTAAAGCTGAATAATATTTCATTGTACTTACAAACCTTATTTTGTTTATATATTTGTTAATTTATTCTTCAATTTACAAAAATACCATTTTTATAAACAAGTAAAAGGATATTCAGATTGGTTAAAACATTACCATAGGATAAGAAGTAGACAGACAACAAGACCAAGATTCAAATCTAGTAATTTAGTCTCTAATTCAGTTTTCTTGAACTAATTGATAGCTAAGTCTATCAATGTTCCCCAAATTCCAAATCCATTAATGCACTGACATATGCTTTTGTACAACAGTATCTGTATACTTTACTTTAAAACTACATTCCTGTTATAACCAAGGCCTTTCTAAGGTCAGGGCCTTAGAAAGAGGAGATGTTCAAAAATTTTTGACATAAACTGATTTACTCTAAAATGCTATTAACTTAAGAACCTATTCAGGGAGTTTATGGTTTTTAAGGAATTATTACTGAAAATATTTAAAATGGTACAACTGACATTGTCTATTTTATAACAAAAAAGTAGATGAGAAAAAGATTACTATATCGAGATATGACTTATCATACTTAAAAAAATATATGAAAAGAATATATTTTAGCTTTTGGTTACATTGATAAAACAAGCATAATTTTAATTCAATAATTCTTGTTTGATTTGTTACAATTTTTAAATTTTACAGCTTTAAGCATCCATCCATTTCAATTTAAAGCAATGGTTAAAATCTGAAAATTCAGTTAACAAGAAGATTTTTCAAAGTGTGCTTCTCAACTCTTGGGGAAATATTCCCATAATGTAAAGCAGTGGTTTTTGAAGTACGATCTTGGAACAATAGCATTAGCATCATTGTGAATTTGTTAAAAATTCAAATTCTCAGTCACTATCTCGAACCTACTGAAACAGAAATCCAGGGTTAGTAACCAAGAAAACTGAGATTTAACAAGCTTTCTATATTGATGCATGTTATAGTATTAGAACAATGAAGAGTCAGTAATCTAGATCATTTTAGACAGGAGAGAGATTGATGTATCTAGACATAATGCGTTACTCTTAAAAGGAACAAGAAAAAAATTACCTTTCAAAAAAGAATGAAACATTGAAAAATGAAAAAGCAAAAAGATATAATTCATAGACTTTTTCCATAGAACCCAGGTCTACAAATACCTGAGGAGTGTTTAAAATACAAATATGTAGATTTCACCAGCATTTCCCCTTCCACAGTTTATTTAAGGACTCTGGAATTTTCATTTTTAAAAGCCCTCAGATTGAGAAACATAGCTTTAGTATTACTAATCCTGCAATAAACATGCTTATCCACATGATAAGAAAAGTATACCTGTATTCAAATATTCCTAGCCTGGACCTGGGAGGAAAAAAAATTGTTCTGTTCTGTTGTGTTTTTCAGATAATTCTGATGTTCCTTCTGGCTTGGGAATTGTTGCTTATTTCAACAGCTCAATAATTTCCAAGCTGAGAAAAATTTAAAATTTTAGCAATTTCTTTTTTGTTTTTCCAATAGTTTTTCTTGAAACAGCTATGCCTTTAGTAATTAGACAATTCATCAGACTAAAATATAATATACTTTAGAAACACCAATAAACTTTTATTTGTTTTTTTGTCTTCCAACATAGTACTATAGTAAAAGTGGAAGTAATAATAAAATAGTTAAATATAAATATTGTAGAGCTTTCATTCCCAAGAAATCTACTAAGGACTTTACATTTATGCTTATCTGTATCTCTTATATCTCCATATGTTTTTTTTCTTTTTTTTTTTCATTTTTCTGAAGCTGGAAACAGGGAGAGACAGTCAGACAGACTCCCGCATGCGCCCGACCGGGATCCACCCGGCACGCCCACCATGGGACTACGCTCTGCCCACCAGGGGGCGATGCTCTGCCCATCCTGGGCGTCGCCATGTTGCGACCAGAGCCACTCTAACGCCTGGGGCAGAGGCCACAGAGCCATCCCCAGCGCCCGGGCCATCTTTTGCTCCAATGGAGCCTTGGCTGCAGGAGGGGAAGAGAGAGATAGAGAGGAAAGCACGGTGGAGGGGTGGAGAAGCAAATGGGCGCTTCTCCTGTGTGCCCTGGCCGGGAATCGAACCCTGGTCCTCTGCACGCTAGGCCGACGCTCTACCGCTGAGCCAACCGGCCAGGGCTATCTCCATATGTTTTTAAAAAGCTTTTATTGAATTTATTGGAACGATATTGATTACTAATGTTATATAGGTTTCAGGTGTAAAATTCTATAATACATCATCTGTACATTGTATTGTGTGTTCACTGTCCAAGTCAAGTCTCCTTCTGTTATCATTTTTCTACCTAAACCCTCTTCTACTTCCTCCTTCCCCTTGCTCTCTGATTATGTCACCAAACTGTCCTGTGTCAATGAATGAAGTCTTTTTTTTTTTTTTTTTTGGCTAACCCCTTTACCTTTTCACTCAGTCCCCCCCCCCCCCAATAGCTTTTAGTCTGCTTTATGTATCTATGAGTCTATTTCTATTTTTTTTGTTAGTTTATTTTGGTGATTAGACTTGTACTTAGAAAGTTAGAGGACACTGAACAAAGAAATTGAAGAAGATACAAATTAGTGGAAGTATATAACATGTTCATAGACAGGAAGACTTACCATCATTAAAATGTTTGTACTACCCCACAACAACAATATTTTGTTGACTAAAAATATCTACAGATTCAACATAATTCTTATTAAAATATGAATGCTATATTTCATATAACTAAAAAAAATTTCAAAAATTTATATGAAACCACAGAACAGGAATAGCCACAGAAATCTTGAGAAAAAAGAACAAAGTTAGAGAAAACATGTTACCTGATATAAACTATACTGCAAGACTGTAGTAATTAAAACAGATGGTACTGGCATAAAAGCAGACATATAGATCAGTGGAATAGAATAGAGAGATCAACAATAAATCCATGCTTTTACGGTCAATCAATATTCAGCAAAGGAAGCAAGAACATACACTGGGATAAAGACAGTCTATTCAATGAATGGTAGTGAGAGAATTGGACAAATACATGCAAAAAAAATGAAATTAGATCACCTTCTTAAACCATGCACAAGAATAAATTCAAAATGGATTAAACACTTAAACATAAGACTCAAAACTATAAAAATCCTATAAGAAAACATAAGCAGTGAAATATCAGACAATTTTCACAGAAATATTTTTTCTGATATGTCTGCATGGTTAGTGTAAACAAAAGAAAGAATAAATAAATGGTACTACATCAAACTAAAAAAAAATTTTGCACAGTAAAGGAAACCATCAACAAAATAAAAGACAAGTAACTGAATGGAAGAACATATTTACCAATGATACATCTAATAAGCAGTTAATATTTAAATTTCATAATATTCACCAATGATATATGTAAAAGAGGTTAATATCCAAAATTCATAATGGAACTTATGCAACTCAACAACAACAAATCCAATTAAAAATAGACAAAGGACCTTAATAGAAGCTTCTACAAGAAGGATAATGGCAAACAGACAGATGAAAAGATGTTCAACATCACTAATTATTAGAGAAATACAAATTAAAACCACAATGAGATAGCAGCTATATCTGTCAGGATGGCTATCATCAATAAATCAAGAAACAACAAATGTTGGAGTATGCAGAGAAAAGGAAACGCTCCTGCACTGCTGGTGGGAATATAGACTCAAACAGTCACTGTGGCAAACAGTATGGAGTTTTCTCAAAAAGTTAAAAATGGAACTGCTTTATGACCCAGCGATTCTACTTTTAAGACTATCTCCAAAGAAACTCAAAACACTAATTTAAAAGAATATATATGTGTCCACAGCACACCACCTTAAAAAAAAGAATATATGTACCCCTGTGTTCAATGCAGTGTTATTTACAATGGCCAAGATTTGTAAGCAGCCCAAATGCCCATCAGTAGATGAGTGGCTAAAAAGCTGTAGTACATTTACATGGTGGAATACTACTGTAAAAGAAAGGAATCTTACCTTTTGCAACAGCATGAATAGACCTGGAGAAGATTATGCTAAGTGAATAAGCCAGTCAGAGAAAGACAGTTACTGTACGATTTCACTTCTATGTGGAATCTCATATCTCCATATGAAAGATTCATTTTTATTCATTCCATTCATCTCACAGGAAAAACAACAGAGCTCAGATAGTTTAAGCAATTTGCCCCAAATCACCCAGTTTAAGAATATAGAATTTAGAATGAAAACCCAAACTTCTGATTCCAGAGCTTTAGAATTTAACCACTATGTTACACCTAAGAGTGAATTTTAGCTAATGTGAGATTCACCATTCTAAACTCTGTTAATCTAGTTTTAGCTGTGGTTTTATTTATTTATTTATTTATTTTTGTATTTTTCTGAAGCTGGAAACCGGGAGAGACAGACTCCCGCATGCGCCCGAAAGGGATCCACCCAGCACGCCCACGAGGGGCGATGCTCTGCTCACCAAGGGGCGATGCTCTGCCTCTGGGGGGGGGGGGCGTCGCTCTGCTGTGACCAGAGCCACTCCAGCGCCTGGGGCAGAGGCCGAGGAGCCATCCCCAGCGCCCGGGCCATCCTGGCTCCAATGGAGCCCCAGCTGCAGGAGGGGAACAGAGAGACAGAGAGGAAGGAGAGGGGGAGGGGTGGAGAAGCAGACGGGCACTTCTCCTGTGTGCCCTGGCCGGGAATCGAACCCAGTACTTCTGCACGCCAGGCCGACGCTCTACCACTGAGCCAACCGGCCAGGGCCTTAGCTGTGGTTTTATTGTCACATTTTCAAGTAAAATTATCTACAAGGCTTTACTTTTAAAATTTTATTTAGAAATTAAATTTAATGGGGTGATATTGATCAACAAGTATTTATATTTTCATCCAAATCATTGTGTTTTATCTTTTTAATATTAAAAACAAGTGGTATTTCTATAGCTGTTACCAGCTTTGGAGTCAACTATCCACAGAACATGAATGCATGTAAGACAGTCTTTGGCACAAACTTATTGATATATTCAGGTTTAAATATATGCAACGTGCAATAAGTATGATGAGTACCATGCAGAGAGAGTGTGATGATCTTTTAAGCTGCACAGCTTTTCCAAAGTTATGGATACATAATTACTTTATAGTGTTAGTGATTCCATTTGAAGATGACTTCTTTTTCTCATTATCTTATAGATATAAAACAATTATTGATGAAAATAACTCATTGATATATCCCCTCTATATGAAGAAGCAATGGAGATTTCATCATATAAACTGGTCCTAAAATATTTCTCATTTGGTGACAGCCTAGTTACTAAAAACAAGATACATTCACACTGTTGCCTGTGTGCCAAAAAAAGCTTTGATCAATGTTTTACAATGTGTCATTATCAGGTAACACTTATTCACACTAGGTAATTAGCAGATGATAATGAAAATGGAGTCCAGTATTTCACATATGCCCCTAAAAACTACTTCCAGCAGGAGGAAAGAGCTGAGAAACCAAGTTGCAAAATGGTTTTCCATATGTTGCTTAACTAAGTAGAAAGGCAAATTATTTTTAAAATCAGAAAGCTGAACAAATGTTAGGAAATCAGAATCTGCAAGTAACCAAATCATGCTACTGATCATTAACTGTGGATTATCTATTACACACAGTGTGTTTTGGTTGAACTAATTTTAAAGTAAATGAGACTTTTTTCATATATATCTGATCCTGAACAAATATCTTGGCTCATTTACAATTAATAACAAAAGTTAAGAGTTATGGAAAATTGAGCTGGACAATGCCTAGCCCTAGATAATATACAGCATGATTTTGTATTAAAGATTGGCCTGTCTCATCACCGGATTGCTGAGACGATATATCCAATTAAGATTAACATGGTGGTGAAATTCTAAAGATCTGGAATCAGATGTTTGGGTTTTCATTCTGAAACCTATATTCTCCACTGGGTGATTTTTGACAAATTGCTTAAATTATCTGAGCCTATGTTATTTCCCCTGTGAGACCGGTGGAGAGAATAAAAGTGAAACTTTCATGGGGAGATGTGAGCAATACAGGTGAGAATAAAAGCAAAGCCCTCAGCAGAGTAAGAAAGGGGGCTCCATAAATTTTAGCTATTATTTTTACTGTTACTTCTACTTCTATTATTATCATCCTGTATCTAGCAGAATTCTGCTCTCATTTACCTAGATATTGCCCAGGAAAGAATATTAAGCTGTCATTAAGTGTCATTTAACACTAATGAAACCTGAAATATACTGCTCACAAAAATTAGGGTATATATCAAAATGAATATGAAGCAATAACAAAAAGAAGCATTTCATTTTTTTTAAATTAAACAAGAACATCAGAAAAGCAAATGACATGTCAAAGAAAGTTGTTCTATTATGCAAATGAGATTCAAAACCAACTTTTATTTCATTGGTGAAAATGCACTATACAAAAGGCTGAAAGTACTGGAGTATCTGCACGGTCCCTGGTCGCCTAATTTTTGTGAGCAGTGTAGAATATGGAATTAAATAGTTTTCCACCTAATGTAGAAAAATGTTTTGTGGAAATTAACCACATGGCAGGTTGGTTTTTTGAAAGCATAGTGGTAATAGGAAGAGATGGAGGAAAAACTTCCGTGCATATAAGAACTGTTGCCTCAGGAAGGCAAACTTAGCTGGCTCCTGAGAATTAAGTCCCCTATTACTATATGACAACATTAGACTACAGGTCACACAATCTATCAAAGGAATAATGTAATGTGTTCTTAAAGACAGAGTGAAGAATTTAAGGAACAGAATAAATTGCTAATTAAATCTTTATTTATGGAGTAATAGGCTTGTGCCACAGAGTATGTAAGGACCGGTGGCAAAGTAATACTTCCTTCTAAATAACATTGTTGTTTAGAGTTTTAATGTATATATTAAACAATTTCAATTTAATTTCTAGACTGATTTAAAAATGTGTGACCACATATCTAATTGGTATATAAGCATTTTGAATATATGTGTATATATAATAATATGAGTTATAGTATTCAGATATGTTTTTATTTATTGTTTGCGAGATTACACAGATTATTTCACCACACAAAAGTTTACTCCCCCTCCCCCAGCATTTTAAAGGTTTTTTTAATAAAACAATTTCTTTCAGGACAACTCTTATTACCTGTGTTATAATAGATTATTATATACCCAATGAATTTCTAGATAAGATAAAGCAAACTGACCTTCCACAAGATTTTATAGTTAATCTGAAAGAAATTATAGCCCTATATTTTGCTTAATTGACCCACTAGAATAATAATAAAAGGAAATAATTACCCATTTTAAGGTTGTTTACAACTGCTATAGTAACTACTGAGAAAATGCCAAAGGCATTCACAGAAATCTAGAGTTCATCAAAAGGTTCTGCTTTATTAGTCTCTGCTGTTGAGTAAAATATGCTTAATGAGAGGGGAAACAGGTCAGAAGAGAAAGGCGGGGAGGCAGGTCTGCGTTTGGCTAACTACAGAAACAGTTACTAGGAAGCACACACATCCCCCAATTCTTTCCCTGACCCACTCATCTAGCCCCTAACCCTAACCGTGTTTGTAGCATTTATATTGCTATTTATCGCTGCAATTGGTCAATGAGCATTTTGGATTATATGAGCTAATGATGTCTAGTCTCACATTACCTTTGAGTCTGAGTGTAGCACATACATATCATTGTGATGAGATGGAACTGCTAATGAGACAAGCAGATGTCAATTTCTAGTGAGAAGATTGCATTCTTGTGTTGAATTAACTATTTCTGTTGCTTAGCATATTCCCAGAAAGACTCGACATAAAACTTTTTGGAAAAAGAATGCAAAATGTTTTTACCCCTAGTACCATCTTATTTTATTTGTTTACTTGTTAAGCTGGAGGATGCATGCTAAATTTATTTTTAAGAATAGAGGAAAGTCATCCAACAAATTATTGCAAATTTTATGATGTTTGATGACATTATTTATAATGAGTGGTTTTTGTGTTTGTTCATTTAAAAGATGACATTACAATGGGAAACACATACTTTGGCAATTTTACAGGCCCAATAAATAAATCCATATTATTAATTACCACTGTCAGAAAGTGTCTTGTATTTGATTACTGGCAATGGTTCTTGCTGAACAGATTCTTGATAATAAGATCCTTGATTTTCTGGAAAGGTAGCCTGACAGATTAACCTGTGATTTATCCAATCAAGGATATTCTCGGGAAGGTTTGAATGTTTCCCTCCCTTTCAATCACACTAATGGCTCTAGCTAGCTCAACACCAAGATAGGCATTTTTTTCCTTTAAACTCTTAGACAAAAAAATCAAGCCATGCTTACTAGTTCTTGTTATATTGAAATGTTTCCCAGGCAATATAAAACTATATTAAAAAATCTTCATTTTATGACTCTAGATATCCTCTAATTATAATAATTCTTTTTAAAAATAGGAAGAGTTAGCTAAGAAATTTATTTCTGCTGTAACAAATATTCATAGACTTAATGAAGTTCAACAACATAAATGTAGTATCTTATAATTCTGGAGGTCAGAAGTATAAGATAATATTGAGTCAAAAGAGAAATCAAACAAATCTAATACTCAAAAGGCCGAAAAACAACACATGTATCACAAAATCAAGTTATATAATCTTTTCCCATTAACTACCTAACATACTTCTATAATACATTTCCCCTACACTTTTGATAAGTATGTTTTGAGCATCTCTTTTTATAATGACAATTTTGCAATTTTTTTGAGAGAGAAGAAAATATCACTTGACATTTCTTTAGCATGGTTGATTTATATTAACTTATATTGTTAATAGTTTTAACAAGAAGTAAATGTGAACCAAACTATTCACTTAGATTTTCCAGTTTAATGATTTGAAATTGCCATTTACAGCTTTTGGCCCTAAACATTTTAAATATTGTTTTTCCTCCATTAAACCACATCCTTCCAAAATAAAGTACCACTAGGTTAGAAGAGTTTTTGGAAGCTATTTTTATACCAGAATGGATGACAAGAACTTAACTACCCAGAGAAATGGCTGCAATTTGTATGACTAGATCCTAGTAAACTCATACAAAATGTATCCCAGTCCTATTGTTCCTTAGCCTGATCCTAAAATGCACCTACTCATCCCAATGTTACCAGTCAGAAAGGGTGGGTGATGGAGAGGAAGTAGAATTAATCATTGCTAGACTGTCCTCAACCAACTGAGTAAAAGTATCTTATTTGTAAAAATTTAACATAAATATATAACTATGTGAACACATTGCTAAGGTCCCTCCTAGGACAGTGAAATAAGACCAAACAAGTAAGGGTCCTGAAATACAAAGTTTATTACCTCCCCAGTAAATCTGTCTCTAGAATCTTACATCATAACTTTTAAGTATCTCATCTTTCATTTCAAATGGTTATGCATATGCATCCATTTACATTAATTTGTAGGAAACTATCCTACTCCTGTATTTTCTATAATATTAATAGACATGATAGAATCGCACTGTTGGGTAGATTCTCCCTTGCACCGATCCTTTCATAGCAGTTGCTTCTGAATTTTGTCACATGTCTGGAACTATGATGTTTGCACTGGATCTTCAGCAGTCCACAGTCCAGGTGGTAGGAGTAGCTTCATCTGAGCTCTTGTGACCTCTTCATTTCAGCTTTTTCTCTTTTTGTCTGAAGTTCCATAAAGTTTCTATTATTGGGGTAATTGTTATATCATTATAATTATTTTACTTTTTCTTTCCGTTTTTCTCCCGAGATGCATAGAAACAAAGCAACTAAAATGATTTCCCCTTCTTGAGATGGTGGTGTGACAGAGGCACTTCACTTCAGCAGATTTTTCTAGCACTTATCCAACACTCCAGGGTGCCTCGTGAAAGCCTAGTCCACTTCCCTCCACATCTGAGAGTGATTTCAAGCATGTTAATGTCCTGCCTACATCCCGTTGGATTCTTTTTATAGATTCTACACATCTATTCTTATTTTCTCTGTGCTTTGTTTCTAATGGCTTTGTAAGGGGTTACGATTTTTTTTCTGCAAAACTCACAGGATCAATACTATTTCTTTGGGAAAACCAAGAGCTTTAACTTTTAGACTAAAGTGCTTTTTTTTTTTTTTTTTCTTACTGAATCCCAAACCAGAGAATGTAATTACTTTTCCAGACTTGCTCACACTTACCAATTTCTGAGAATGGATAGATGTATCCATTTTTGTTCCACACACTATGGCTTGTTCTACACATTCTTGTTTATATATTTCTATGTCTTGTGACCAACAAAAGTGCCTTAAAGATATTAAATTTATGCTAATGCCTAGTGGCAGAGAAACCTCATGGTCTAAATTTTTCTCTTTTTCTCTTTGCTCCTTCCTAGTTCTTACTTTGGGACCATTGATAAATCAGAAGACTACCCTTGGAGATTTCAGAAAGATGAAAGTATCTGAGAGTTTATTTACATCCTTTGAGGCAGCTCATAGGCAGTGATGGACTGGTGCAGGAATATGAATGCTCAATTCCATTGCCTGAAGGTGGGCAAACTGAGATATAATTTATACTCAGGGCTCCCCTGCTGGATTAGCCTACAGACTAGAATTGGAATCACTTGGAAACATACTCTTGCTTGGATTTTCTATGTCTTACTTCCCTCACTCCCTCACTTGTTTCTCCTGGAGCACTTTCCTTAGTAAATCACTTGCACATTAATCCTCATTTTATAGTTTGTTTATAGGGAACTTGAACTAAGACAGTGGTTTCTTTGAAAATTCATTAGCATTCTTCCCTTAACCAACAACAGAATTTACTGTTTCTTTCTGTGGCTGAAATTTTTCAAATTTTGTATGTTATGGTAGCACTTAGTCTTTTTTTGTTGTTATAGACAATGAGCACAGCAACCACTCCAAAGCCAGGCAAAAAAGTAAGACATGTGAGTATGGATTATCTCTGGTTAGTTTCCAATTGTTAATTCAAGTTGGAACACAGTTTTGGGTGCTATGAGTATTCAAGAAATTTTAGTAATCAATTAATGCAATTCTTTTATATTATTAATAGTGTGAGTATAAATATAGTTACTAAAGGAGAGCAGTCTCTATTGGGAAATTTTTTTCATTGTTCTTTCTATGTTTATTATCTATCTATCTACATATTTATCAATATATTTATTTTCTTCTTTTTTCTTTTTTTGTTTTTTTAAATTTTTTAAAAAATTTTACTGAAATTAATTTATTGTGTTTATATAGATTCAAGTGTCCCACCAAATATATCTCCCCCACCCACTACCGTGTTCCCCTCAACACCCTCCCTGCCCCTCCCCTCAATGCCTTCCCCCTTTCCCTCCAGGATTTGCTGTCCTGCTCTCTATAATGCTATGTTATGTATATATAAATTCACCAATCTCTTTCCCTTCTCTGATTCCATCTTCTCATCCCTTTTCTCTCTGTCCACTTTCCCTCTGGTCCCTTTGATTCCGCCTCTGCCTCTATTCCATTCCTTAGTTCACACTGTTCATTAGATTCCTCAAATGAGTCAAGTCATATGATATTTTTCTTTCTCTGCCTGGCTTATTAGCATAATAGTCTCCAGGTCCATTCATGTTTTCACAAAAGGTAAGATTTCCTTCTTTTTCATAGCTGTATAGTATTCCATTGTGTATATATACCAGAGACTTTTAATCCACTCATCAACTGATGGACACTTGGGCTGTTTCCAGATCTTGGCTATTGAAAACAATGCTGCAATAGACATGGGGGTGCATTTCTTCTTTTGAATCAGTGATTTAGTATTCTTAGGATATATTCCTAAAAGTGGGATAGCTGGGACAAAAGGCAGTTCCATTTTTAATTTTTTGAGGAATCTCCATACTGTTTTCCACAGTGGCTGCACCAATCTGCATTCGCCAGCGTGCAGAAGGGTTCCCTTTTCTCCACATCCTCGCCAGCACTTATTATGTGTTGTTTTGTTAATGAGCACCATTCTGACAGGTGTGAGGTGGTATGTCATTGTGGTTTTAATTTGCATTTCTCTAATGATTAGTGATGTTGCACATTTTTTCATATGCCTACTGAATAGACACTTCTGCAAAGAGGACATAGATTTATTTTCAATGTATATACATCTATCTAGTGCACATAGGTTGTATGATGTACACCTCTCAAGTTATAGAATGAAAAGATTAAGTTTTTCATTTGTCTTTTTGTCTGTGGACATGTCATTTTTTACCATTCTTTTAATCAGGTAATTGAGGAATGAAGAACATTACCAATGGCTGATTTGGTTCACTAGTTTAGTTAGCTAAAATCAGCAGTTTGGTTCACTATGCTGTCATCAGATTAAAAAACCTAAATTCAATCAGCTATATACACTGTGTCTAACTCCTCTTTTTGACATATATGTTTACTCTCTCTCTCTCTCTCTCTCTATATATATATATATATATATATATATATATATATATATATTTTTTTTAGAAAATTCATATTTCAGTACTTTCTAAGTGATTGGTTGGTAAATGACAAGTGGAAAAGAAAGGTTAAAATAACTGTGTTAAAGAAAAACATCTGAAGTGCACTTTATTTTGCAGTGACAGCTAGTAAAATAATAGTTATTTATCTTGAGTATTTACTATTTGAAAATATGGGCTAGGTAATGAAAATTGAGAGAAGATATAACTTAAGATTAGTGGTTTCTGATCTTTCTTTTCTTTTAATCTCTGACATCTATCTTCAGTTGTGTCACATTCTCATAAGCAGAAACAAATTTGAATTGTCATTCTTTGTCATTTTTTCTCAAATTACTTACAGTCTACTTTTAATAAAAATAAAAACATTTTACCCCCATTTTCAGTATGCCTTTCCCTCAAAACTTTTTCATAATTTTAAAGAGAATATCTGTTTTGTTGTAATTTATCCAGCATTATTTTTTTCTTTTCACACACAAATAGTTCATTAAACACTAGAAAATTAAAAGATTATACTGGGGAACATTTTTTTTTCATTATCTGTTGCATGAGGTGTTACAACTATTTCTATATATTTCTGCATTGTTGATTCCAAATATGAAATCCATTTTTTGGTGCATGCTATAGTTGTTATGCAATTTTAATTTCTTTTTGTTACAGTTAATGGCATGCATTGGTTTTTAAATTGGTGTTAAAAGGCAATGACTCTTGGATTGAACATAACCCCAAGGCAATTAATGTTTTACAAACATCACTTTTACATAATTGTAGTTGTTTTTAAATGTAAAAAAAATAAAAAAAATATTATCTGATAAAAAATATATCTGAAAAAATGTCATATGATTGCATGTCCTAATATTCCTTCGGCAATATGACCTATCCCACACTCTGAGACATTTTCCGTTCCAGTTTTCAATGGTTTTATTTCTTCTAAGGACAAACGAAGTCAACATGGTGATCAAGTGTATTTTGATAAGATGCATGAAGAAATGGTTGTAGAATCTGAAGGGTCTTCTTCTGATGCCAAGCAGTCATTAACCTCTCATCAGTTTAGCCAACCCGAATTGAATGACTTAGTAAGAGATTTGGGCCTATCAAAGAAAGCAGCTGAGTTATTAGCCCCCAGTCTTCAAGAAAAGAATGTATTTCACTGGTCAGCTAACATATCACATTTCAGGAAGCATGAACAAATTTTTGTGGACTTTGTTTCCGAAGACAAACATTTTGTTTACTTTCATGATATCAGCAGTCTTCTCAGCCAGCTAGGTATTACCACTTACAATCCAACAGAATGGCGGCTATTTCTTGACAGCTCTAAACTGAGTCTGAAATGTGTTCTCCTACACACTGTTTATGCAGTGATTCCAATTGGTTATTCAACTCATCTGCAAGAAGATATAATGACATAAAAATTGTCCTTAATTTTCTGAAGTATGAGGAGCTATTGTAGTAATATAAGGTTATAGTAATTAAATATATAGAAATATAAAAATATAGAAGATATATAAAAGTAATTAAAAGGATATTAAAAATAATTATTAAAATTAAGTAAAGTTATTTCATTTGGATAGAAATTAATATAGTGGCTTAGTGCCATAACTCTGTAATGTGATAAACAGACTCTGACTTACAAACAGAGCCCAGTTAATATGTGTGTGAAGTTATATATAGATAAGAAGTAACTTGGTGCAATAACTCTATAATGTGATAAACAGACTCTGACATTCAAGCAGAGCCCAGTTAGTATGTGTGTGAAGTTATACATAGATAAGAAGTGGCTTGTTGTTATTTACATTAACTTTGTAAATTAATAAAAATAAGAACATCTTAAAAAGTGGTTTAATGTAAACATTTCAGTAGATTGACAAAAAGGGGGTTCCCTGCAAGGAACTCCCAAAAAAGTGGTTTGAGGTGATAATCCTGTAGATTGACACCTGTTAGAAGGCATTGGCCAGAAAGGGTACTAAAGCTGAGGGGCCCTTGCTGCAGTAGTCACCCAGACTCTGATGTTGATGTGGACTGTCTGCATGCAGCTCTGAGTTCTGATCAAAGCCAGCCAAGAGAAGCATGCCAATGAGGTCCCCTTAAGCTTTACCCAGGCATGCCAAAAGGATTTGTGAGTAATAAATTGCCTGTGTGATTATTGTAACTAATTTGTGTGTCGGTCGTGTCTTTCTTCCAGTGGCATTTAATAGTAGAATCTTCATAGCTGCCTCAAGAGTAGTGTCAAAGAGGCTACTGGCCCTGCTGATAAGCAGGAGTGTCCTACTGCATGGGGAAGTTGAATCTGGGATGCCTGATCGCTGTAAAGCTTGGACTCTACTGGGACAGGAGCATAACTGGATCATTTGTGTGGATCTTAAAATGGTAAATTTTCTGCTAGGACAACAGAGAGGTTTCATGAAGTACCCTTGCTTTCCATGTTTGTGGGACACCAAGCTCAGGAGAAACACTGGACACAGAAAGAGTGGCCAAAAAGTGAAGCTCTGGAAGTAGGGATGCAAAATATTGTAAATGAACCTGTAGTTAATTGAGACAGGGTCACTTTTCCCCCACTTCACATCAAACTTGGCTTAATGAAGCAGTTTGTTCAGGCTTTGAATAGAGAAAGTGAATGCTTTCAACATTATTTCTCCTTTTCCTGCCTTGTCTTTTGAGAAGAAAAAAGCAGGTGTATTCAATAGACCTCAAATTTGAACCTTCCTACATGATGAAGAATCATCCAGGAAGATGAATAAGGAGGAGAAAGCAGCATGGCAGTCTTTTGTGGCAGTTACAAAGAACTTCCTTGGCAACAAAAAAAGTAGAAAACTATGAACTCTGGTTCAAAAGATGCTGTTGGCTTTCCATGACATTGGATGTAACATTAGCATTAAAATTCACTTCCTGAGCAGTCACCTTGATAAGTTTCCCGAAAATCTTGGAGCTGTTAGTGATGAGCAGACTACTGCTGGAGCATCAAACGAGATTGTCCTCAATAAGTACACAAATGCAAGAGCTACAAACACAAATTTTTGCCTGAATAGAATTTAAATAAATTTTGCACAAATTTTATGATTAAAATAAATGTTTTATATGTTCTATTTTGAAATTGTTGACCAATTCTGATGCAATCATATCTTTTAGTGTATTAGTGTATTTACTGCATTATATAAATTATTATATTTTCACAAAGATGATGCCCAAGAAGACATTCTACTTCATTACGTTAAACTAAATCTTGAAACTTTTACAAAAAGATGAAAACCTAAAATCTTGAATTGCAAAAAAACCTGTAGCTTACAGAAGAAAACTAATGTCAGATTTGAGACCAGCACACTTGAATTAGGTAAGAACAAGTGTTTTTGTGGATGCAATAAAAATTTTGTTCTCCAGTGTTATTCTGTCTTTGGAGGAATTTTCAATGCCTGTTCTATCCTAAAGGATCACTTGATGGTTCTCAGTTTTATATTGGGAATATAAATAATTAAAATAGAAAGATTGGCCATATATTTTTTCTTGCATTTTTTAGAAAAACAATCTCTATTGTGATAACTTCTATAAAGTTAAAATTATAAAAATTCTTATCTGTTTATTACTTTCTCAGAATATGAATATATATCTATATGAATATATATCTATGAATAAATATGAAAAATAAAAGTGTTGCTAAGGGAAGAAATAAGTACTAGTCTGGAAAAATAATTTTGCAAACTTTTGCTTAGTATCATTAGTTATCAAAGAAATGCAAACACAATTTATAATATAATACCATTACACACCCAATAGAATGACTAAACTTTAAAATACAGTCAGTACCAAGTGTCAACAAGAATGTGGAGCAACTGTACTTTTGTACATTTCTGGGACAGGAAAATGGTACAACCATCTGGGAAACTGTTTGGCAGAGTCTTCCAAAGTCAACCTTATGACTCAGCAATTATATTCCTGAGAAAATAAAATATTAATCAGAAAAAGTCTTTCACAAGAATATACATAGAATTCTTACTCTTAATAGCTCTACATTGGAGACCACCTAAATGTCATCATCAGGAGAATTAGAAGTAAAATAAAGGTCAAAACAAACTATAGTTACTATATCCAGGCATATTGATGGTTCTCAAAACACATGATGAGTGAAAGAAGACTGATGCAAAATTACATACACTAAACGGTTCCACTTGTGTGAAGTTCTAGTATAGCCAAGACTAATGGATGATGATGATCTGACCACTTATGCTGGGAGTGGTATTGACTAAAAATAGTGATTAGGAAACCTTCAGGGATCACAGAAAAGTCATATCTTTAACCAGATAATGCTTACACTAGTGCTTAAATTGATCACAAATCATATAACTATTTAATTAAGATTATAACTTTTTAATGTATTTAAAATATACCTTAATTTTAAAGAATTAGTAGAAAGCCTGAATAGGTGGTGGTGCTTTGGATAGAGCGTCAAACTGGGATGCAGAAGACCCAGGTTTGAGACCCCAAGGTCACCAGCTTGAGTGTGGGCTCATCTGGTTTGAGCAAAGCTCACCAGCTTGGACCCAAGGTCACTGGCTCGAGCAAGGGGTTATTCAGTCTGCTGAAGGCCCACAGTCAAGGCACATATGGGAAAGCAATCAATGAACAACTAAGGTGTCGCAATGAAAAACTAATGATTGATGCTTCTCATCTCTCTCCATTCCTGTCTGTCTGTTCCTATGTATTCACCCCCCCCCCCGTCTCTGTTAAAAAAAAAAAAGAATTAATGGAGATTAGTAAAAGAAGAACAAAACCTGAAACAAGTATATAAGCAGGTTTTCAGTTGTGAGTATGTGAAACACAGGGTTTATTCTTGTATTATTATTCATTTTGTATTATTTTTATATAAAAAACTGTAAGCCTACTTTTGCCCCACACTTAATGTGTTATTTATTTTACCTCTACAGCAGTCCAGTGAAATATATGTTCTATTGTCTAACATAAAAATAAAGACATTATATATCAGATGCATTAATTTATTTGACCAATGTATATAAAGCAAATAAAAAGTTAGTATTTAATCTAAATCTATGATTATTAAATCATTCCTTCTTTGCATTATAATCATGAACAGGCTAATTAAATCCTGTATTAAAGTAAAATTGCAAATAGGTTAATAATAATATAAAAGAGGTTGTAAAAGACATGAAAATACAAAAGAATAAGTCAAAAACAAGTATTGAGAAAATGAAAAATAAGTAGTTAAAGAAAACCTATGACTAAAAGAAAGAAACTCACTATTCTTTGTGACAAATTGAAAAATAAATAAACAAAACTGACAGCATTAACATAAATACTTTATAGTGGGAAACACCAGAAAGAAGATTCCAAAGGCAGATACAGGAGCAGTGTGATGGAGCAGAGTCTCAGTGCAGGCTGCAACTCCCTTTTTGTGATTTCTGGTTAGTCATTTAACCTTCACCTTATTTCTTCCTGCATGTAAAAGTAGAAATTCTAATAATGACTTCCATTATGAAACTGTGGGGAGGATTAATTAGGTAATGTTCTCAGGAGCTTTGAAGATTAAAAGCCTTAAGTAAGTGCTAACTATAAAATACAAAACCAAAGAGGTACAATCAGAAAATACACAAGTCAGAGAGATGAAAGGAGAAAAATAGGCTTATGAAAGAGATAATAATTTGAAAAAGTATAAAATGGGGACAGTGTGGGAAAACTTGATGAGTTTGGAAAATTTTAACTACAAGTCAACCATACAAGAAACCAAATACGTTTAAAATGATGCTGATATGTTTGAATTTGTTTAAAATATGACATTCTAAAACCATACATCAACATATTTGTACAGCAACAAAAACTGTGACTATTTTCTTTGCAAGAAAACTGTGACTATTTTTTTTGCAAGGTCACAGGATGTGCTATATTTATCGTATCACATCCAAGCTTTCTCCCTTCATTTTTGTCAAGTCTGTTTTTGCATGTATCATGCCTATCCAGTATGAGACCCTTGTCCCCAGATTCTACTTATCCCGACTGCCTACTCTAAATGTGTGAAATTAACAAAATCAAGTCAAAGTAAGATGAATAGAACTCACTGACCACAAAGGATTTCAGTGAACTGTGAAACAGAAATGAGCCAGTCTCTAGAAGGAAGTAATTGGATGGACTAAAAAACTCTAAACCCAGTTACTGTAGTAAACTTGACTGTATAATTTCCTCAAACCAAATGAGAATTTGAAGAAAGAAAGAAATGTGACTTTATCAGACTATAATCCTTTAAAAAAGATGTTTTTTTTTGCATAAAAAATTAAGTTTAAATATGAGTTAAGAATAGAACCAAAATATTTATCAGGAGATATCATATGAACCACAGATAATATGTGAGTCTGAAGTAGAATCATAATATTTAACAATGGATACTGCAAGGACACTGACCAATCAGAACAGATGCTGGCAATAAATTATTGAACCAGTATATGCCATTAGATGTCTGTTCTGAGTAGGACCAGTGGTGAGCAAAACAGTGTGGCTGGCTGGCTTAGTTTAATTTTAGAACCACTTCTTTTTCTCGTCAATGACCTTTTCTCCTAAATTTCATATACTAGGTCCCTGACCTGTGTTCTGCTGCCTTTAAGCTTCCCACTAGCCTTTCAGTTTTACTCACTATATCATTTTCTGATCTTGACTCTATTCGGATCTACATTATACTGGGGAACAAAATTTTTGTTGCATCCACAAAAAACACTTGTTCTTACCTAATTCAAGTGTGCTGGTCTCAAATCTGACATTAGTTTTTCTCTGTAAGCTACAGTTTTTTTTGTAATTCAAGATTTTAGGTTTTCATCTTATTGTAAAAGTTTCAAGATTTAGTTTAACATAATGAAGTAGAATGTCTTCTTGGGCATCATCTTTGTGAAAACATAATCATTTATATAATGCAGTAAATACACTAATACACTAAAAGATATGATTGCATCAGAATTGGTCAACAATTTCAAAATAGAACATATAAAACATTTATTTTAATCATAAAATTTGTGCAAAATTTATTTAAATTCTATTCAGGCAAAAATTTGCGTTTGTAGCTCTTGCATTTGTTTGCTTATTAAGAACAATCTCATTTGATGCTCCAGCAGTAGTCTGCTCATCACTAACAGCTCCAAGATTTTCGGGAAACTTATCAAGGTGACTGTTCAGGAAGTGAATTTTAATGCTAATGTTACATCCAATGTCATGGAAAGCCAACAGCATCTTTTGAACCAGAAGTTCATAGTTTTCTGCTTTTTTGTTGCCAAGGAAGTTCTTTGTAACTGCCACAAAAGACTGCCATGCTGTTTTCTCCTCCTTATTCATCATCCTGGATGATTCTTCATCATGTAGGAAGGTTCAAATTTGAGTTCCATCGAATATATCTGCTTTTATGTTTTCAAAAGACAAGGCAGGAAAAGCAGAAATAATGTTGAAAGCATTCACTTTCTCTATTCAAAGCCTGAACAAACTACTTCATTAAGCCAAGTTTGATGTGAAGTGGGGGAAAAGCGATCCTGTCTCAATTAACTACAGGTTCATTCATAATATTTTGCATCCCTACTTCTAGAGCTTCATGTTTCGGCCACTCCTTCTGTGTCCAGTGTTTCTCCTGAGCTCGGCTGTCTCACAAACACAGAAAGCAAGGATTATTTTAAGAAACCTCTCTGTTGTCCTAGCAGAAAATTTACCATTTTAAGATCCATGCAAATGATCCCGTTATGCTCCTCATACTTCAGAAAGTCAAGGACAATTTTTATGTCATTCTTACTAAGTCATTCAATTCAGGTTGTCTAAACTGCTGAAGGATTAATGACTGCTTGGCATCAGAAGAAGACCCTTCAGATTCTACTACCATATCCTCATGCATCTTATCAAAATACACTTGATCACCATGTTCACTTTCTTCATCCTTAGAAGAAATAAAACCATTGAAAACTGAAAAGGGACTGTCTCAGAGTGTGGGATAGGTTGTATTGCTAAAGGAATATTAGGATATGAGATCATATGCCATTTTTTCTTGTCGATGCCCTTTGTATGGATCAGACAGAAATAATAGTCACTGCTGTGGTCCTTAGGTTTATGCCAAACCATGGGAATACGAAAAGGCATTTCTTTGTGTTTTCCTCTTGTCCAGTCATAAAGCATTTCCTTACAATTATGACACACAATATGAGGAGCCCAATTCTTGTCTTGATCTCCAAGGGGAACTTGAAAATAGGTAAGATATGCATGTGTCACAAATAATGAAATATTGAGCCTTTGACGCTGAAGTGTGTAATAGCCACATATATAACAGAAGGTGTCAGGACTATTCTTACATTTATGCCTACTTGAAGAAGCCATGATCCAATCTTAAAACAAAATAAGAGGGTGTTTTTATCAGATAATAATTTTTTACATTTAAAAACTACAATTATGTAAAAGTGATGTTTGTGAAACATTAATTGCCTTATGGGTATGTTCAATCCAAGAGTCATTGCCCTTTAACTCCAATTTAAAAACCAATGCATGCCATTAACTGTAACAAAAAGAAATTAAAATTGCATAACAACTATAGCATGCACAAAAAAATGGATTTCAGATTTGGAATCAGCGATGCAGAAACATACAGAAACAGTTATAAAACCTCATGCAACTGAAAATTAAAAAAAAATTGTTCCCCAGTGTTATCTTTTTATTTCTATTTTGTAAAATTACAATTTATTTTGGTCTGAAATTACTTTTTAGGAAAAAATGTTATCTGATACACTAATTTATGCTATAGTATTATAAGAATGGAACTCGATGAGCTACGTCTTTCATGACCTCTAACAAACTGCACTTAAACAGTTCAAATGAAGCTTTGAAACAAGTCAATGGGATTATTTTCTAAAACCTGAAAAGGGATTTTTGTCACCTTTTAGCAGGTACTTTGGGAGCAGTAGATTAATTTAGAATCCTCCAAATCAAACACTTTTTAATCTAGATGTATTTCACCTTAAGATGGTTTCTGAAACAGATATAAAAAACATAACTTATTTGAATCCAATGCCTCAGCCACCTTTTCATGCTTCTTTCTTTCCTTAATCCTCTCTGTACCTATCTTAAAATTCACTCTATAGTTATTTATGTATTTTCTTATCTTGTCTTCTAAGCAAGTGTTTTTCAACCACCAGTTGGCGGACCAGTCCACCAGAAATTTTATGCCATCTGCAAAAGAGTTAACCACCTTGATGTCATATAAAGATTATAGACTTGGTGATCTTTGTCAAATTCACTTATATTCAGAGTGATTTCTGCCATAGTGACCTCTGAAATAATTCTATTTTCACCAGTTTCCAAGTGGAAAAAGGTTGGAAACCACTCTATAAATGATAGTACAACATCTGATTTATCTTTGTATACCATAGCAACAAATACAATATATCTGTCAGATTAGTTAACTGATATTATATTACTAATACAGCAACAGTCTTCTAACATTTTTAAAAAATATTTGAATGATACAATGAATGAAGGATGGGTGGAAAAAGCAAATATGGCCATTATGTAAGAAATTATTCTTTGATATGCCAAGATAAATTAGGATGTCATATTATTACCCATCACAATTCTGAACATATTTCTCCAGCTCAGAGACCTTATAATATTCTCATTGCATGTAAAAACTCAAACTTCCCAGATAAGATTTAAAAATATTTCCAGGATTGGGGTTCAAATTTAACCTTCACCTGTATTGATCATTGTATATATGCAGGTTTTCAGAAAAGGCATTTTAGCCAAACTAGATTTTAGCCATTTCTTCAGCATGCCATTACATTTCTCATCCTTCACTATATTTTGAGTGCAGTTACCACACTCTCTCTGCAAATTTATAACGTTTAGTAGTGCTCCTGTGAAACATTTTTCTTTCTCTCTTAATGCACTTTTCACATCTATTTCTTGTTACTGGTTGTTTATTTCCACTGAGAGTAAGGGTTATGTTATATCCATTTTTGTACACACTTTTCTTTTAGTGAACTACCTGTGATGTGGCCTCTCCTGAGGTATCAGGGTGGACATATCTCAGGAATGTAGGTCACCAGACTTCAAGGAAATAAAAAAAAAGTGATCCAAGTCCTACTTTCTATGAATAAATGCATATAGAACCACACTGAGATAAGCAGTCACCTGAAATTACTTCAAAGCCAAGAAGCTGGTAAACCTATAGTAAATTTGAAAAAGTATATCATAAATTATTGTTTATGGATAAGAAAATTTTAGATATCTTCAAAAGCTAATTGCAAAACCTGAATGAAATTTTTAAAGGAGAGTTTGGTATAAAGTATAACTATGCCAAGAGATTCTGTGTGTGATTATAATAAACAGAAACACCCAATTAATATATTTATCTAAATAGCTAATTTCCTTCCAGAAGGAAAATAGAAATTAATTAATTTTTCTGAACAAGATTCCTAACTGTGAATTCTCAGCTCTGCTACTAATGATGTCACCTGAAAGACCAACTAGAAATACAAAGTTATTGAAGGAAGAAATTGGAAAATTATGTATACCAAGAACTTTCTAATTAGAGGCAATTATGTTGATAAGGTTATTGTCCTGTTTAAAATGCATTATTAGAGATACCTTCCTAGAAGAAACTGGTGCAAAGCAAATTGGATTGAATGTAAGAAGCTAGTTTAGGTTCTACTGGCATGAAAGAAACCTGCTAGCTCTTGCCTGTAGCAAAGTGGGTCACCTTTGAATCTTATCCTTTTTATTTTATGTAAAGTGAAATATTATAGTTTGGTTGACAAAATTGTATAAAAGGGGGAAGTGTCTAGACAAAAACAGAATCTATTAAAATATTTTTTCAGAATATAACATTTTAGAAAGATTTAGAAGAATATTTTCAATAGAAATAAAATAGCAAATATGTTTTTTGATGTTAGATCAGAGATACCCAATTTTAGTAGTCAAATTCTTAGAGTGTCTAGATAAAATTCAATATTTAAGGTCACTAAATACAAATTCAGGTATATTCCATTGATTGATTTATGTTGGATGCGCTTTAGGTTTTTTCTGCTAAAAGAACTTTGATAAACTATGTCTTCAAATTAAACCCATGATTGAAAGGGCTTTGGAAAGTGCACATGTGAACATAGAGTGACAAATTAACTTATCAATGTCTCCAGAAATTTTCTTTTTGACACTGGTTTTATGCCTGTACCAGATAAACATATTTGTTTGGTATGCAGTAAAGAATGTATAACATTTAAATAAAGTCTATAATCTGTAGCAATATAAAAGTCAAAGGGCTATTTGTATAAAGCGAAACACTAAGGTTTCAGAAATATGCATCAACAAACAAAAAGAAAACACTGAGTATCTTACAAATATCAACTGAGGTAAAAAGAAATAATAGTGCACTTTTCTATTATGTTGATAATTATTGCTGCATTTTATTTCCTTTTCAGGGAAGACATTCAAAAGTTTAAGGTATTTATAGAAATAACCAACAGAAAAGAAAAGACTTTGGGAGCATAAAACAGTCCAAAATTGAAGAAAACACTTCAAGGGAGATTTTTGTTTGTTTTAGGAGAATAAAAAATGTTAGTCCCAACTTCGATTAAAGTCAATTCAGTATTTGGAAATTTTAACATTCTAAATAGAAGATATGATACATTATTTACATAAGGCTACTTTCTTCTTACAGTGTCTACCTCTAAATAATTTACTCATCACAATGGAAATCTCCTTTGAATTTAGAGAGTATTTTCACATCCCTCACACATGTCATGTTAGAGGAAAACAACCATGATCTGGCAAATATTTTCTATGTGTATTTTTGTTTGCATTTCAAATTATGTACACTCACACAACTGTGAGATAAATTGCATACAAAAATAAATATACATTTTGAAATTTTAGATAGGGGGTATTAAGTACCAATACATGTATATGTCACTTAGTATCCACCAAAAATGACATAAAGTAGGAGTGAAGTCAGAGAAATAAAAGTGTGAGAAATTCCCTTGGTCACTTCCCTTGAAGATTCAACTATTTTAACAGCTATAATTCAACAAAAGATTCCCCTGGCTTGATGACTTGGTTCGTGAGAGCTTTGTCTTTCAGTGCAGAGGTTGTGGGTTTGATCCCCGGTCAGGGCATATACAGGAATAAGATGTTCCTGTTTCTTGTCCCTCCCCCACCTCCTCTAACATCAAGAAATACAAGTTAAAAAAATATTTTTCTGTTCAACACACAAACATACCTGCAAAGTAAAACATCTAAGAGATCTGCAAAGTAAAACATCTAAGGATGGGCAAGTGGGAATAAAATGGGGAAGTGAGAATGGAGAAGTGCTGAAATAAGCCATAGATGCAGCCTTACATCTGGAAGCTCACAGCAGGGCTCAGCCTAAAGAGGAAAGGAATTAGATATTGGCTAGCAGTCCTTTCAGCAAGAAAATTCAGAGTTCAGTGACATTTCTGCAGAGTGGGCAGTAGAAGCTGCAGCTGAACCCAGTGACATGGGCAAGAACACAACAGAAAAGTGTGGCTGCAGTTGCCTTATAGTCAGCATTCCAGATGGGAAAACAAGATCACAAAACCTGGCTATACCTTAACCTCTCAGAGCTCTCCTCCCTTCACCCTTTGTGTTGAGTTTCAGAGTATATTATCTGCAAACCTGAGAACTGGTAGTACAGAATCTCTTCTTCCCCAAGGAAAGTTCTCTGACTGGTCCTGGGAGCAGGGGATGCAAGGAGTACTCTGCAGTGGTCTGAGATTGTCATTACCAGCAGGGTAAAGCAACTTAGAAGTTGGTTGGGTTAGCCAGCATGCATGCACACACACACACACACACACACACACACACACACACAAATATTACAATTACCCTGATGGCAGCATCTGTCTAAGCAGAACAGCACTGAGATTTCATGGATTTGGTGTTCTATTGTTCATTGTGTCCCCCTGAAAGGTGGTTCCCTGGAACTGGGGTGACTGGCTAACAGAGGAAGCAATCACCTTCCCGTTTTCCATCACCCTATGAAGATCTGAAAATCCAGAGAAGAGCAAGTGAGCTAAGAAACTTGTGATTTAGCACCATCAACTGCAAAATATTATAAAGCCTTCATTGTATCAATCTAATGGAGAAGTGTCACTCATACGTAGATGTCTAGACAGAGAAACAATTATCAAACACCATGAATAACCAAGGTAGCAAGGCAGCTCAGAAAAAAATATTTTAAAATCTCCAAAAAATAAACAAAAATATTGGTCTAAATGAAAGAAAATTCTGTCATGATGACAAAAGCTACTCGGAGACCGATGAAATGCACCAAGGGGCTGAAGGGAGATAACAGTCTCAATCAGCAGATTGAAGGACTGAAGCCACATCCCCAGCCTTACTCAGGTATTTATTAGCCAGGACAAATAACTCAAGGAAGCAGAATGAAGAAATTCTCAGGGGATGAAGTAAAGAATAAGAAACATGCTGACTTTTAATCTCTGTTCTGAGAGCCTAAACATTTTTTGTTCTGAATTCTTATTCTACTGTTTTGCTGTTTTCAGCGTGCACTTTTTTCCAGTGTGGGGTCAGAGAAGCCCCTGGACTTTTGTCCACTCAGGGCTTTCACCTTAGGGTGCCTCAGTGTTTTTAATTGTTATCCTAATTCTGCATGTTTTCACAGCATGTTCCCACAGAATTCAAAATTGCATTTCTGAATAAATGTAATGAGATGCAAAAATATACAGATAGTTTCATGAGCTCAGAAAAGAAATTAATAAAAATAAGTACTTTACCAAAGAGATTGAAACTTTAATAATAAAAAGTAAGTTCTGGAGATGAAAAACTTAATAAAAGAGATCAAGAATGAACTATCAAGTATAGAAAACAGAGTAGACCAGATGGAGAAAAGAATTAGTGGTATCAAACTACTGAAAAAGATAAATTATCAGCCAAGAATACTACAGCCAGCAAAGTTACCCTTTAAATATGAAAGAGAAATAAAAACTTCCAAGGCATGCAGAAGGTGAGGGTATTTATCATCAGAAGACCTCCAGAGTAGAAAATAAACACGGTGGTTATTCTACCCAAAACAAAAACAAAAGATCACAAATCTATAAGTAAGATTACCAATAAACTTAAAGCATAAATAAAGATTGTTTGTGAAAACAAAACAAAATGGGAGTGGGAATAAGATCTAAATTTGCAAAAAAGGATGGCAATCATACACATTCAAAAGGAAAAGGACTACTGTGTATATAACTATTTTTTATATAAATCTAATAGTAACCATACAAAAAAACCAAAATTGAGATGCATAACTTTAATAAG
This sequence comes from Saccopteryx leptura, assembly GCF_036850995.1. Taxonomy (NCBI): domain Eukaryota; kingdom Metazoa; phylum Chordata; class Mammalia; order Chiroptera; family Emballonuridae; genus Saccopteryx; species Saccopteryx leptura. The sequence goes on from NC_089504.1 coordinate 156,114,767, forward strand.
AGAAAAAACAGAAGTGGTATGGAATACCATTAAATGAAAATAACAGACAGGATCACAAAGGCAAAGAACCAATTGATGCACAAAACCACCAGGAAACAAAAGATAAAATGTTTGTAAAAAATCCTCATACATCAATAATTTCTTTAAATATAAATGCACTGAATTCACCAATATAAAGGCACAGAGTAGCAGATTAGAGCAAAACATTAAAACCCAACCATATGTTGCCTTCAGGAGACACATCTAAGCTGCAAGACAATAATAGACTCAAAATGAAAAGGTGGACAATGATTCTCCAAGCAAATAGTATCCATATAAAAGCAGGTGTAGCCATACTTGTATCTGACAAAGTAGAATTCAAGATAACACAAGTAACAAGAGACAAATATGGACATTTTATAACACTATTTTAAGAAGACATAACACATCAATATCTATGCTTCTAATGAGGGAACACTGAAATAAATAGAGCAACTACTAACAGTACTAAAGGGAGAAACTGACAAAACACAATCACAGTAGAGGATCTAAATACTCCATTGACAGTTCCAGAGATATCATTCAAACAGAAAATCAATAAAGAAATATTGGCATTAAATGACATATTAGATCAAAATGGACATAATTGACATTTATAGAGCTTTTCATCCCAGGACACTGGTTTATACACATGGGACATTCTCAAGGATAGACCATATGTTAGATCACAAAACTAGTCTCAACAAATTGAAGAAGATTGAAATCATACCAAGCATATTCTCTGACCACAATGCTTTAAATTAGAAATCAAGCCTGAGCAGGCAGTAGCACAGTGGATAGAGGGTCAGACTCGGATGCAGAGGACCCAGGTTCAAAACTCTGATGTCACCAGCTTGAGCACGGGCTCATCTGGTTTGAGCACAGCTCACCAGCTTAAACTCAAGGTTGCTGGCTTAAGCAAGGGGTCACTCAGTCTGCTGTAGCCCCACCAGTCACGGCACATATGAGAAAACAATCAATGAGCAACTAAGGTGCTAAGACAAAAAATTGATGCTTCTCATCTCTCTCCCTTCCTATCTGTCATCTGTCCCTATCTGTTCCTCTGTCTCTCTCTTTCTGTCTGTCACATAAAAAAAATAAATTTAAAAATATAAATCAAACAAAAAGTAAGTAAAAAATCCCACAAATATCTGGAGATTAAATAACATAGCACTAAAAAATGATGGGGTGAAAGAAGAAATAAAAGGTGAGATAAAAAGATGTATAGAGAAAAATGAGAATGGCATTACAATATATTAAAACTACTGGGATGTAGCAAAAACATTAAAAAGATGGAAGTTTATATCATAACAGGCCTATCTCAAGAAAAAAGAGAAACTGCAAGTAAACAACCTAACTTTACATCTTAAAAAATTAGAAAAAGAAGAAAAAAAATCCAAAGTCAGTAGAGAAATAAAGTAATAAAAACTAGAGCAGAACAGAATGAAATATAAAATACAAAAATTAATACAACAGAATAATGTTTTTTTAAAGATTAATAAAATTGATAAACCCCTGGCTAGTCTCACTAAAGAAAAAAGAAAAATGACATATAAACAAAATTAGAAATGAAAAAAATGTTACCACAGACATCACAGACATACAAAGAATCATACTATTAAAAACTTTATTCTGCCATTTTCAATAACCTAGAAAAAATGGATAAGTTCCTAGAAATATATAACCTTCCTACACTGAATTATAAAGAACTAGGAAATCTGAATAGACCCATTAACAATGAGAAAATGGAAACAATCATAAAAAAATCTTCCCTAAAGTAAAACTTTAAGGCCTGCTGGTTTTACTAATTGAATTCTACCTAAAATTCAAAGAAGAATTGGTACTTATTCTTTTCAAACTCTTCCAAAAATTGAAGAAGCAATATTTACTGACACATTTTATGAGGCCACCATAAACTGGATACAAACACCTGAAAAGAATAACATAATAAAAGAAAACAACAGACTGATATCTTGATGAATACAGATGCAAAAATCCTAAACAAAATACTAGCAAACTGAATACAATAATGTATTAAAAAATAATACATGATAATCAAGTGGGGTTCTTTCCAGTGGCACTATAATGGTTCAACATATGCAAATCAATCAATGTAATATAGCACATTAACCAAAACAAAATATAGAAATCATATGATCTTATCAGTAGAAGCAGAAAAGGCATTTGATAAGATACAAAATACATTTATGATTAAAACACTCAATAAAATGGGTATAGAAGGAAACTATGTAAACATAATAAAGGTCATATATGACAAACCATCAGCTAATATAATATCAATGGTGAAAAATTGGAAGCTTTTCCTCTTTAAATCAGGAGCAAGGCAATGATGTCCACTCTTACAATCTTACTTAACTTAATTCTAGAAGTCCTAACTGGAGCAATCAGGCAAGAAAAAGAAATAAAAGGCATCCAAATTAGTAATGAAGAAATAAAAGTATCAGTTTGTGCTGATGACATTATTCTGTATATGGAAAGCACTAAAAACTCCACCAAAAAACTATTAGAAATAATAAGTAAATAAATTTCTAGGATATAAAATAATGTAAAAAAATCCACCACTTTCCTGTATACTAACAATAAAATTTCAGAAAAATAAGAAAAATCTAATTCCTTTAGCAATTGAAGACAAAAGAATAAAATACCTAGGAATAAACTTAACAAAGAATATGAAGACTTATTTATTGAAAACTATAAAGCATAGGGGTCCCCAAACACAGGGGGCCAGTTCACTGTTCCTCAGACCATTGGAGGGCCAGACTATAAAAAAATCTATGAACAAATCCCTATGCACACTGCACATATCTTATTTTAAAGTAAAAAAAACAAAACAGAAACAAATACAATATTTAAAATAAAGAACAATAAATTTAAATCAACAAACTGACCAGTTTTTCAATGGGAACTATGCTCCTCTCACTGACCACCAATGAAAGAGGTTCCCCTTTCGGAAGTGCGGCAGGGGCCAGATAAATGGCCTCAGGGGTCCACATGCTGTCTGTGGGCCATAGTTTGGGGACCCCTGCTGTAAAGCATTATTAAAAGAGATTTATAAAGACACAATAGAACAAAAAATATAATTTGTGTTCATGGATTAGAAGAATCAACATAGTTAAAATGACCTAAAACAAAGATTTAATACTGTCCCCATCAAAATCCCAATGTCATTTTTTAAAGAAATAGAACAACAACAACACAACGAAATCCATCAGTTTTGTATGGACCCAATATAACCCTGAATAATCAAAGCAATCCTGAGAAAAAAGAACAAAGCTAGAGGTATCACATTACTTGACTTCAAATTATACTGCAGAGCTATGATAATCAAAACTGCATGATATTGGCAGAAAAATGACACATGGATTAATGGATCAGCACTTAGAGCCCAGAAATAAAATCACATGGACAGTAACTTTTGACAAAGAGGCCCAAAACAAATAATGTAAAAAAGAAAGCCTCTTTAATAAATGTTGTTGAGAATATTGGAAAGTCACATGCAAAATAATGAAACTAGATTATAGTTTATTCCTATGTACAAAAATTAATTAAAAATGGATCAAAGACCTAAATATAAGATCTGAAACAATAAATTGCATAGAAGAAAACAAAGCTACTAAACTTATGAATCTTGGTCATAGAGAACATTTTATGAATTTGAATGCAAATGCAAGAAGACTAAAAAGCATATGGGACTATATCAAACTAAAAAGCTTCTGCACAGTATCAGAAACTGACAGCAAAACAAAAGGGCAAACAACCAAATGGGAACTGATATTTGCAAACAATGGCTTCAAAGGGGGTTAATTGCTAAATTATATAAAGAGCTCATACAATTCAAAATCAAACAAACAAACAATCCAATTAAAAAATGGGCACAGGACCTGAGTAGACACTTTTCCCAAGAAGACATACAAACAGCAAACAGATAAATAAAAGGATGTGTAAATTCAGTAGTTATTAAGGAAATGCAAATTAAAACTATAATGAGATACCACCACACAACTGTTAGAATGCCTGTTACCAACAAGACAGGTAATAAAAAGTGTTGAAGAGGTTGTGGAGAAAAAAGAATGCTCCTTCACTGCTGGTTGAAATGTAAGCTGGTACACCCACTGTGGACAACAGTACAGCAGTTCCTCAAAAAATTAAGGATAGTTACCAAAAGCTATCCATCCTGCTTTTGGATATCTACCCAAAAAACTTGAAGACATTTATTCACAACAATATATGCACTCTTGTTTATTGTAGCATTATTTATGGTGGCCAAGACATGGGAACAATCAAAGTGTCCTTTGATAAGGAGTTGGATGAAAATAATGTGGTACATATATACTATGGAATACTACTCAGCCCTAAGAATGACAACTATTGTCATTTGTGACAACATGATTAGATCTTCAAAATATTATGTGAAACAAAATAAGTCAGTCAGTAAAAGTTAAGAACCATATGATTCACTCCTACGTGGGGTATGAAACTGAAATTCATAGGCACAGACAACAGTATAGTGTTCATCAGAGGGAAGAGTGTAAAGGGGTAGTTAACAGTAAAGGGGGCCAAATATATGGTGATGGAAGATGATCTGACTTAGGGTAGTGGACACACAATGCAATATACAGATCATTTATCATGAAAATGTACACTTAGAACCTCTATGATCTTATTAACTAATGTCAACCCAATAAATTTAATAAAAATATAAATAATTTTAGAAGTGAAATAAAATCAATAAATAGTCCTTTGTTTCAGATTTAAAGAAATTCTATTTAAATGCATCTATCACTAATGTATTCCTAGAGGAATAAAGTCTTCTTGAGTAAGGTATATACTCTGTATCAGCCACTACTGTATACTGATAATCTGTTGAAAACTTTCATATTACTAGGTATATTTTAAATCACTGTGACTTTTTAAAGTTAATTTTATTGTATGGTTGTAACATGTGTCATTTAAAAATTTTGGTTTTGGACACTTGAGCTGTTTCCAGATCTTTGCTATTGTGAACAATGCTACCATAACCATGAGGGTGCATTTCTCCTTTTAAAACAGTGCTATGGTGTTCTTGGGGTATATTCCTAAAAGTGGGATAGCTGGGTCAAAAGGCAGTTCCATTTTTAATTTGTTTTTTTACATTTTTTTATTATTTAAAAAAATTTTTTTTATTTATTCATTTTTTTAGAGAGGAGAGAGAGACAGAGAGAGAAAGGGGGGAGGAGCTGGAAGCATCAACTCCCATTTGTGCCCTGACCAGGCAAGCCAAGGGTTTTGAATTGGCGATCTCAGCATTTCCAGGTTGACGCTTTATCCACTGCACCACCACAGGTCAGGCATATTTTTTTATTATTAATTTTAATGCAGTGACATTGATAAATCAGGGTACATATGTTCAGAGAAAACATCTCCAGATTATTTTGACATTTGATTATGTCTTCTGTCACCTTCTAGCTGGTTTTCTTTGTGCCCACTCCCTATCTCTCCTTCCTTCCCCCCACCCCTCACCCTATTACCATCACATTCTTGTCCATGTCTCTGAGTCTCATTTTTATGTCCCATCTATGTACAGATTCATATAGTTCTTAGTTTTTTCTGATTTACTTATTTCACTCCGTATAATGTTATCAAGGTTCATCCATGTTATTGTAAATGATCTGATATCATCATTTCTTATGGCTGAGTAGTATTCCATAGTATATATTTACCAAAGTTTTTAATCCACTCGTCCACTGGAGGATACTTGGGCTGTTTCCAGATCTTCGCTATTGTGATCAATGCTGCCATAAACATGGGGGTGCATTTCTCCTTTTGGAACAGTTCTATAGTGTCCTTAGGGTATATTCCTAAAAGTGGGATAGCTGGGTCAAAAGGCAGTTTGATTTTTAATTTTTTGAGGAATCTCCATACTGTTTTCCACAGTGGCTGCACCAGTCTGCATTCCCACCTGCAGTGCAGGAGGGTTCCCTTTTCTCCACATCCTCACCGGCACTTATTCGTTGTTGTTGTTTTTTTTAAAATAATTTTATTTTTTTAATGGGGCGACATCAATAAATCAGAATACATATATTCAAAGATAACAAGTCCAGGTTATCTTGTCATTCAATTATGTTGCATACCCATCACCCATAGTCAGATTGTCCTCTGTCACCTTCTATCTAGTTTTCTTTGTGCCCCTCCCCCTCCCCCTTTCCCTCTCCCTTTTCCCCCTCCCCCCATAACCACCACACTCTTATCAATGTCTCTTAGTTTCACTTTTATGTCCCGCCTACATATGGAATAATGCAGTTCCTGTTTTTTTCTGATTTACTTATTTCACTTCGTATCATGTTATCAAGATCCCACCATTTTGTTGTAAATGATCCGATGTCATCATTTCTTATGGCTGAGTAGTATTCCATAGTGTATATGTGCCACATCTTCTTTATCCAGTCATCTATTGACGGACTTTTTGATTGTTTCCATGTCCTGGCCACTGTGAACAATGCTGCAATGAACATGGGGCTGCATGTGTCTTTACATATCAATGTTTCTGAGGTTTTGGGGTATATACCCAGTAGAGGGATTGCTGGGTCATAAGGTAGTTCTATTTTCAGTTTTTTGAGGAACCACCATACTTTCTTCCATAATGGTTGTACTACTTTAAGTTCCCACCAACAGTGTATGAGGGTTTCATTTTCTCCACAGCCTCTCCAACATTTGCTATTACCTGTCTTGTTAATAATAGCTAATCTAACAGGTGTTAGGTGGTATCTCATTGCAGTTTTGATTTGCATTTCTCTAATAACTAAAGAAGATGAGCATCTTTTCATATATCTGTTGGCCATGTTGATGAGCGCCATTCAGTAGATGAGTGCATTAAAAAGCAGTGGTACATATATACAATGGAATACTATAGGGTCATGAAAAAAGAAGGAATTCTTATCTTTTGCGACAACATGGATGGACATGGAAACTATCATGTTAAGTGAAATAAGCCAGAAAGAAAAAGAAAAATATCTGACCTCACTTATTTGAGGAATCCAATGAACAATGTGAACTGAAGAATGGAATTGAGACAGAGGAGAGATCAAAGGGATCAGAGGAAAAGAGAACAGAGGGAAGGGGAATGATAGGATGGGATAAATCTGAAGGGAAAGAGGGAGGGTGCTATAGGGAGGGGGGCAAAAGAGATGTTGAGGGGAATACAGGGAAAGGGGGATGCATTCAGGGCAACACTAGAATCTATGTAAACACAATAAATTAAAAAAAATTTGTTTTAGAAAATTAGGTAGGTGGTTTCTAATTTTATCATTCTGTTAAATGCCATGTGAGTATTCTCAGGATTGAAAAAAAAATCCTCATTTATTCCTGGTTATGGTAAGAGGAGTTCTTGGAAGTAAATTTGCCATATCAAAGATATGCACACACAATTGATAAGATATTAGAAAATTACCCTTGAAAACATTTATTCCTTGATCAGCCATATGGATGATGGTATTATAGCCTTCCTATATCTCGTGAAACACCTACTTAGGATGTGAGCATAAACTTTCCATTTTACCCTCACCAGACCTAATAGAAATACATAATCACAACAATCTGCTGAATTGGAATGTTAAGTAAATTGAGTTCTAGTTTAGCCACTCCATAGTCATTGCTCCTCCTTTCCTTTGCACTGCCTCGTGTATCAGTCTCATTCCCCGTGGATGTGCCAGTCTTCTCCCTAGGAATTTAAATCCCTTTATCTCAGAGTATTATATTCACCAAATTTTTTCAGGACCTAAGACAATGCTTTGAAAATTCTAAATAATCAGTAAATGTTTGCTTAATAAACATTAGCCATGAAAACATATCCTAAGTAATAATACACTGGTATGTGACTTTATACACATACAGACATATGAACTGATAACTTTGCATATATATGTATATATAAATATATATAATTTACTGTGATACTAGAATGATATATCCTTTCTGAGTCACATAGTGACTATTTTAAGCAGATACAGTGTGTCGAATGGCAGAAGCCTAAACAGAAATGACCTTTGTTTTAGGAGATTGTTTTTGTATTTTCAAAGACAACCAATGCCATCTTCGATGCTTCTATCTGCAAAGGAGCCAAATTAAGATAAAGGGAAATGTAAAACCTCAGAATGTTTCATTAAATGAAATAAGTTAAATCAAAATAAACTTACAGGAAGTGTAATGCTAACTTGATCATGTGAAGAACCACCGGAGGTTTTCGCCTCCTTGTGAAATTTTGCTGTTCTGCATACCTGATAATAACTTCTTGGCGTCACCTTCTGGGCTTGCTGAGAGTAGAGCTGTGATTTTTTTAGTATTACTGCTGATGGTTGACAGCTAATCTTAATGGAAAAGCATTGCTATATTTACTAATCCTAACAGAGAAGCTAACCCACTTTCACTTTCAATCTGAAAATCCAAAATCAGATGAGTTTTTTAAAACGAGATGCCACACAAAACTTTATCCCAGTAAATATAAGATTGTGTGTTTATCTATGAACATAAATATTTCAAATCACTTGCTATGTGCAAGGATATCATTGAAATAACTTTTCCCTCCATGTTATAAAAATGACCATCATTTTCACTACTCTATTTAAAGTCCCACAAAATTTATCACAGACTATTAAAAAACGGTTGTGAGAACCATCATTTTACTATATCTAATCACTTCATTATCTTTATTCTTAAATTTTTAGAGTAAATTTTGATGCTTAAAATTCATAGAATATGTATGAATTCATGTATTGTTTTCTGAATTTTATTTTTGAAAAAAGCTAATGTAAGAAATCACATAGCTAATTTGTATAATTACTAATAAATGTTGGTGAGTAAGATTTATACAATATATACATTAGAAAACATTCATATATATCTTACAGTAATCTATGAATCAGGAATATTTTATTAGAACATATTTTATAATTACAGATGAAATCACCTACATTGTGAGGGGCTTGGGCCAGGGTTGCCGTGTAGTGTGAATGACTCATAGTGATCATGATAGCAGATTATTAAAGGTTTTAAGAATTTTACCAGCTAGTTGGCAGTATGTTGGTAGCTTAAAATGGAAAATGTTGAGAACATTTATACTCTCAAAATTCCAAATGGAAGAGCCACATCAATCTAGCCTCATCCATAGCATTTTAAACATTTACTAGTATATGATTGGATTGGACTATATTCTATAATCCTTGTCCTTAATAAATCTCTTTAATTCCTTTACCTGAAAATTTTTTGATACAAAATGGAAGCCATGATACCTGTTTATATTTAAAAATTTTTATGGAACCAAAAAAGAACAATAACCTCAACAACCTTAAAAATGAAAAATAAAGTGGGAAGTATCACACTTCCTGATATCAAGTTATACTACAAGGTAATTCTAATCAAAACACTGTGGTGCTGGCATAAGAACAAGCATACTTATCAATGGAACAGAACAGAGAAACCAGAAATAAAGCCACACCTTTGTGGTCAGTTGATATTTGACAAAGGAGGTAAGAGTATTCAATGAGGAAAGAGAGTCTCTAATAAATGGTGTTGGGAAATTTGGACAGGTACATGCAAAAAAATAAAACTAGACTACCAACTTACACCATTCACAAAAATAAACTCAAAATGGATAAAAGACTTAAATGTAAATCATGAAATCATAAACATCTTGAAAGAAAACATAGGCAGTAAACTCTCCAATATCTCTCATAGCAATACTTTTGCCAACCTATCTTCACAGGCAAGTGAAATAAAGGACAAAATAAACAAATGGGACTATATCAAACTAAAAAGCTGTTTCCCGGCAAATGACACCATTAACAAAATAAAAAGACAACCCACACAATGGGAGAACAAATTTGCCAATATGTCTGATAAGGAGTCAATAATTACACTAAATGTAAAAAGATTAAACTCACCAATAAAAAGATACAGAGTAGCAGAATGGATTAAAAAAGAAAATCCAACTGTATGATGCCTAGAAGAAACACATCTAAGCAACAAGGATAAAAACAAATTCAAAGTGAAAGGCTGGAACACAATACTCCAAGCAAATAACATCCAAAAAAAAAAAGCAGGTGTAGCAATACTCATATCTAATAATGCTGACTACAAGACAGAAAAAGTACTCAGAGACAAAAATGGTCATTTCATAATGATTAAAGGGATACTGAATCAAGAAGACATAACAATCCTTAATATATATGCACCAAACCAAGGAATACCAAAATATATAAGACAGCTACTTAGTGATCTAAAAACAAAAACTGACAAAAATACAATCATACTTGAAGACCTCAATACACTGCTGAAAGCTCTAGATTGGTTCTCAAAACAGAGAATCTGGCCCTGGCCGGTTGGCTCAGCGGTAGAGCGTTGGCCTGGCGTGCGGGGGACCCGGGTTCGATTCCCGGCCAGGGCACATAGGAGAAGCACCCATTTGCTTCTCCAACCCCCTTCCTTCCTCTCTGTCTCTCTCTTCCCCTCCCGCAGCCAAGGCTCCATTGGAGCAAAGATGGCCTGGGCGCTGGGGATGGCTCCTTGGCCGCTGCCCCAGGCGCTTGAGAGGCTTTGGTCTCGGCAGAGCGACGCCCCGGAGGGGCAGAGCATTGCCCCCTGGAGGGCAGAGCGTCACCCCTGGTGGGCGTGCCAGGTGGATCCTGGTCGGGCACATGCAGGAGTCTGTCTGACTGTCTCTCCCTGTTTCCAGCTTCAGAAAAATACAAAACAAAACAAAACAAACAAAAAAAACCCCACAGAGAATCAGTAAAGATATATTGAAACAAAACACTAGAGCACCTGGATATGATAGACATCTACAGGACACTTCATCCCAAAGCGATAGAGTATACATTTTTCTCTAGTGTACATGGAACATTCTCAAGAATTGACCATATTTTGAGCCACAAAAATAACATCATCAAACTCAGAAAAATCGAGATTGTAACAAGCATATTTTCTGATCATTAAGCCTTGAAACTAGAATTCAACTGCAAAAAAGAGGGAAAAACCCCACAAAACTGGGGAACTAAACAACATACTTTCAAAAAATGAATGGGTCAAAGAAGAAATAAGCGCAGAGATCAAAAGATATATACAGACAAATGAAAATGACAATACAACATATCAGAATCTCTGGAATGCAGCAAAAGCAGTAATAAGAGGGAAGTTCATATCACTTCAAGCCTATATGAACAAACAAGAGAGAGCCCAAGTGAACCACTTAACTTTACACCTTAAGGAACTAGAAAAAGAAGAACAAAGATAACCCAAAACCAGCCGAAGAAAGGAAATAATAAAAATCAGAGCAGAAATAAATGAAATAGAGAACAGAAAAATTATTTAAAAAATTAATAGAACAAGGAGCTGGTTCTTTGAAAAGATCAACAAAAATGACAAACCCTGGCAAGACTCACCAAGGAAAAAAGAGAAAGGACTCATATAAACAAAATCCAAAATAAAAGAGGAGAAATCACCACAGACATCCTAGATATACAAAGAATTATTGTAGAATACTACGAAAACTATATGCCACCAAATTCAACAATCTAGAAGAAATGGATAAATTCCTAGAACAATACCACCTTCCTAGACTGAGTCATGAAGAAGCAGAAAGCCTAAACAGACCAATTAGCAGGGAAGAAATAGAAAAACTATTAAAAACCTCCCCACAAATAAAAGTCCAGGCCTAGACGGTTATACTAGTGAATTCTATCAAACATTCAAAGAAGAATTGGTTCCTATTCTACTCAAAGTCTTTCAAAAAATTGAAGAAGAAGCAATACTTCCAAACACATTTTATGAGACCAACGTAACCCTCATACCGAAACCTGGCAAGATGGGCACAAAAAAAGAAAATTACAGACCAATATCTATATCTTTAATGAATACAGATGCTAAAATACTAAACAAAATACTGGCAAATCAAATACAACAACATATTAAAATAATAATACATCATGATCAAGTGGGATTCATCCCAGAATCTCAAGGATGGTTCAACATATGTAAAACAGTTAACATAATACACCATATCAACAAAACAAAGAACAAAAACCACATGATCTTATCAATATATGCAGAAAAGGCATTCGATAAAATACAACACAACTTTATGTTTAAGACACTCAACAAAATGGGTATAGAAGGAAAATATCTCAACATGATAAAGGCCATATATGATAAACCATCAGCCAACATCATAATAAATGGCATAAAACTAAGGACTTTCCACCTTAAATCAGGAATAAGACAGGGTTGTCCTCCCTCTCCACTCTTATTTAACATGGTGCTAGAAGTTCTGGCCAGAGCAATCAGACAAGAGAAAGAAATAAAAGACATCCATATTGGAAAAGAAGAAGTAAAGGTATCACTTTTTGCAGATGATATGATCCTATACATTGCAAACCCCAAAGACTCCACAAAAAGATTACTAGAAACAACAAACCAATACAGTAAGGTCGCAGGATACAAAATAAACATACAAAAGTCCATAGCCTTTCTATATGCCAACAACGAAATATTAGAAAACAAACTCAAAAAAAATAATCCTCTTCACAATTGCAACAACAAAAAATAAATAAAATAAAATACCTAGGAGTAAACATAACAAAGAATGTAAAGGACCTCTATAATGAAAACTACAAAGCATTGTTAAAGGTAATCGAAAAAGATATAATGAGATGGAAGAATATTCCTGTTCTTAGATAGGAAGAATAAATATAATCAAAATGGCCATATTACCCAAAGCAATTTATAAATTTAATGCAATTCCCATCAAAATTCCTATGACATTTTTTAAAGAAATGGAACAAAAAATCATCAGATTTATATGGAACTATAAAACACCCCGAACAGCCAAAGCAATCCTAAGGAAAAAGAATGAAGCTGAGGGTATTACAATACCTGACTTCAAACTATATTATAGGGCCACAACAATCAAAACAGCATGGTATTGGCAGAAAAATAGACACTCAGACAAATGGAACAGAATAGAAAGTCCAGAAATAAAACCACATATATTTGGTCAAATAATTTTTGATAAAGGGGCCAACAACACACAATGGAGAAAAGAAAGCCTCTTCAACAAATGGTGCTGGGAAAACTGGAAAGCTACATTCAAAAGAATGAACCTCGACTACAGCTTGTCCTCTTGTATGAAAATTAATTCAAAATGGATCAAAGACCTAAATATAAGACCTGAAACAATAAAGTACATAGAAGAAGACATAGGTACTAAACTCATGGACCTGTGTTTTAAAGAGCATTTTATGAATTTGACTCCACAGGCAAGAGAAGTGAAGGCAAAGATAAATGAATGGGACTACATCAGACTAAAATGTTTTTGCTCAGCAAGAAAAACTGACAATAAAATAAACAGACAGCCAACTAAATGGGAAATGATATTTTCAAACAACAGCTCAGATAAGGGCCTAATATCCAAAATATACAAAGAACTCATAAAACTCAACAACAAACAAACAAACATTGCAATAAAAAAATGGGAAAAGGACATGAACAGACACTTCTCCCAGGAAGAAATACAAATGGCCAACAGATATATGAAAAGATGCTCATCTTCTTTAGTTATTAGGGAAATGCAAATCAAAACTATAATGAGATACCACCTCACACCTGTTAGATTAGCTATTATCAACAAGACAGGTAATAGCAAATGTTGGAGAGGCTGTGGAGGAAAAGGAACCCTCATTCACTGTTGGTGGGAATGTAAAGTAGTACAACCATTATGGAAGAAAGTATGGTGGTTCCTCAAAAAACTGAAAATAGAACTACCTTATGACCCAGCAATCTCCAGCAATCCCTCTACTGGGTATATACTCCAAAAACTCAGAAACATTGATACGTAAAGACACATGTAGCCCCATGTTCATTGCAGCATTGTTCACAGTGGCCAAGACATGGAAACAACCCAAAAGCCCTTCAATAGAAGATTGAATAAAGAAGATGTGGCACATATACACTATGCAATACTACTCAGCCATAAGAAATGATGACATTGGATCATTTACAATAAAATGGTGGGATCTTGATAACATTATACAGAGTGAAATAAGTAAGTCAGAAAAAACCGATTCCATATATTGGTGGGACATAAAAATGAGACTAAGAGACATGGACAAGAGTGTAGTGGTTAGCGGGGAGGGGGGGAGGGGGGTGCAGGAGGGAAGGAGGGAGAGGGGAAGGGGGAAGGGGAGGGGCACAAAGAAAAGGTGACTGAGGACAATCTGATTTTGGGTGATGGATATGCAACATAATTGAATGACAAGATAACCTGGACATGTTTTCTTTGAATATATGTACCCTGATTTATTGATGCCACCTCATTAACATTAATAAAAATTTATTTATAAAAAAAATTTTATAAATTCTGAAACTCAACACCATGAAGGTAAACAATCCAATTAAATAATGGGCAAAATAAATAAACACTTCTCCAAAGTGGATATACAGATGAGTGATAGGCATATGAAGAAATGTTCAGCATCTCTAATCATCAGAGAAATGCAAATTCAAACCACAATGAGATATCACCTCACACCTGTCAGAAGGTGATCATTAACAAAATAACACATAATAAGTGCTGGTGAGAATGTGGAGAAAAGGGAATCCTCCTGTACTGCTGGTGGGAATGCAGACTGGTGCAGCCACTGTGGAGAACTGTATGGGGTTTCCTCAAAAATTTAAAAATGGAACTGCATTTTGACCCAGCTATCCCACTGTTAGGAATATATCCTAAGGACACTGTAGAACTGTTCCAAAAGGAGAAATGCACTCCCATGTTTATGGCAGCATTGTTTACATTTATAAAGCCAAGGTCTGGAAATGCCCCAAGTGTCTGTCAGTGGACGAGTATATTGAAAAGCAGTGGTACATATATACACAATGGAATACTACATGGCCGTGAAAAAGAAGAAAATCTTACCTTTTGCAATGGCATGGATGGACCTGGAGATTATTATTCTAAGTGGACCAGGAAAAGAAAGACAAATATCATATGATTTTACTTAAATGTGGAATCTAATGAACAAAGTGAACTGAGGAATGGAATAGAGGCAGAGGTGGGGTCACAGGGAGCAGAGGGACAGCTGTCAGAGGGAAGGGGGATGAGGAAATGAGATCAGAGAAGGTGAAGGGATTAATACAATTATATATATATATAACAGAGATACAGATAACAGGACAGCAAATCCCAGAGGAAAGGGGGAGAGAATTAGAGGGAATGGGGCAAAAGGGGTGTAAATGAAAACACGGGAGTGGGGAATAGGTTGTTATATTCAGTGGGACACTTGAATCCATGTTAACACAATAAATTGAAATTAATTTAAAAATTTTTTAAAAAGTTAAAAAATAATGACTGAGAATGAATAAATAATGGATTTAACATTAAAATACAAAATTACTAAATATAGTGATTTTCACAACACTTTTGTTTTTTATAGTAATGAAAAATATATTTTAAAGGTACTGGGCTTCTGGATAGGGACTACGGTTTAAAAGAGGTTCCTGCTATCATGAATCTTTTAGTGTAAGTGCTTCATATTTTTCTCCTTTATATTGTGTAAAAATACAATTAGATATAAAGAATCATGGCTCAGGTGGAGCTAAATGGATAGAATATTCATTGGAATCTCAGATGCAACATAACACAGAAAATGTAGATTTCAATTAAGATATACTTTTGAAAAAGAAGCTAAAATTATGTACTATAACTATGTAGCAGTGTTTCTTCCTAACATGATCTATAGACTCAATACAATCTCAATCAAAACTTAAGTTATTTTTTTTTGTGAATATTGTCAAATTGATTCTAAAGTTACATACAGAGGCAAAAATCTAGAATAGCCAAAACAATATTGAAGGAGAATAAAGTTGCAGGTGTGATACTGCTAACTTCAAGATTTATTATAAATCTTACAGTAAACAAGAACTTGTGGTATTGGCAAAATAATAGATAAATAGATCCATAGAACATATCAGAGAGCCTCAATATAGACCAGACAAATACAGTCAATGTATCTTTGACAAAAGTTCATAGACAATAAGATAAAGATAGTCTTTTCAAAAAATGGAGCTAAAATATTTGGATATCCACATGCTTTCAAAAATTGAATCTAGACACAAACCTTACACCCTTTTTCAAATAAAATTCAAAATGGATCCTAAACCTAAATGTAAAGTGCAATACTATAAAACTTTGTTTTGTGCTCCTGCAGAAACCAATGTTGTGGCTACAGTGGCCCTTGTGGTTCTTACTATGATTGTGAATGGTTTTACCAGTAACTAACAGGGAACTTTTGGAAAAAAACAAACAAACAAGATTTATTACTCACAGGTCATGGATGCTACATCATGACAGCACGGAATACCTAAGGCCACACAGTGAGGTGAGAAGTGGAGGAGAGGGAGAGGGAGAGAGCTCCTAAGTGCATGAGAACACAGACCTGGGGTTCTGCTTTTGGATAAAAAGTGGGGAGAGCTTAGGGTTTTGTAGTGTTATTCTTTATTGGTGAATTTAATACATAAGAGTAGGAATTAAAGCATGGAAAGTGAAAAAGGAGTTGCCAAATGGTCAGTTACCTAAGTCAACCAGAGATCGCCAAACCAAAGAAAACTACGGGGGGCGGGGGGGAGGGTAGTCACCTGGCTTCATCTAGTCCAATGGCTTGCAATGTGTCTATTTCAGATAGATGTCTTTGAAGTGAATGCTTCGACAATCAAAAATGTAATATCAGTCACTTGCATTATAAACAAACCAAAAACAAACAAAAACAAAAAACCTGCCAGGTCTTGCACTACAAACTTTTAGAATATAACATGGTAAAGACTTTTTAAATAAAATGCTAAAGGTACACTCCGTGAAAGAAATAATTGATAAACTGGACTTTATTAAAATTAAAAACTTCTGTTCTGTGAAAGATACTTTTAGGACAATGAGAAGATAAGCCACCCACGGAGTGGGAGAAAAACACAGACAACATTAAATGCTGGCAAGAATGTGGAATAGAAGGAACTCTCATTTATAGCTTGTGGGAATGCAAAATAATTTCAGGACTTTTGAAGACAATTTGGTTATTTCTCACATAACTACCATAAACACACTTTTACCATTCAATTCAGCAGCACATTCCTTGGCATTTACCCAAAAGGTTTAAAATTTTATGTATATGCCAAAACCTTCACACAATGTATATATCAGCCTTATTCATAATTGCCAAAATTTAGAAGCAATCAGGATTACCTTCAGAAGGTGAATGGTGATCCATTAAATGGTATCCAATAAATTGGGGTACAACCAGTATAATGAAATATTATTCAGCATTAAAAAGAAATGAGCTATCAAGCAATGAAAAGACATAGTGGAAACTGAAATGAATATTACGAAGTGAAAGAAGCCAAAATGAAAAGGCTACATATTGCATGATGGTATCTATATGATATTTTTGAAAAGGCAAAATTATGAAGAAAGTAAGAAGTTCAGAGTTTGCCAGTTATTAATGGGGGAGATATAAATAGGAAAAACAGAGAATCTTTAGGATACTGAAAGTACTATGTATTATATTATAATGATAAAGATATACATGTTATTATACTTTTGTCCAAACCCATAGACTATACAATACCAAAAGGGAAGTGTATTGCAACCTATGGACTTTGGGTGAATGTGATATGTTGATGTGGGTTCATGATTTGTAACAAATGTACTAGGTTGGTATGAAATGCCGATAATGCTGAAGGCTATGCATGTGTGGAGATTGGGAATATATGAGAAATTTGTTTCTTTCCTCAAATTTGCTGTGAACCTAAAATAGCCTTTTTTTAAAAAGTCTTATTTTTAAAAAAAAGTTAAAAAATAATTTCTATTCAGGAATATTCTAAAATACCTAGAATCCAAATATTCTGAAAAAATGTTTTAAGCAGATAAATAATTTATATAAAATTTCTGCTTTAAACCAGGGCAAAGTGGTCTGCACCTTCATTTTATTGGGCCTATCCTGGGTTGCTCCAATTATGGGTCTCTCCATGGGGTAAGGAGTTTGTGAGGACAAGAGCTTACTCTTAGACTTTCCTTTGGGTACTAAAACCCAGAATTCCCTGCCCTGAAAACCATGAACCTGACTTAGGACCGAGGCATGTCTCAGTCTCATATCTAAACTGCAAAGGTGAAACATTTACTGATGTGCACACCCTTAAATGCAAGGGTTGGCCCGGAGTTATTTGAAGAGGCTGTTAAGGAAGAGTGCACATGACATCTGGAGTGTCAGGTGCACGATCATGAGACCATTCCTGGTGAATAAAGGACATAGCTGGTGAAGGGGAAGAAAAGGTAGAAGATGGAAAGTGGAACATAATGTGGGTGGAAGCTCAGAGTTGCCTTTTTCTGGAAGGCCCAATTTTGGTGCAGAGCTCTAAGGAGACTGATAATTCTAAACTCAAAGCTGGTCTTTGAAAGCATTAAAAAGGTATATGAATCAAAGAGGGAAGATAGAACATTTTTATTTAACAGCTTTTCAGCTTGATTAACTGAAGCACGTGCACTTACAATTTTGCGAGCCTCCATTTTCTCTTTTTGTACTGGACCACGGAGACATTAGGGATAGCCATGCCATGAATATTGGTAAGACTATTTTTCATTCTCTTTAAGCTTCATTTAAATACTGTATAGACCTATGAGAAGAAATGAGACAGGTATTATTGCTTCAGATATACCTGCACAGTAAGTTGTAAAATTTTTTTCTGACTCTCTCCTACAACTTTACTACATGGAGCTCATGTGTACCTGGCCAGATCTCTGAAATCTATTTGGCAATATGAATGATGAAAATGTAGCACATGTGAGTGCCTCAACTGCCTCAGGAATGACAATCTAATAAAACAAATGTACTTACTATCTGTGATCTAGAATTACAATTTCTTGTATTTCTTAAAATATACAAATTGCAAGTAAAAATTAGATAATCAGTTACATGTGTGCTTCAATTTGTGACAGGCATACTTTCAGAAAAATAAAACTAAGAAATTACCTAAGTGAGTTAGCTAAAAATAACCTAGTGAATTTTATACTTCATAGGATTATGATGGTTGCTTTCCCAACATACATACAGACAATTCTGTCAAACTATCTCTTAGAAGAATAAAATTTTAACTATGTTACATTTGCTGTCAATAAACAACATTAAATTACCTAGGTACTTTTCAAGAACTAAATTTTTTTTTTTTTTTTCATTTTTCTGAAGCTGGAAACAGGGAGAGACAGTCAGACAGACTCCCACATGCACCCGACCGGGATCCACCCGGCACGCCCACCAGGGGCTACGCTCTGCCCACCAGGGGGCGATAATCTGCCCATCCTGGGCGTCGCCATGTTGTGACCAGAGCCACTCTAGCGCCTGAGGCAGAGGCCACAGAGCCATCCCCAGCGCCCGGGCCATCTTTGCTCCAGTGGAGCCTTGGCTGCGGGAGGGGAAGAGAGAGACAGAGAGGAAAGCGCGGCGGAGGGGTGGAGAAGCAAATGGGTGCTTCTCCTGTGTGCCCTGGCCGGGAATCGAACCTGGGTCCTCCGCACGCTAGGCCGACGCTCTACCGAAGAACTAAATTTTTTATTGTACAAAAATAACATTGATTTCTTTTTTTCTGATTTCTAGATTTAAATCATTTCACCCTTTTTTGTTGTTATTGTTAATGGTTGTCTTGGTTAACACTTTGTGTCTACTTCTAGTTAATTTTTTTCTCACACAATTCACGGGTTTAAAAACAACCATTTTACTTTTAACATTACTATAGTGTTTACTGAAAAAAAAAGTTGGTATAGAAGTCTAGTACTTAGGGAAAAGAAATACTTCAACAAGGTGAAATAAATGTTAAAGAAAATTATTTGGTGTTGAAATTGTTCCTCATATTAAGTAACTATCATATGGTGAAAACATTATTTTGTTTTGTTTTGAAAAACCTATTCAGAATAACAACTTTTTGAAGTCTTATGAGTGTATCGTTTTAAAAAATGAAAATATTTTGAAATTATCATTTGTGTAATGTTTTCTGAAGATCTCAGAACAGTAAGAATATAGCAAAAAAAGGAATACAACTTTAAAGAAGAAAATGGCAATAAACAACTACATATCAATAATAACCTTAAATGTAAATGGATTAAATGATCCAATCAAAAGACATAGGGTAGCTGCGTGGATAAGAAAACAGGACCCATACATATGTTGTCTATAAGAGACACACCTTAGAACAAAAGACACACATAGATTGAAGGTAAAAGGATGGAAAAAAACATTTCATGCAAACGGAAATGAAAAAAAAGCTGGGTAGCAATACTTATATCAGACAAATTGGACTTTAAAACAAAGGATATAGTAAGAGATAAAGAAGGCCACTACATAATGATAAAGGGAGTAATCCAACAGGAAGATATAACTATTATAAATATCTATGCACCTAATATAGGAGCACCCAAATATATAAAACAGACTTTGATGGATTTAAAGGGCGAGATCAACAGCAATACTATAATAGTAGGGGATTTCAATACCCCACTAACATCACTAGATAGATCCTCAAGAAAGAAAATTAACAAAGAAACAGCAGACTTATTGGAAACACTAGATCAACTCAATTTAATAGATATTTTCAGAACCTTTCACCCTAAAGCAGCAGAATATACATTCTTTTCAAGTGCTCATGGTACATTCTCTAGGATAGACCACATGTTAGGGCACAAAAGTGCTCTCAACAAATTTAAGAAGACTGAAATCATATCAAGCACTTTCTCTGATCACAACGGAATGAAACTAGAAATGAATCACAGCAGAAAAGCTCAAAAATTCTCAAACACATGGAAACTAAATAGCAGGGTGTTAAATAATGAATGGATTAAGAATGAGATCAAAGAAGAAATAAAAAAATTCCTAGAAATGAATGACAATGAGCATACAACAACTCAAAATTTATGGGACACAGCGAAAGCAGTGCTGAGAGGGAAGTTCATAGCACTACAGGCACACTTTCAGAAGCTAGAAAAAGCTCAAATAAGCAACTTAACTCTGCATCTAAAAGAATTAGAAAAAGAACAGCAAGTAAAGCCCAAATGTAGTAGAAGGAAGGAAATAATAAAGATCAGAGCAGAAATAAATGACATAGAGGCTAAAGAAACAATACAGAGGATCAATGAAACTAGGAGCTGGTTCTTTGAAAAGGTAAACAAGATTGATGAACCTTTAAGTAGACTCACCAAGAAAAAGAGAGAGTGGACTCAAATAAATAAAATTAGAAATGAGAGAGGAGAAATAACAACTGACACAACAGAAATACAAAATATTGTTAAGAAAATACTATGAAGAACTGTATGTCAAAAAACTAGACAACCTAGATGAAATGGACAAATTTCTTGAAACATACAATCTTCCAAAAATCAATCTGGAAGAATCAGAAAACCTAAACAGACCAATTACAACAAATGAGATCGAAACAGTTATCAAAAAACTCCCAACAAAGAAAAGTCCGGGGCCCGATGGCTTCACAACGGAATTCTACCAAATATTCAAAGAAGAACTAACTCCTATCCTTCTCAAACTATTTCAAAAAATTCAAGAGGAAGGAAGACTTCCAAGCTCCTTTTATGAGGCGAGCATAATTCTGATTCCAAAACTAGGCAAAGACAACACAAAGAAAGAAAATTATAGGCCAATATCTCTGATGAATATAGATGCTAAAATCCTCAACAAAATATTAGCAAACCGGATCCAACAATATATGGAAAAAATCATACACCATGATCAAGTGGGATTTATTCTGGGGAGGCAAGGCTGGTACAATATTCGTAAATCAATCAATGTGATTCATCACATAAACAAAAAGAAGGATAAAAACCATATGATAATTTCAATAGATGCAGAAAAAGCATTTGATAAAATCCAGCACCCATTCATGATCAAAACTCTCAGCAAAGTGGGAATACAGGGAACATACCTCAACATGATAAAAGCCATCTATGAGAAACCCACAGCCAACATCATACTCAATGGGAAAAAATTAAAAGCAATACCTTAAGATCAGGAACAAGGCAGGGGTGCCCCCTTTCACCACTCTTATTTAACATAGTCCTGGAAGTTCTAGCCACAGCAATCAGACAAGAAGAAGAAATAAAAGGCATTCAAGTGGGAAAAGAAGAAGTAAAACTATCATTATTTGCAGATGATATGATATTGTATATAGAAAACCCTAAAGTCTCAGTCAAAAAACTACTGGACCTGATAAATGAATTCAGCAAAGTGGCAGGATATAAAATCAATACTCAGAAATCAGAAGCATTTTTATACACCAACAATGGACAGTCAGAAAGTGAAATTAAGGAAACAATCCCCTTCACAATTACAACCAAAAAAATAAAGTACCTAGGAATAAACTTAACCAAGGAGACTAAAGACTTGTACTCGGAAAATTACAAAGCATTGATAAAAGAAATCAAGGAAGATACAAACAAGTGGAAGCATATACCGTGCTCATGGTTAGGAAGAATAAACATCATTAAAATGTCTATATTACCCAAAGCAATCTATAAATTCAATGCAATACCAATTAAAATACCAATGACATACTTCAAAGATATAGAACACATATTCCAAAAATTTATATGGAACCAAAAGAGGACACGAATAGCCTCAGCAATCTTAAAAAGGAAGAATAAAGTGGGAGGTATCACACTTCCTGATATCAAGTTATACTACAAGGCCGTTGTACTCAAAACAGCCTGGTACTGGCATAAGAACAGGCATATAGATCAATGGAACAGAACAGAGAACCCAGAAATAAACCCACAGTTCTATGGACACTTGATATTTTACAAAGGAGGTAAGGAAATACAATGGAGTAAAGACAGCCTCTTTAACAAATGGTGTTGGGAAAATTGGACAGCTACCTGCAAAAAAATGAAACTAGATCACCAGCTTACACCACTCACAAAAATAAACTCAAAATGGATAAAAGACTTAAGTGTAGGCTGTGAAACCATAAGCATCTTAGAAGAAAACATAGGCAGTAAGCTCTCGGACATCTCTCGGAGCAATATATTTGCTGATTTATCTCCACAGGGAAGTGAAATAAAAGACAGGATAAACAAATGGGACTATATCAAACTAAAAAGCTTTTGCACAGCTAAAGACAATAAGAACAGAATAAAAAGACAAACTACACAATGGGAGAATATATATGACAATGCGTCTGATAAGGGGTTAATAACCAAAATTTATAAAGAACTTGTAAAACTCAACACCAGGAAGACAAACAACCCCATCCAAAAATGGGCAAAAGAGATGAATAGACACTTCTCCAAAGAGGACATACAGATGGCCAATAGGCATATGAAAAAGTGCTCAACATCACTAATCATTAGAGAAATGCAAATTAAAACCACAATGAGATATCACCTCACACCAGTCAGAATGGCGCTTATCAACAAAACAACACAGAATAAGTGCTGGCAAGGATGTGGAGAAAAGGGAACCCTCCTGCACTGTTGGTGGGAATGCAGACTGGTGCAGCCACTGTGGAAAACAGTATGGAGATTCCTCAACAAACTGAAAATCGAACTGCCTTTTGACCCAGCTATCCCACTTTTAGGAATATACCCCAAGGACACTATAGAACAGCTCGAAAAGGAGAAATGTACCCGCATGTTTGTGGCAGCATTGTTCACAATAGCGAAGATCTGGAAACAGCCCAAGTGTCCATCAGAGGATGAGTGGATTAAAAAGCTTTGGTACATATATACTATGGAATACTAATGATGACATTGGATCCTTTACAATAACATGGATGGACCTTGACAACATTATACGGAGTGAAATAAGTAAATCAGAAAAAAAACTAAGATGAATCCATACATAGAAGGGACATAAAAATGAGACTCAGAGACATGAACAAGAATGTGATGGCAACAGGGGCGGGGGGTTGGGGGAGGGGGGATGGGATGAAGAGGGAGAGAGGAGTTAGGGGAGGGGAGGGGCATGAAGAAAACCAGATAGAAGGTGACAGAAGACAATTTAACTTTGGGGGAGGGGTATACAGCACAATCAAATGTCAAAATAATCTAGAGATATTTTCTCTCAATATATGTATCCTGATTTATCAATGTCACTGCATTAAATTTAATAAAAAAAAAGATTATGCAAGTTCTTTATAATTTGTGAATTTTTATCATAGTATAGGAACAAAAAAGTCTTTGTAAATGTAACAGCAGAAACAAATCAAATTTAAAGATATATATTAATGTTTAATAAAACTACATAATGTATTACTTAAGATTTGGGGGTTCAAAGAAAATTATTTTAATAAATTAAAAAATGTGTAAAGGATTTGAAGCTAATATTTATTACTTCATTGTTGAAAGCTAGCCATAAATGGTAAGGATATTTCTGCAACATGCCATTAAGTTTTTAATTTTATAATTATACACACACACACACACACACACACACACACACACACACAAACATCAGGATGATCTCCAATTTGGAAACATACTAAAAATTAGGAGTTGTTTTTTTAGATATGTTAGAAAAAATATGAATTGCTTTGTCAAGGTGTGACTTTTAAAAAAAATTAAAACCTGAATTTGGAGAATAAAAAAAGTTGTCAGGAACTATTTTCCACTCCACTGGCTATATGTACTATGAAAAAGCATTTTAAGTTCATTCCAAAATTTCAAATTTCTTTTAAATTATTTTAAGTTTAATTTCTGCATTAAATAATAATCTTATCAGAAATATAGGAATGTTGACAGATGTAAATGAAAATTGATGTTGGACATAAATCAAATTTTGCCTCCTCCACTTTTCCCAAAAAAGATGACTCAAAGTAGGCAGTCCACTTAGGGCAGTGTACAACATCATTCACTTCGGCCAGTGTCTAGAACATTCGCTCTGTGGAAGTGTCACTGATCAATTTTAGGTTCTGACAAACCTAGGCTGATTCTTTTCTCTTTTCTTCAATAACAAATCTATATTTTTCAAGTGTTACAATATATTTTATTTTATTTATTCTTTATTTATTTATCTATTCACTGGTTTAGCTTAAATTTAGTGTCCTCTTTTTCCTCCATCCTTTCCACAGTTTTTCTTGGTAATTGCTGTAACACTACTGTTCTTCCTGCTGTTTTTTCCAAGACAGAAGGGAAGTCATTAACATACTGTCATACTGTTGTTTCCATAGAAATAAACACTGTCAACTAGTGATAGTTGATCATGTATTTGCTTAAAGGTAACTTTTCTGTGTCCTCATAAGATTGGCTAAGAATACTTGCCTCTGTTTAAGAAGAACCCTGGAGTACTTCAGCTGTTTAGATTTTTACTTTTTTTTATTATGTTTTGTAATTAATTTTAAATTTATTTTATTTTTCTTCTTAAATGAATTTATTGGAATGACATTAGTTCAAAAAACCATACATGTGTCAAGTGTATAATTCAATAAAACATCATTTGCACTCCACATTATGTACCCTCTAACACAAGCAAAGTTTTTTTCTGTCCCTGTTTTCCCCACTATTGCCCACCTTCACCTAGTCCCCACCTCTTTTTCCTGTGGCTATGTCTGTGTTTTATGTACATATGTTTTTTGGCTAATCTTTTCAACTTTTTCCATCCAGTCTCTCCACCCACCTCCACTCTGACATTTGTCCATCTGTTCAATGTGTCCATGCCTCTGTTTCAATTTTATCCATAGATTAATTTTGTTCATTAGATTCCACATGTACGTACTATCATATGGTATTTGTCTTTCTCTGCCTGGCTTATTTCACTTAAATCATACTCTCCAGGTCTTTTCATGCTGTTGCAAAAGGTAAGAAGATTTCCTACTTTTTTATGACCACGTAGTATTTCATTGTGTAAATATACCACAGCTTTTAATTCACTCATCCACTGATGGCCAATTTAGGCTGATTCTAGATCTTTGCTATTGTAAATAACTCTACAATAAGCATAAGGGTGCATATAAGCTTTCGAATTAATGTTTCAGGATTTTGAGGATATATTCTCAGAAGAGGGATAGCTGTGTCAAATGGCACTTCCATGTTTAACTTTTTGAGGAAACTCCATACTGTTTTTTACAGTAGCTGCATCAGTTTGAATACCCACCAATAGTGCACACAAGGGTTCCCTTTTCTCTACATCCTCACCAGCACTTGCTCTTTATTGATTTATTTATAAAAGCTATTCTGACAGGTGTGAAATGATATCTCATTGTGGTTTTAATTTGCATTTCTATGATGATTTGTGATGTTGAGCATTTTTTTCATATATCTGCATGTCTTCTTTGGAGAAATGTCTATTCAAGGTTCTTTGTCCATTTTTTAATTGAAATTTTGTTATTGTGGTGTTGAGTTGTATAAGTTCTTTATATATTTTTGAAATTAACCCTTTATCAGATGTATCATTGGCAAATACGTTCTCCCAGTCAGTGAGTTACCTTTTCAATCTGTTGACTTTTTTTCCCCCCCGAGCAAAAGCTTTTTACTTTGATGAGGTACCATTTGTTTATTTTTTTACTTTGTTTCCCTTACCTGAGGAGATGTATCACAAAAATCTTGCTACAGGAGAATGTCTGAGATTTTACTGCATATGTCTTTTTTCTAGAATTTTTATGCTTTTGTGACTTACATTAAAGTATTTTATCCATTTGAGTTTGTCATTGTGTGTGGTATAAGTTGGTGGTCTAGTTTTATTTTTGTATATATCTGTTCAATTTTCCCAACTCCATTTATTAAGGAAACTATATTTATCCCATTGTATGTTCTTCCCCCCTTTGTCATATATTAATTGACCACAAAGGCATGGATTTATTTCTCATTCTCTGTTCTATTCTATTGATCTATATGAATGTTCTTATGCCACTATCATGCTGTTTTGATTAAAACCACCTTGTAGGATAGTTTGATATCAGGTAGTGTGATACCTCAAACTTTGTTCTTTTTTTCTCAAGATTGCTAAGATTTTTCAGGATCTTATTTAGTTTCCATATAAATTTTTGAAATATTTGTTTTAGATCTGTGAAATATACCATTGGTTATACTATTTCAGCTCAGCTAAGCTTCAGTTGCTTATTCAGGTTGATTATTCTGTTATTTAGCTATAAATCTGGTTTGGGGCCAGCAGCAGGTGGGTGTAGTTTCCACCTACTATGCAGCCTCTTGAAATCTCCCAGGTAGTCAGGTATAATGAGATAAAAAAGTTTAAATAAGACTTAAAAGGACTTGGATACTTCCATATTAAATTTATTAGTAAAGTTGCTATGAGACTAATATAAATACATATTTAACCTGGTTATTCAGATAAAAATTCCAGCTAATTCTTTATAAAGCAAAAATGTGTTGAATACTTCTTTATTTAATATGGTTAAGATGGAACATATATTAAAAGTATAATAATATTTTTAAAATAACCTGTGGGACAAGCATAGCAATTATACCAAGGTTGAGAATGTAGAACTCATCAAAGCTATATGGTCATATTTTTTGTTTGATTCAACAGGTATATAATATAGTTACCACATGTTATTCTACCAAGGAAATGACCCGAATGACAGTTTAATATTCATTTGTAATATAATATAGTCTTATTTATAATATAGTTATATTTTTACTTCAAATAATATTTTATTTACTTAGTGAGTTAAAAGTACAGGTTAATATATACATTACACAAAGGTATGCTAATCCAATTAAAATTAGCAAATGCTAAAATTTTCATAAAAGCTTTCTAGAGAACTAACAGCATAGATTATTTTGGTGTTTACTATGCTTAATATTGATTCTTCAAAAACATGTTTTATATCTATGTTATGAATTTAACTGTTTCTTGGTATAAAATATTATTAAATTCAAATATTACATTATTTTTTAAAAAGATTCATAAATCAACATAACTAAAATTTCACTGGCTAACTTTCATATCATTATGGAAAGCTGAAGGTAAAAAAAAGGTTAAACTTTTTAGAAAGACTCATTTGTAACTATATTCATCCCTTGCCATTAACTTGATTAGATTACACTTTCTCTTAAGGAAGAACTATACAAATTCTCTCTCTGGAATTTCTCATCAAAAGTTTTAAACTTTTTTTTTGCCAAAATATTTATATTTTATATAAATAAGCACATTTTTTCTTCTTCTATACTGATAGAATTGAAAGTGATTTTGTTTAGTTATCTGCTATTATTAGACATAGTCATACTGTTATTTGACATTCTATCTCTAGATAGTCATAAGACTGTTAACAGACATTTTAAAATATTATTTTTATTTTAAATCTTGTCAATTGTGTACAGTTAGTATCTGCTTGTCATTGATACTATGCAATTGTCAAAGAGAAATAAAACAGATGTATTTCTCATATTTAATGTTAACTTATTTTAATAAAGGGGAATTGTTGTTTTTAAGTTTTAGTGTACATATTGTGCCTGACCTGTGGTGGTACAGTGGATCAAGCTTCGACCTGGAACAATGAGGTTGTCAGTTTGAAACTCCAGGGTTGCCCACTCAAAGCACATATGGGGAGTTGATTCTTCCTGCTCCTTCCCACTTCCCTTTCTCTCTCTAAAAATCAATAAAAATAAATCTAAAAAAGTTTTTGTGTATATAATAATCAACTGAAATGTTTGTTAAAAAAAGGTTTTAGCAGACAAGAGCAGAGAACCAATTTATTAAATCTTAGGTGAGATTGAAGTTTTTGCTTTTGACAAAGAACTTCACATTGTTCATGTTGTTCTGATAAAGGTACTTTTTAGATTACATGTGTCAAAATAAGGTTCAAGCAATAGAGCATGATTATTAGAACCAAAAAGCAAAGAAATCTATTTGTATTCTCTAATATTTCTCTCTGCTTTTATAGGCTTTCAATAAAACCAAATCAGGTAGGAGCTCTTCATTGTCTTTAGAGATCATCAATGTTCATAAAATATTTTCTCTCACTTCTTCACTTATCTATTTCATTCTGTTTTCAGTGAGGGAATTAATTACATTATATTGGGCAACCAGTATGTTTGCCATTTCTATCTCTCTCTATCCAGGAGTGGTTATCAAATAAAAAAATAGGGTTTTTTATTGGAGGATAAAATATACCTTAAGACATATATTTGAATCTGGACCTACTGTGTTTGAAAGGCAGTACTCTTGAGTGACACTGTTATCTCCTGCTATTTGGGAAACAGAGAAACTGACTTTTCCATCTTTCTGTGTCTTGTGATTCTCACTAATTTAGCTCACAGGCCACAGGCAGAGAGACCTCACTTCCACTTCTGCTTGCACGCTAGCAGTTCTTGCTTGGGCTTATCATTTGCTTATAGAATTTTTCCTAAAGTAGTAGGAGTCAGAATTCTGTGATTTTCCATCCTCTTGCCCTATAGCTGCAAGTTCAAAAGTGCTTGTTGTGACTCCCAATTTATTACAAATTAGAATTCACTAAATGTTTTTCCTCAGGACAAGTGTCACAAGCTAATCATCATACAGTATATCCTTTCTTCTGTTTGCTGTCCACATACCAAGACAATGCCACATATTTTTAATTTTTATTGTTGAAAAACCTCAATTTCAGGTCCCAGATCTTGTATTAGTATTTTGGCTATACGGGTAAAACAGAAGAACTCACATTTAGTGGCTTGAATGACATGGGAATTTACCTCATAAAAAAACTATACAGAAGTAAATTTTCCAAGGCTGATGGAAATTATCTGCTCTAAGAAAACATTTAGGCAGCCAAGTTTCTTTAATTTTGCTCTATCGTCTCTAAGTGTTCCATCCTTGATCACATCATCAATGTTGGTTAGTATCCATCTCCACCATGCAGACCAGAAGAAAGTGAAATAAAAAATTCAGGCTTGGTGGCTTTATATTTAAACTGATGGTCCAAAATTGCTCTCAGAATCTCGCATATACCTCTAGCCCAAGTAAATACATACATGAACGCATCTACACTAAAAGAGGCTAAGAATTACATATTGTTGGGTTGTCATGGTGTAACTAACACTTGGAAGTTCCATTACTAAGTGGGAAAATAAACACCAGGGAACAATTAGCACTCAATGCCACAAAATGACAGTTGTGAAGGATAATGAGAAAATTGAATGAAAAAATACTATGTGCTATGCAAATGTTAGTTTTTTAAAATTATATTATTCATTATAACTGAAATACTTTTTTCAGATCCACTTTCACTGTGAAATATTCCTCTTATAGAAACTGCAACTTGCCTTTAATATTTCCTATTCTATCAAATACAAGGCCGCCTGAACACAAGGTCCCCAAAGGCCACTTTACCACTTGTCTGGTTTCATCTCTGAAATAATTTTACTCAGCTCTTAGTAACATTCACACATTCTTCTCTTTGAGTTTTTAATCATGAATTTTTTTCTTAATATTTCCACTTATTCATCTTCATCATCTTCAAAACCTGATATGAAATTTATCTTCTTCACAAAGTACTTGATTAATTCATCGTAATTTGACATTTTTTGTATCATCACTTTTTAGTCAGCTAACTTAACTTATGATGTTACCTTTAATAATTTTAACATAGTTCACATTTATATTTTATCTTCAAGCTGGACTGTAAACTCTTCAATGACCAAAACAAAGAGCTTTTTTTCTTTTTAACACACCAATAATAGAAAGAAAAAATATGTTTCTTGTGAAAAAAACATCCATCCTATGAAAAAAATGTTTGATAAAAAGCACAGTGTTTGGAAGTGAGAATGCTATTTCTATATTTGCTGCTTAACAAACTATGTGAGCTCAGATCAGTAACCTGTTATTCTGTGTTGTTACTAGGGTTATCTAACGAAGTCTAATAGCTCTGCCAGCAGAGTTCTTTACAACTAGGTTTGGTGACTATGGCTAACTGGTTATTCAGGTTTATCCTCTAATAATAATTAACATTATAATTTTCCAAGTAAAACCTCAGAATATTTAAACTAATTTAATGGGACTAACCAGGTGGTGGCACAGTGGATAGAGCATCATACTGGAATGCAGAGACCCAGTTTCGAAACCCCAAGGTTTCCGGCTTGAGCATGGCCTCACCAGCTTGAGCGCAGGGTTGCTGGCTTGAGCGTGGGATCATAGAAGTGACCCCATGATCACTGGCTTGAGCCCAAAGGTCACTGGCTTGAAGGTCAAGGCCAATGGCTTGAGGAAGGGGTCACTCACTCTGCTGTAGCCTCCCCCCCGCTTTCCTCAATCAAGGCACATATGAGAAAGCAATCAATGAACTACTAAGAAGCTGCAGCAAAGGATTGATGCTTCTCATCTCTCTTCCTTCCTGACTGTCCCTATCTGTCCTTATCTCTGACTCTCTCTCTGTCAAAAAATAAAAAAACTTTAATGGTTTTTGTTGGTCATGATATCAGGAAACATTGGTATGGATATAATGAATACTATTGTCAAAACACAAACTTTTTTTTAATAAATAATTTTTTATTAATTTTAATGGAGTGATATCAATAAATCAGGGTACATATATTCAAAGAAAACATGTCCAGGTTATCTTGTCATTCAATTATGTTGCATAACCATCACCCAAAGTCAGATTGTCCTCTGTCACCTTCTATCTAGTTTTCTTTGTGCCCCTCCTCCTCCCTCTCCCCCTCTCCCTCCTCCCCTTCCCCCGCCCCCCGTAACCACCACACTCTTGTCCATGTCTCTTAGTCTCATTTTTATGTCCCACCAATGTATGGAATCCTGCAGTTCTTGTTTTTTTCTGATTTACTTATTTCACTTCATATAATGTTATCAAGATCCCACCATTTTGTTGTAAATGATCCGATGTCATCATTTCTTATGGCTGAATAGTATACCATGGTGTATATGTGCCACATCTTCTTTATCCAGTCTTCTATTTTTTTTTACAGTGATTAAAGCCTTTAAGCAAACTCTTGGCCAATACAGCAAGAATCCATAAAAAAGTAGTGTCCTTAACATGTTCACCAAGTCCAAGTTGGCACCATCACCATTGCAAACACAAACTTTTAATAATAATGCTCAACTGCTTTCTCTATAGACATCTGAAGCCTTATTAAAAAAATTTGTCAGGCTTGTTAAAAAATAATTTTACTATTTATTTTACTAAATAAGAAGTCATCTAATTAAACAAATAAGGTCATCTACTGTGACCTAAGGTTCAACAATTTCAGAATTTTTAAACCCAAGAGTAAACCAATTCCACGGAGCTTTCAGGCACGTCCATTCGGCCGAAGTACATGGGGTACAAACCTTCCCTCTCGACCTCATTCCTGCCCTGCTAGTTATACATGCCTGCCTGACCAGTGCTCCTGCTGGGGACCCTCCAAAAGTGCCAAAGATATTACAGGCTACTCCTCTCTCTGAGGAGCCCCTACTTTCCTATTTGCTCCCCTCCACTGAGGAGGAAAGTAGTTTAGCCTCCGAGTTTGACAAAATCGTGGCTGAGCATGCAGAAACAAAACCAACCAAATTGCTAACTGTGCCATCAGCTCTGCCTCCAGAAAAAGCCCTGCTGGGGCTCAATGCCCCATCCCAGTCTCTCAGATGCATTTTCTACCCCCCAACCTGATTGACAGGGTTTCTTGGGCACCCACTAAATGGTTCAGTCTTCACCGTCCAAAGCCACAGACCTGGCCTTCTCTACATCAACTACACCTGAGGGGAAGAGGTTCTCAGCGCTCCAGAAGAAGACTTCGTGGCTGGTGTGCACGCCTGATCACCTGGGGGGATGTGGAGGCTTTGGCGGAGTGGGCCCAGAGAATTGCCTCTGATGGGCCCCCAGGCCCTGGTGCTCTGTTCTTGCTTGTGTGTGCTATAGTGACCGCTGACTCCCAGACACAGGTGGACCCGACGTCTGAGCTGCTTTCCCCCTCCCTGGCATTATCCTGCCCATAGAGACAACAACAGCAAGCTGTCATTCATCAAGTCCAATTGGCCCTAATTAAAAGAAAAGGGGAATCTGTAGGTAGAGTACAGAGCGCATTCCTAACAACTGTGGCTAATGCAATGCTGTGAGAACACTCCAGCACCTGAAACCCTCCTAGGCACACCCAGGAGGGAGCTCGTCCACTATAAGGAAGTGACTCAGCACCAACCACACAGCTTCCTGATCTTTTCAGCCATTGGCTTTGAAGAACACGCTGTAACACCCTATAGGCTGAACCTGTGTATATAAGCTAGCCCTCTTCTTGTATAAAGCAGATCTGTATCACTGAACCTGGTCCCCAGAGTTGGGTCTTTGTGTCTCCATCATCCTCACCTCCGGCAGGACTAGTCCACACTGAGCACTTATGCAGAATAATTAATGTGAAATAATACATTAGGGTTATTTGACTTCTAATGTTCTTTATAGCAATAACACTCCATGATTACTACTGCAAAAAAATGAAATTTTCTTTATATCACTGAATATTAGCATGACCTATTTACGTTATCACTTTTTCTAGTTTATGAACTTAAACCTATAATATAAAGAACTATATCTTTTAAATTTAATATCTCTTTCCTTACAGATAAAACTTCTCACATACATCAGAGCCACAAAATTCTAAATCCTAGTGAGCCATCTAGAAATACTAAAAATAACTCACCATCCTGGAAACTTTTACTGGCTTTACATCGTAATAAGTATTTCCATTTCTCTTTTAAATCCCTAAATACACAATCATTGTGTATGTACAGTAAAATGTATATAATGAAATAATAACAGAAATGTTAATATTTGTACTTTTTCCCTTTTACTTAAGAATAAGGAACTTTTTCTTAGTTTATCATAAACCAGATTGTGTCTTTTATATATACTCTCAAAGGTTCTACATTTTCTTACCAAAGTTGTTGACAGACCCCACCTAATATAATTGGGCTTTAAAAAAATAAAAATGCTTATCTTCTACAAAGAAAACAAAGATAAAAAATAAAGACCTGAATTTTAGTTAATTTATGCCAAAACATCTGAAAAAGATTAAGTAGTTGCTAACATTCATCTACTTGGCACTACTCTAATTTATGAGATAATTGCCTTTTATTGCAAGCCTGAAGAAATTTTATATTTTCATTTAGTCAGAATTGAATTTTGAGCTCTGTAATAAAAGAACTCTAATGAATCCAAAAATATTTTTATAACTTTCAAATAGGAGGCTAAAAATAGGTGGAGTAGCCTTGAAACAAAGTACTAGGTAAATAGAGGCAGAAAATATTTTTTCCAAACTCCTACCAAGTGCTTGATTGAATTTAAGAAATGAGCCCACACTATGGTTTAGGATAGAGGGAAGATAATATTTTAAAGAGACTTTACAGTTTTCATTTTAATACCAGTGACTATGTACTCCACAGAGACAGGAATATATGACCATATGACAATAAAAATAGATCTTAAATTATTCTTGATAAAAAGGCAGACAAGTTCTTTAAAGCAACTAATTAATATATCTATATAAATACTATACAGATATATACATATATATATACATATGAAACTAGAAAAATGAAAAAGTTAAAAAATGAAGAAAACAAATCTAAAAACATCAAAAGGAGATTCTAGATTTGAACAATACTGTAACTAAAATTACTAAAGAGAACTCCATATAAGATAAGATTGAATGCATACAATAAAAGATATCAATGCATTAAAGTGTACAAATTATGTATCATAAAAATTGTGCCCCTGAAACCTGTATAACTTTGTTAACCACTATTACCTCAATAAATTCAATAAAAGTAAAAGATAGCAATACATGTGCTAAATATGAAAAAATATATAAATGCAGACATTAAACATTTTTAGTCATGTGGGAAACAGTTAAAATATGTATCCTTCATCACATAGTAAGAGAAATTCTGGAAGAAAGGAAGAGAGAAAATGAGGCAGAGCAATATTTAAAGATTTAAATGTCTATAAATTGTCCAAAAATGTTCAAAGATGAACCTTAAGATTCAAGAAGACCTATAAACTATATAAAGCATGAAAAAGTAAGGAAGAAGAGAACACCACACCAACACACATCCTCATAAAATGGCCAAAAATTAAAAAAAAAAAATCTGAAAAAATTAAAGCGAAAACCTTGTAAGCAGCCAGAGTAAAGAAGAGACATTACTTTCAAAAGAGTAAAAGAGGAGTGACAGATGATTTGTCAAATAAATGATAAGAGCTAGAAGTCAGTGGGATTACATTGTTGAAGTTTGAAAAAAAGAGTACCTTTTACACTTGAATTCTAGTTTCAGTGAAAATAGTCTTCAAAAGTAAAGACAATACTAGGCTGTAGAACTACAAAAATATATAAATAAATAAAAACAAAACTGATCACATCCAGACACAGATGGTAAGCTAGAAATGCTACAGCATCACAGTTCTCTTAAATATGTCAGAAAGCAGAAGACAGCAAGAAATCCACATGAATGACTGTTGAAACACTTTTTAGGAGAAATCATACTGCTGGCATTCTTGGTGAAGCAGCAAAAAGAGAAAACATTTACATAGAATAGGCTAGGAAAAAATAGCCTAAACTTTAACATTTATTGACTGAGTGTGATCTTGTTTATGTGTTAAAATTCCAAGGACTCTAGATAGAGAGAAAGATTATATTAACTACCATTTCTTATATTCAAGACTGAATGCTTGGGAATAATGTGCTGGAAGTGTGTGTATGGGGGGGACAGCCAGATATAAAAATAGAAAATCATTCTTAGGAATTCTGAGCACTTTCCAAATACAAGACAGCTGGTGGCATTGTAGCAATGCTGAAACATAAGAATCAAACATTGATTTTTCTTTGTAGAATTTTTTTAAAAGGGTATATTGTTATTTTTAAATTGTCTTTATAAATTATATTGATAAAATAAACATTCATTAAAATATAGTTTATAGTACTATCATACACTTTAAAGTATAAGTATCATTTTTGTTTTTTTTTTAATTTTTTTCTATGAAGGTTAAGACTCAATAGGCTATTCTACTTTCCAGCTGAACTTTGTATCCAAACCTTTTCTTTTAGTGTTTTAAATTTTCAGTAGATTTATTTTATTAAATCAGATGATTTTTTCCCTGAGTGTTCTTTTTTTTTTAATTTCAAATATTGCAATACCAATTTGTAGGAAATGTTAAGATATGACTTTGTTTATGTTGGAGGCAAGTTAAAACATTTTTCATTCTAATATTTTTATCAAATGGTAATTATTAAAATGGAGTTCTTAAATTGGCAAGCTTTTTCATAAAGAATTACTTCCGTTTACAATAAACTGAGGGGTTCATAACAACCTTTAAGACCACTTTGCACCCTTGCCTGACCAGGCAGTGGTGCAGTGGATAGAGCATCGGACTGGGACGCAGAGGACACAGGTTCAAAACCCAGAGGTTGCCAGCTTGAGCGCGAGCTCATCTGGTTTGAGAAAGGCTCACCAACTTGAGCTCAAGGTTGGCTGCTTGAGCAAGGAGTCACTCAGTCTGCTGTAACCCCTCAGTTAAGGCACATATAAGAAAGTAATCAATGAACAACTAAGGTGCCCCATTGAAGAATCAATGCTTCTCATCTTTCTCCCTTCCTATCTGTCTGTCCCTATCTGTCCCTCTCTCTGTATCTGTCACACAAAAAGACCATTTTGCAGCCTTTTATTCATTCATTCATTCACTCATTCATTCATCTCTTTAAATCAACAAGAATTTGTTTGAATATGTGCTATTGTATATGCTTTTACTCTAGAATGAGGATCTCTGTTGGATATATTGTCCTCTTAGGTCAGTAGAAAAAACAGTACTGATCAAAAATTAAAAACATGTTAGAATAAGGAGATAAATATTTTATAAAGACTATAACAAACTATATTTTTATTTGATTATTGAGTCACTATTGATTTTGTAATTTCCATATCTTTCAAAGGTGAAAGTAAGCTGCAAATACACAAAGGAGCAATGTTGAGTGTATACAACTGTCATTTATGAATGTTATCTCATCTTCACAATATCTACCCATGACATAGGTAATGTTACCTCCATTTTTTGGTTGAGTGACTTAATTCCATGGTTAAATAACTAGCTCAATTCACAGACAAATTCTAGTTTCTTTGACAGCAATCTTCAGCCTTTTGTTACTCTGTCTTTTCTACTGTTAACTGAATCATTTCACCCAAGACTGTTGAGTTTATTTTTAGTCAGGTAAGTGAGCTTGCTCATCAATGGGCATGTAGTGCATGGGTCAGAAATAAATTTAAAAAAAATTATAGTGAATATGGACTGTGCTTGTGAGCCTCAAAATACTACATGCATCTGCATTTGAACGTCGCCTGAAGTGAAAATATATCTTATTCTGACATCGATGTAAATAATAATGATAGAGCTAAATGTGAGAGCTGTCAGAGGTTTCTTAGTAAGGAATTAATTCATTTTTGCATTCTGAAATAGCAGACACTTGTTTCTCTTAGTAATGACACTTGAGAATTCATTAAAGTAACAAGTCTATATTGATTGACAGTGTTAGTTACTGAACACAGCAGTCTGTGCCACCCTTTTATTTGTTCTGTTTTCATAACTTCGCCTCAGCGGAAGTTCTGGTTCAACGTTTGTCCTTTGAAGATGAAAATAAAGAGTTTTACAACACATTTTTTTTTCCTTAAGGAAAAAATATAACATGGGATCATTGACAATGTTATTAATATTTATTTTTATTATTATTATTTTAGTTTCCCTTGATTATAGGTTTGCTCCTTAGACCAAATCAGGATCATGTAGGTAAATTGACTGTGGCACATCAGTAGGGATGTGTTGGGAGATATATTTCCACATTATTAACTTCACAGCTGATTTAGTAACTGACACTACTCCAAGAATTGGGAAAGAACAGATCAACCTAGCTACAGCTGTAACAGACACAAACTCAGTTCATTCAACATTGGCATAAGACATTAATTTTAATAAAAACTTTTTTGTTCACTGTAGAGATATTTCCAGCCTAACCAGGTGGTGGCACAGTGGAAAGAGCGCCGGACTGGGACACAGAGGGCCCAGGTCCGAGACCCCAAGGTCCCCAGCTTGAGCACGGGCTCATCGGGTTTGAGCAAGGCTCACCAGCTTGGACCCAAGGTCACTGGCTCGAGCAAGGGGTCACTTGGTCTGCTGAAGGCCTGCGGTCAGGGCACATATGAGAAAGCAATCAATGAACAACTAAGGTGTCGCAACGAAAAACTGATGATTGATGCTTCTCATCTCTCTCCGTTCCTGTCTGTCTGTCCCTGTCTATCCCTCTCTCTGACTCTCTCTCTCTCTCTGTCCCTGTAAAAAAAAAAGAAAGAAAAAAAAAGAAAAACAAAACCTAAAATCACAAATATGACTGGATTCAAATTATAACAGAAGCTGGAAACATCTTTTTTTTTTTTTTTAACAGGGACAAAGAGAGAGAGAGAGAGTCAGAGATAGGGACAGACAGACAGGAATGGAGAGAGATGAGAAGCATCACTCATCAGTTTTTCGTTGTGATACCTTAGTTGCTCATTGATTGCTTTCTCATATGTGCCCTGACCACAGGCCTTCAGCAGACCGAGTGACCCCGTCCTGGAGCCAGTGACCTTGGGTCCAAGCTGGTGAGCTTTGCTCAAACCCGATGAGCCCGCGCTCAAGCTGGCGACCTCGGGGTCTCAGACCTGGGTCCTCCGCATCCCAGTCTGGTGCTCTATCCACTATGCCACTGCCTGGTCAGGCTGATTTTAGGTTTCTTACCTCTGAGAATTCATACAAGAATGTCTTTCCTACCAGTATCTTAGTTTCATCATTAATGACTAACATCAAATCTGAGAAACATGCGTTTTATATGTGTTTGAACAGCTATTTGAAAATCTTACTTTTTTAAAATCAAAGGTGGAATATTTTTGCACATCCAGACCTCGGGAGGTTATGTCTATGTCTACAATATGCTGACAAGGAAATGTTCTCTCAAGCAAACCTAATTTCCTTTCTTCCAAAATAACTCTAATTGTCTGCATTATTCTGTTCATATTTTTGTATCAAGTCAGTCCAGAAAAAAGGGATAAGTGTTTCAGGACATTGTTCAATATTATGCCTTATTGGAAAAACTTTTTGTATAATTTTTTTAATTATTATTTTTTTTTGTATTTTCCTTTTTTTTTTTTCTTTTTTTTTTGTATTTTTCTGAAGCTGGAAACAGAGAGAGACAGTCAGACAGACTCCCGCATGCGCCCGACCTGGATCCACCCGGCGCGCCCACCAGGGGCGATGATCTGCCCACCAGGGGGCGATGCTCTGCCCCTCCGGGGCATTGCTCTGCCGCAACCAGAGCCACTCTAGCGCCTGGAGCAGAGGCCAAGGAGCCATCCCCAGCGCCCGGGCCATCTTTGCTCCAATGGAGCCTTGGCTGTGGGAGGGGAAGAGAGAGACAGAGAGGAAGGAGAGGGGGAGGGGTGGAGAAGCAAATGGGCGCTTCTCCTGTGTGCCCTGGCTGGGAATCGAACCCAGGACCTCTGCATGCCAGGCCGACGCTCTACTACTGAGCCAACCGGCCAGGGCCTGTATTTTTCTGAAGCTGGAAACAGGGAGGCAGTCAGACAGACTCCTGCATGCGCCCGACCGGATCCACCCCGCACGCCCACCAGGGGGCAATGCTCTTCCCATCCGGGGCGTAGCTCTGTCGCGACCAGAGCCACTCTAGCACCTGGGGCAGAGGCCAAGGAGCCATCCCCAGCACCCGGGCCATGTTTTACTCCAATTGGCCTCAGCTGCAGCAGGGGAAGAGAGAGACAGAGAGGAAGGAGAGGGGGAGGGGTGGAGAAGCAGATGGGCTCCTCTCCTATGTGCCCTGGCCCGGAATCAAACCCGGGACTCCTGCACGCCAGGCCGACGCTCTACTACTGAGCCAACTGGCCAGGGCCATAATTTTTATACTAGTGAAATAACTGTTGTAAAGTAACTATTAATACATTTAGAAGAGTATAATAGTTGTAATTAATACTGTCTGATTTCTAATATTTAGTTTTGCCACTTAAAGCTGTATGACTTTGAGCAAATTAATAACTAAATTCTGTGTCTCAGTTTCCTCAAACATAATGAGGACATTAATTTTTATGAATCTCTAGTGTGAGGCTGATATGTATTTATACAAATATGGGGGTACAAGGCTAGAAAGACTCATCATTACAGATTTAGAGTTCAATAATAGCTATTTTTATTATCATTGCCACATTACTGGTGCTTTTCTTATTATCCAGGCACTCAGTATTCGTGTGCCATGGGATTAATAATAGCAATTAACACTGTGTAAAAAAGCATTTCAGTCATCTAGAAAAATATTCACCAACTCCTTATAAAGCTGTACCAAATCTTCACACTAAGTTCCTTTTCTTATGAATATTAAATTGGCAATGAAATTTCTATTTCTTCCTCTACATTTTTTCTTTATGCCACTTAAATATGGACCAGGAAGTACTGGAGTCATGTTTGTGTACAAGATTTTCCTATATGCATTTCAGAAATTCCAAGTATACTCGACAAAAATTTCAAAATTATATTTTGGCAAATTCCACAATCTATGTCTCAACAAAGACCTGAAGATCTTTAGAAGATTTTCATTCATGATAAAGTATATATAATTTTTCCCTTGGTAAACTGACATAAAGAACAACATGTGTGTAGTACTAATATCTATAATTCTTAGTATTATTTAGTTTTAAATTCTTATAAATTTTACCTCCACTAAAAGCTTTAGGTGATTCAGGGTTGGATGGGTTGTAATTTCAGAAATAAAAACAATAAAATGGTTTTATGTGGCTCACTGTGGGAGAAGTGGGACCAGTTGGTAGACTTTTTAGTACTATCTATATGGCAATAAAATAGACTATAAGACAATATAATTAAGATCTTTGAGCTTTTCAAACATTAGCTATGAGTGTGTATAGGAAGGAGAGAATAGGAGTATACAACTTGTTAGTTTTCTCTTTTTCATTTTCAAACATCCCTATTGCACTCAATTATTTAGAAAACTACTTGAATGTATTTTGTTTACCTTCCCACCAAATGATCTTGTTATTTTTTTTAGATAATCAGAGATTATCTGGGTGTTTTGAACCATTGTGGAAAATCACAATGATGATAATTTAACTAAACAGAAAGAAATTAAGGTCCTTATTTTTCAAATCCTCTAATCAAAGAAACTTCTTTTGTCCTAAGCAGCAACTTGGATAATTAGGACAAATGAAGCTAGTTTTTAAGTTATTCCTTAAAAACAACCCAATATTGACTAGTTACACTATTCCTTGCTCTTTTTACTTCTCAAAGGGGATAATACTTTCTTTACTTAGAATTATATCGTCACACCATAGTAAAAGGAAATACTAACAAATTCACAAAGCAAGACAGAGAGATAGAAATGGTTTTTATATCCTGTATATGTTTAGTATCATCTTACATCTGCAAATGCTCATTATATTAAGAATTATTCCACTTTAAGTTGTTAGGTTAGAGAACGCTTCAATTTGTGTTGTTCAGAAGCAGACCTTGATATGATAATTTCAGAGAAATTGGCTTTATTTGTGACTGGCAAGAAACGCTGAAGGAAGGTAATAAGTGAGACAGGGAAGGGAAGGCAGTCAATAAAGACAGTATCAAGGGAGCAGACATTGTGGGTGACTAGACTTGAATCTGATTATTGGGAAGTGGTATAAAACATACATTTCAGAGTTATTCCAGAGAAGAGATAAATGAGCCCGGGTGTTTCATCCCTAACTCCAGTTAGTTGTTGATTGAGGATTGCTTATGGGAAAATGGGGTACAGTGATGTTAAGTTCTTGATATTCTTAGCCTGCCAGGATTTTGCTACAAGAATTTTATTCCCCTCATGAGAAAGCCTCTAACAAAGATATTTAAATATTCTTTATTTTTTGCAAGTCAGATAGTAGGCATTAAAATGGTAATGTCAAAGTGCAGAGTATCAATTGCATTTGCTACAAAAGGTCTTTATGAGTCTTTTAAATAAAAGCTTTTCTGATTCTAGCTTTTCTTCCTACATACTTGCATATCACACTTTGTTTTTCACTATC
Source organism: Saccopteryx leptura (assembly GCF_036850995.1). Classification (NCBI taxonomy): domain Eukaryota; kingdom Metazoa; phylum Chordata; class Mammalia; order Chiroptera; family Emballonuridae; genus Saccopteryx; species Saccopteryx leptura. The sequence goes on from NC_089504.1 coordinate 156,156,862, forward strand.
TCATTACAATTCAATTGCTTATTTATTTGTATACCTCATATTGTTCACCAATGAAACCTCAGTGCCCAGTAGTTGCTCAATAAATATTACCAGAATAAATAAAAAAAGAACATCCTTAGAATCAAGAATGACTTTTTACGATTTTCCATAAGTGATTTTTCCAACTTACCTCTTGCTAGTCTAGACTACATGCATACTTCTGATTTATAGTATTCGAGTACTTTAAACAATTTTATAGTAATCTATATTTAGAAGTTCTTCAGTCACATTCATTGTGCCACTCCATTACCATTTAATTAGAAGTTTGAGTAAAGAAAATGAAATGCCATGCACATGTCTTGGCATACCCTCATTTGGAGGATAAGTACATTAAACACAAAAATGAGGTAGTGCTGTTGCATGAGTAATTATGCATTGGTAGGTAAATGCATTTTAAAGGGATGCATTGAAATTTAAAAGGTTGGGCCCACACAAAAAAGAGAACAATAAGTTGTCAATGAAATTTTAAATGAATGAGAAGAATTCCTGTCAGTCTGAGAGCAATTCAGTAGAAGTGCTGGCCAGTGGAGCAATGACCAAGTATACATGGAGGCCTAAGAGAGACTCTTCTATCGACATCATACCTCCTTCTATCATTACTTATATTTCATATATATAATAAAATAAAATTAGTGAGCTTGAATAATATCTTTCAGGACCTTTAATTCCTTGGTTGTTCTTATATCTATGCTTTATGCTATCTGTGCAATAGCTTAATTATACAACACTTAATCTATGACTCTGTCAACTGCAATACTGCCATTCATATATATAATGCTAAATAATCTAAACTTTATTTAAATAAGGCATATTGTAAAAGATTCATTTATACTTATTTCAATGCATCTGATTTCCTAGAGATATGTATGATTGTGTGTCCTTATGAACACATGTCTATCTATATCTATCTATGTATCTACCTACCTATCTATTATCTATCTATTGATGAAGAAAATGTATTTGAGGAGAATTACTTTATGTTTAGAGAAGCAGTGATGATCTCTTTATTGTAAGGTATTTTCCCCTGCAGAGGAAGAAGGAAGGGCATAACCACGAAGTGTGGAATAATAAAAGCTTTATTGAGTACAGAGTGTATCCCACCTGACGATGTTCCCTGCTCCCACCGACAGAGGCCAGGGAAGTTGCATGGGGTCATCCGCATGGGAGATATTTAATGGGTCTCTAGGGTGGTCGAGCTAATATGACCTGGTGAAATCTCATTGGCTGGCAGATGGTCACTCTTTTCCAAAGGGCTCCTGGGAAGTTTCTTTTGGCACACATGAATGTGGGTGGTTCTAGCCAAAGTTCCCTGGTCTGGGTTCCTCATGTGACCTTTCCCCTTGCTGACCACCTTACATTTATAGCCTCCTCTTCTCCCATGTCTTACCTTTAATACTTGAAATTTGCCAAGTCTGCAAGTTGATAAGAGAAGCATAAACTCTTTGTTAAATGTGAAGTCAAAGATGTTATAGCTTTGGAACTGTAGAGTTTCTAAGTTAAGGTGTTGTACTAAGAAGAAAACTATTAGAAAATTGCTTCTTCAGCCTGACCATGTGGTAGCGCAGTGGATAGTGTCAAACTGAGACACAGAGGACTCAGGTTTGAAACTCTGAGGTTGCCGGCTTGAGCACGGGCTCATCCGGTTTGAGCACGGGCTCACCAGCTTGAGCGTAGCTCACCGGCTTGAACATGGAGTCGGTGGCTTGAGCATGGGATCACAGACATGCCACTGGCCCAAGCAAGGTGTCATTTGGTCTGCTGTAGCCCCCCCTCCCCCATCAAGGCACATATGAGAAAACAATTAGTGAACAACTAAGGTGCCTCAACGAAGAATTGATGCTTCTCATGTCTCCCCTTCTTGTCTCTCTGTCTCTGTTTGTTCATCTCTGTGTTTCTCTCTCTGTCATAAAAAAAGTTACACCTTCAAATAATTTCCAAACCCTTTTTGCTAGCTAGTTCAAACTTTATATTTAATAAACGAGGAGTTAGTAAACAGGAAATAATAGTGCCCAACACTTTCTGTCATCACTATTTAATAAGTGATGTTGTTATTATTTTACATAATTTTTTAAATTAAAATATAACAACTTTAGGCATAGGTATAATCATTATCCATATTTTAAGAAGGTAAGATTTCAAAACTGAAGCAAAGTGCCCAAGGTCACATAGGTAATAAGTGCTCAGCCAGGACTCAAATTCATTAAGTCAGACTTTATATATCACACCCTTAGTAAAATCTTGTGTATAATCTAAAGATGAGAGGAAGAAAGAATGTACCTTGACATCCCATGCTTCACATATCCCCAAAGTAAATAAAGGCTCTTGTAGAACTGACTGAAACACCCACCCCAGGGAGAATAAGAAGTCTTCACTAGGTGATTAAAACTTTATTTGCACAGAAGTTATTTTGTGGGTGAAAATCTATAGGGCTTTAAGATATTGATGTGAAATTTTTTATATAATTATAGTAGTCACCTTTTTAACTTCTTATGAATTTGCCAGATAGAGGTGAGCAGTACAGATTGGGATGATATGCTCAATTTTCTAAGAAATAAGTATTATTATCATGTATGTATAGTACCATGCTTTTTGAAATTTAGCTCATCTGTTTACAATTTGGTCTATAATAATTGATAAATGAGTGATAGAGGGATTGCATAAAAATGAGGGAGGATATCATACAAACATCATTACTTAGAGAGTTCTCCAAAAATTTGTCTTTAGACATTTGTCTTCAGAGAACAATATTGTAGTGAGAAAGACTGCTGTTTGACTTTCCAAAAATATATTTTAAGTAATGACATAATTTCGTACTGAGCATTGGATCCATTAACATGGTGAGTGATACCTATAAAGTTTTAACTGAGGACATCAAGAGGAAGTAATGGTTAGAGCAGGGGTCCCCAAACTTTTTACACAGGGGGCCAGTTCACTGTCCCTCAGACTGTTGGAGGGCCGGACTATAAAAAAAACTATGAACAAATCCCTATGCACACTGCACATATCTTATTTTAAAGTAAAAAAACAAAACAGGAACAAATACAATATTTAAAATAAAGAACAAGTAAATTTAAATCAACAAACTGACCAGTATTTCAATGGGAACTATGCTCCTCTCACTGACCACCAATGAAAGAGGTGCCCTTTCCAGAAGTGTGGCGGGGGCTGGATAAATGGCCTCAGGGGGCCGCATGCAGCCCGCAGGCCGTAGTTTGGGGACCCCTGGGTTAAAGTATCAGATCTATCTCAGGTAAATGGCTAATCTTCAAAACATCAAAACAATAGCTTTATTTCAACTTATATTTATCAGGCAAAACAAATTTTGAGGCTGAGACGATGTAAATCAGTTGATAAACCCTATGTGTCAAAGAAGTTCAAAATTCCTAGTGAAAAGTGACCTGTGGTAGTAGTTCTCGGTGGCGGGGTGGGTGTTCTATTTTGCCCCAGGTGACATTTGGCATTATCTGGGGAAATTTTTGGATGTTGTAACTGAAGGAGATACTACTAGAGAGAGGCCAGAGATACGTCAAACATCCTACAGTGCACAGGACAGTCCCTGACAAGAAAGAATTATCTGGCCCCAAGTGATAATAGAGTTAAAATTGGCAAACTCTGACCTGTGAATAAAATTACTTGGAACAATTTCATCCATGAATGCTTGAAGTCTGGAAGCACCAATCTATTGAGAAGTGACAGTAGTTACTGGGATGGTGAAGGTTTGTGCTTCTGTATTTTTATGACTGCATAAGGCTAGTTATTCCCAAGAAGATTGAGCAGGGTATTCTGAATTATTAGGAATCCCGGATAAGTTAACTGACCACTGGTTTTATTATAAAAGTTTGAGTACCAAGAACAATAAAAATTCTGAATCTTATTATCAGTGAGTTTAAACACATAAAAGACAAATTAAGTATATAGAATATAGAACAAAATATTTCAAAATCATATTATAAAACAATGTCTATGTAGTTCTCTCAAATATGCATGTAATACTAATGAAGTATAAGGTAGATGGCAGCAAAAGTGCCACATAGAAAACATTTTTTAAAATATAACTTCTCCACATGTTTTCCAATAAAATTTAAATAAAAAATTTAAATGAATCACATTGTTGCAAGGCATTCTTTCTTTTAGTTCACAAAACATCAAGAGGATGTAACAATAATAATGGTTTTCTCCATCATTCCAAAAAAATCTTTATATGATTCCTCAAAAATTAAATATTAGAGAAAATGCCTCCAGCTTTTTATAAGAAAAATTATTTTCACTGTCATTTTGTACAATGCACTTTCCACTAGTTTTTAAACCAAGTGATAATTATAGCAAAACTTTAATTTTAATTTATACAGGTGATTTTCCTTTTAAATTTCTTTTTTCTTCTGAATTTTAAGTCTCAGGAAGCATTATTAACCATATTTTAGTAAATGTGCATCAACTAGAACTGTTCATGGTAGAATGTACTTGAAGGTGAAAGGCTCTAGATTAGGTGTTTTGAACCTGGAGTCTGACAATGGGCTTTTGGGGTTTTTGAATCCTCTAAATTGAGTGCAAAATTCAGTGCTTGAGTGGAATTTCTCTCCACGAGCAATAGCTAATAGTTTTCATGGGATTATGACAGGCTTCATGGACCAAGTTTTTAAAGCTATTATTCTGGAAGAAGTTTAGAAAGGTCTGAAAAAGATTTGTTCTCTCCCTTTTGTACTTGGAAATATTTTTTTTTTCAATTTTATTTAAAAAACTAGCTTTAACATGGTGGTATTGATCAATAAGAGTACATAGGTTTCAAGTGGACATGTCTATAGCATTTGAACTGTTGATTATGTTGTATAGCCATCACCCAAAGTCAAATCATTTTCGTCACCTGATATCTGTCCCTCTTTACATCCTTACCCCTACCTGCTCCCCATTCACTCAAGTTTCTTTGCAACTCTGCCACATTCCCTTACCTTTGGTAACCACTTTACTTTTATCTATGTCCATGAGTTTTAGTTTTATATCCCATTTATGTGTGAAATCTTACAGTTCTGAGCTTTTTCTTATTCACTTGTTTCACTCAATATAATGTTCTTAAGATCCATCCATGTAGTCGCAAATGTCATTATGTCATCATTTCTTATGGCTGAGTAGTATTCCATTGAATATATGCACCATATCTTCTTTATCCAATCCTTTATCAAGGGACATTTTAGTTATTTCCATGTCTTGCCTACTGTGAATAGTTCTGCAATGAACACAGGGGTGCATGTGTCTTTAACATATCAGTGTTTTCAAGTTTTGGGGGTAGATACCCAATAGAGGGATTGCTGGGTTATATGGTAATTCTATTCTTACATTTTTGAGGAACCACCATACTTTCTCTAATTTACATTTCCACCAACAATGAATGAAAGTTCCTTTTTATCCACAGCTTCTCCAAAACTTATTACCTATCTTGCTGAAAATAGCCAAGCTAACAGGTGTTAGATGGTATCTCATTGTAGTTTTGACTTGCATTTCCTGAATAGCTAGTGAAGATGAGCAGCTTTTCACATACTTGTTGGCCATTTGTATGTATTCTTGGGAGAAATGTCTGTTCAAGTTCTCTTTCTATTTTTAAAGTGGATTGTTTGCTTGTTTGTTCCTGTTTTGTGAGTTCTTTATATATTTTGGATATTAACTTTACTGGAACTTTTGTTTGCAAATCTCCCATTTAGTTGTCTGCCTATTTGTTTTGTCAGTGTCTTTAACTGTGCAGAAGCCTTTTAGTTTGATATAGTCCAATGCATTTATTTTTGCCTTTACTTCCCTTGCCTTTGTGATCAAATTCATATAATGTTCTCTATGGCCAAGGTTCATGAGTTTAGTACCTATATTTTCTTCTATGTAATTTAAAGTTTTAGTTATTATATTTAGATCTTTGATCCATTTTGAATGATTTTTGTGCGGGGTAATAAACTATAATCAAGTTTCATTCTTTGGCATGTGGCTTCCCAATTTCCCCAGCACCATATTAAAGAGGCTTTCTTTTCTCCGTTGTGTATTTTTGGCTCCTTTGCCAAAGATGATTTGTGCACATATATGTGGTTTGATTTCTGGGCTCTCAACTCTGTTCCATTGGTCAGTATGTCTGTTTTTCTTCCATTACCATGATATTTTGATTATTGCAACTCTATAGTATTATTTCAAGTCTTGTAGCATAATACCTCCAGCTTCATTCTTTTTCCTTAGGATTGCTTTGTCCATTTGGGCTTTTTTATGGTTCCATACAAACCTGGTAACTCTTTGTTCTATTTCCTTAAAAAATGACATTGGGATTTTGATGGGGGTTGCATTAAATTTGTATATTGCTTTGGGTAACATGGTCATCTTGACTATGTTGTTGCCTTCAATCCATGGAATATTTTTTCATTTCATTGTGTCTTTTTCAATAAGAGCACAAGGATGTTTCAACATATGGAATTGACCAACATAATACATCTCATCAACAATACAAACAACAAAAACCATATTATCCTATCAATAAATGCAGAAAAGGCATTTGATAAGATACAACATCTTTTTATATTTAAAAAACTCAATAAAATTGGAATAGAAAGAAAGTACCTCAACATAATAAAGAGAAACCATCTGCTAATATCAAACTAAATGGTGAAAAAATGAAGGCTTTTCCTTTAAAATCAGAAAAAAGACAAGGCTGTCCACTCTTTCCAGTCTTATTAAACATAGTTCTGGAAGTTTTAGCCAATGAAATCAAGCAAGAGAAAGAAATAAAAGGCATCCATATCAGGAAAAAAAAAGTAAGAGTATCACTTTTTGCAGATGACTATATATATATGATCCTATATATAGAAAATCCTAAAGACTTTACTAAAAACCTATTAGAAATAATAAACCAGTCTAGTAAAGTTTCAGGATACAAAATCAATATTCAAAAGTATACTGCTTTTATATATGCCAACAATAAAACTTTGGAAAATGAACTAAAAAAAAATTCCTTTTATAATTGCAGCCAAAAAATAAATAAATAAAGTACCTAGGAGTAAACTTACCAAAGAATGCAAAGGACTTATATACTGAAAATATAAATTAAAGCTGTCATATTCATTATTAAAGTAGAGGACAAGAAAATTAAAGATTTCTTGTCACTGTAGGCTCAAAAAGAATATCTTTCAAAAACTAACAACTTTCTCAATAATCTGGATTATGGTTTAAATGCAAATCAATAAAACCTATAATCTTAAAATATCTTTACCTGCTGCTCCCAAAGACTTGAGAAGACACACACAGTACACACATGCATGCATGTACACACTCACCAAATTGTAATGTCTTTTTTTAAAAACAAAATACTAAAGCACTATTTTAAGGTACAAACCATAGCATTTAAACTCTGCAGTTGTAATCACATGCAATTAACCTTTTGTAGTCTTTATCTCTGCAGCAAATTATAAAATGTTAATAAAATATTGGTGCTATGATTCTTTTTAAGAATTTTAATTTATTTTCTTTAAAGCATTCTCATGGAAATCTATTTGAATATTATGTTAAACATGTCATTTTGCATTTCATTAAAATTGCGAACATATTTCTATATTATATGATATTGTACTCCTAAAATCAGTTTTGTTTTCTTATTAATGCTTTTTTCTCCTCAGAGTACCTTTCAAATAGAAAGTGCTCAAAAGCTATTGCCTGAGTGTAGTTTAATAATATATTAAATATTAATGTGTTTATTATATAGTATAATATATTTTACTATATACAGTATATATCACAAATAATATATTTTATTAATAATATAATATATAATATTATATTTATATGTGTGAATCCCCATAATAATAATATATACTTCAAGCTAGCTAAAATTGTTCTTTGAAAAACACATAAAACAAAAATTAATTTTGTCATATTAAAAAGGTCCTACAATGTTAAAGAAGAAAATTTATAATCCAGTATGGAGGAATAATCAGGTCTTCAAATATCTGGTAGTGTATATGAACACATAGAAAGGAAAGGTAGAGTTTTAAACTAAGGGCTCCTTTTATTAGGTAAGCTAGAGTGCAGCTTAAACATGGAGATGTGAGAAAAGGTAAGGTGTGATAAGTGTTTGATTTATAATTACATCAATGACTTAGTTACTTAGAAAATATTTATTTCTTCTCACCCAGAGTATGGTTTCTTTTTTTTTAATCTATGTTTCTTTGATTTCTACATCATTTATAATACCACAGTCAACAATCCTTCTCACCTTTCTTTTTTGTGAATTCTTCATATAAAATATCTATGGCATAGGTATACTAAAACAGACGTTAATCTAGAACTCTGCTGAATTTTTTGCCCTTTTAGCAAGTTAAGGTACAAAATAATTTAAGATCTTAAACTTTCTATATCCTATTGCTTTAAAATTAACTCACAAATTGTTAAATCTGCTTATTTTCCACAAGCTATTTTCATCTTAAATTTTTCATGAGGTGATTCTTTTGAACCTCCTTTTCAATTGACACTCGCACAACCTTTCCAAATTCCTTGACAGTTCAATAAAACATTATATTTATTTCAAATCAATTGAGTAAAGTTTCCAGCCACCATATCTTTAAATTTATGTCTACCACAAAATAGATTGGAAAGTGATATTTCAGAACTGGTGACTTCATATCAAAGTCCATTTTTTTATATAAATTCTGGCTCATGGGAGTCAAGTCCTATACGATCGGTCACACACGGAACAGAGGTTCAACAATAATTCTCGAATAAAATAAATTGAAGGAATAACCTTCTTAAAAACTCATTCTACTACAAGTCTTTAGATGTCATACCTTTTTTATTCTGAGGGGCTTTGTTATACAGTCTCCAATGGGCATAAAAAATAGTATTTTAAGTATTTTCAGTTTCATCTGATTTTCCTTCTATCTGATAATCAAATATTAGAGATTTATGAAATAATACATCTGGAAAAGATGCCAGATTGCAGAATAGGTTAAAGAAAATAAATTATTGGATACATATAACATATTCATGAATTGAAAGTTGCAATATGTTAATAAGCAAATTCTTCCCAAATTGACCTATAAATTTAATACAAACCCAAACAGAATTCCAGTAGCTTCTTTGGGAGAATAGAGATTTACAAGCTGTGCCTACAACTTATACAGAACATAAAAAAACTTAAAGTCACCAATAATTTGGAAAAATAAAAAAATTATTGGAGGACATACTCTCCCTGATTTCTCAGTTGTTTATTTTTTTTTATGATAGCTTAAATAATACAAAAGTACTGGCACAAGATAGACTATTTCAAAGCAACAGGTAAATAAATCCAAAAATATCTCTTATACATATGGAGGGTCAATTGATTTTGCATAAAGTGCTATAGTAATTAAGTAAGGAAAGAATAGTCATTCAATATAGTATAGTAATATTGATATATTTGTAAGACAAAAAATTCAACATAATTCCCCTCTTACACCATACAAAAAAAGTTAAAATAAATTACAGATTTAAATGTAAGAACTAGAAGTATGAAATTTATAGCAACAAACCAGAGAAAAAAATTCTTTATGACCTTGTCATAGGCAAAGATTTCTTAAGTATGACACAAAAAGCACAGTTTTTTAAAAAATAACTGAAAAGATTTTATAAAAATTAAAACATCCTTTAACATGAATAGACAAGCAACAGACTGGAAGAAAATATTTGCAAAACTTATACCTTAAGTACCCAAAGTATATAAAGAACATTTGAAACTCAAAAATCAGAATTTAAAAATTCTCATCAAAATAAAATATTTTCAATAAACATTCTCCTTCCCCTCCATCCCCCTAAAAAAAAATAATCAAATAGCAAGAAGCACACAAAAATATGTTCAACAATCATTAGGGAAACACAAATTATAATCACAATGAGATTTGCCAGTGAGAACATAATATAGCATAGCCACTTGAAATAATAATATGCCATTTTTTTTAAGTTAACCATATATTTAACCACATCATTCAGCCAGTTCACTTTTCAGAGTCTACTCTAGAGAAATAAAAATATATATCTACTAATTACTTTATGTAAATTAATAGCAGAATTATCTATAGTAAGAAAGATTTAGAAACAACCCAAACATCTGCCAGCTGGTGAACTGATAAACAATAAGTGGTATATGAACATAATTGAGTACATGACTCAGCAATAAGTGGTGTATGAACATAATTGAGGACATGACTCAGCAAATGAATGGAACTGCTGCTAATGAACGAAATCACACAGATTAATCTTAAAACTATCAGTCTTCATGAAAGGAGCCAGATACAAAAGATTATATATTATATAATTTGATTTATATGGACTTTCTGAGAAAGGCAAAATTAGACAGCCAGAATCCAATATATTGTATCTGGGACTAGGTGTGGGTGTGGAGATTTATTTCAAAGGTCCAAGAGGACTATGAGAAATATAATAGGGTCCTTAACCTGCACTGTAGTGATGGATTCACACTACATTTATTTCCTAAAATCATTAAACAGTACACTAAAAATGGTTGAATTTTATGGTATGTAAATAATGCCTTAATAAAGCAATTGTTAAAATTCTTTATTAAAAAAAAGAGAGAAAGAGAAAGTGAAAAAGAAAGAAATTAAGGTTTGTTGTTCTGATTACTTTATCATATTAAAATTATTTGTGTACATACAATTTCACATTGATTGATTGTCTGCAATGTTCCAGGTTTCTTGGGGACATGAAAAAAAAAAAAATCCCTGCCCTCAAATCACAATAATGACCGAGATAGAAGTGAATAACTGAGGAAAACTATGAAATACGTTAAAACTGTTATAAAGTCAAATATTAATTAATTTTAATTGAGAGTTCTAAAGAGCACATCAGAAAGGAGAATGTGCTAAGCTTGTTTTTGAAAAATGTATAGGACTTCAAAACACATACTTGATTCTGGATGGAGTAAAGGCATGCAAGCTCTAAACATATCACAGCATGTCACTATCAAAAATAAAGGCTGTCTCTCCAGTAAAATAAGAGCCTATAATTTTCTTTAAAAACAATCTTATTTGCTCTGGCCAGAGGCTCAGTGGATACAGCCTTGTCCCAGAGCCTCAAGTTGCTGGTTCTAACCTGTCAGGGCACATACGACAAGCAATCAATGGCACAACTAAATGGAGCAGCGAGTTGAGATCTCTCTCTCTCTCACCCCCTTTTTCCCCTTTCTTTCTCTCTCAAAAAAATAAAATAAAATAAAAACAATCTTATTCAAAAATAAGTGTTGGCAAGGGTGTGGAGAAAAGGGAACCTTCCTGTACTTTTGCTGTGAATGCAGACTGGTGCAGCCACTGTGGAAAACAGTATGGATGTTTCTCAAATAATTAAAAATAAAACTGCCCTATGACTTAGTGATTCCACTTCTGGAAATATATCTGAAAGAACCTAAAACATTAATCAAAAGAATATATGTATGCACCCTTATGTTAATTGAAGCATTATTTAAAACAGCCAAGCTATGGAAGCAACCCAAGTGTCCATCAATAGACAAGTGAAAAACAAAGTAGTGAGATTATATATATAATTGTCTAACCACTATTCTATGCACATGAAACAAATATAAATAATATTATATTTATATATAATATATATATAATGGAATATTACTAGGCTATAAAATAGAAATCTTACATTTGCCACAACATGGATGGACCTAGAGGGTATTATGCTAAGTGAAATCAGTCAGTCAGAGAAAGACAAATGCCATATGATTTCACTTATATGTGAAATCTAATGGAAAATAAAAAGGAACAAATAAAACAGAAATAGACTTATAGATACAGAGAACAGACTGATGGTTGACAGAGGAAAAGGGGCTGGGGCGACTGGGTTAAAAAGTTAAAGGAATTGAGAAGAACGGATTGGTAGTTACAAAAAGTCATGGGGATGTAGAGCTCAGCATAAGAAATATAGTCAATAATACTTTAATAATTATATATGGTGCTAGGTGGGTCCTGGTAATATCAGGGGAAACACTTTGTAAAGAATATAATTGTCTAACCACTATTCTATGCACATGAAACAAATATAAATAATATTAAATGTGAGCAGTAATTAAAATTTTTTAACTATTTTTAATTTAAAAAGAATTAAATTTAAAATTTTAATTAAAAAAGTTCTGGAGACCTAATATACAGCATGGTGAATATAATTAACTATAGCTGATATTACATACTTGATAGTTGTTAAAAGAATAAATGTTCTAACCATCAAAAAATGGTAATTATATGAGGGGATAATGTTGTTAAAAATATCTTTATTAAGAAGTATATACTATCAGCCTTTTTAATTAAAATAAATGAGCAATGTAAATTATATTAAAGTTACAATATAAAAATTAAATTACTATGATTTTGTTTATAATCTCCTTGGGGTTTTTTTTTGTTTTTTTGTTGGGTTTTTTTTGTATTTTTCTGAAGCTGGAAACGGGGAGAGACAGTCAGACAGATTCCCGCATGTGCCTGACCGGGATCCACCCGGCACGCCCACCAGAGGCAACGCTCTGCCCACCAGGGGGCGATGCTCTGCCCCTCTGGGGTGTCGCTCTGTCGCGACCAGAGCCACTCCAGCGCCTGGGGCAGAGGCGAAGGAGCCATCCCCAGCGCCCAGGCCATCCTTGCTCCAATGGAGCCTTAGCTGTGGGAGGGGAAGAGAGAGACAAAGAGGAAGGGGGAGGGGTGGAGAAGCAGATGGGTGCCTCTCCTGTGTGCCCTGGCGGGGAATTGAACCCGGGACTTCTGCACGCCAGGCCGATGCTCTACCACTGAGCCAACCGGCCAGGGCCTCTCCTTGGGTTTTAAACATATTTTTAAATATTTCAACCAAGAACCAGTAAATCATATTTTTGACCATACATAATTTTTTTAAAAACTCATAAGTGATGAAAGTTATTATAATTATGTAAATAAAAGAAAACCAAAGAATGCAATTAAATTAGGCACAATTATAAGTAGTTGTACTTGTTTTAAGAAAATTAAGGATGTAGAAATTTAGATTAAGATAGCAAAGTAGAAAGCATCTATCTATCTCTTCATGTCCCGATTAAAAAAAAAAACACAAAATAATTTACAACACTTTTCCTAAAGTAATACATTCAACAATGAGTAATGAAATATATTTACTTCATAAGTAGTTATAATAAATTTACTTAATTTAGAGAGTGATATTTATCTGTATTTACATAATCTCAGGAATGAATAAATCTGATTAAAGCAATAGAGAACATAGAGTACATATTTAAGAGATTGCCCGATAGAGCTACTGTTCCAGTCACATCTCCACTTTCCCAGCATTTTGTGTTCTACTCCATCTTGGGGGTTCTGAGTGTTTCACTTTGAAAGGCCCTCTGAGCCTGACCAGGCAGCAGTGCAGTGGATGGAGCATTGGACTGGAACTTGGAGGACCTGAGTTCCAAACCCTAAGGTCACTGGCTTGAGCACAGGCTAACTAGCTTGAGCACAAGGTTCCTGACTTGAACGTGGGATTATAGACATGACACCATGGTTTCTGGCTTGAGCCCAAAGGTAGCTGGCTTGAAGCCCAAGGTCTCTGGCTTGAGCAAGGGGTCACTTACTCTGCTGTAGCCACCCACCCACACACAGTCAAGGCACATATGAGAAAGCAATCAATGAACAACTAAGGAGCCCCAATGAAAAATTGATGCTTCTCATCTCTCTCCCTTCCTGTCTGTCCCTATTTGTTCCTCTCTCTGACACTCTCTCTCTTAAAAGGAAAAAGAAAAAATAATAATATAAAAGAAAGGAACTCTGAGGTGAAGTTCTGATCACACATTTTTTAGGTGACCAGCGAAAGCAATTCAGGTCCAGTCATTTAGAAGCATTGATATTAAAAGATGATTTTGCGTTTTTAGAACTATGATTATTTTGTTGATCATGATCAGCATTATCATCATACAAGATAAATGGGCAAGGTGTGTAAGGAAGATATAATCCTAAAAATTTACTACATTGATTGCAGACATTCACAATCTAAAAGTGAGTTTGAATAGTTCTTTTATTTTTGTCTTCTGAACACGATGAAAACATACATATTTGGCAGATGTAAGATGCTGTTTTGCAAGTTATAACAAATCTTTTAGAAGACGTAATATTTCTGTGAATAGGATGGTTTAGATTGGCTGAAATAAACTGAAAAAATTGGAGATAACAGAGTCTCAAGAAATTTCTGGATCTTTTGCTCCGTAGCTAGCCCTTGGCACTTATCTGGGTATAAAGATGCTGGTAAAAATAATTTCAAAACATTACCACAATGATGAAAAATAATAAAGATATAATGATAATTAATGTTAGTTTTTATGAATCACATAAAAGACTAATTTTAGCTGCCTTACTCCAAAGCTTTAATTTTTGCCCTTTTGCTAATAATTAACCTCTTTTTACACTAAATAAACACCACAATTTGCATATTACTAGCACTATATTTTCCTACAAAATCATTGTTAAATGCTTCAGAAAAACAACTACATCCTAAATGGTAACTTAAAAGTTTAGTAGTCAGGTCCTTGCCAGTCCTGGCTGGTTGGCTCTATGGTAGAGCATTGGCCCAGTGAATGGAAGTCCTGGGTTCGATTCCTGGTCAGGGTAAACAGGAGAAGCACACATATGGGAGTCTGTCTGACTGCCTCCCCACTTCTAACTTTGGAAAAATAAAATAATAAATAAATAAATAAATAGTTTAGCAATCATTTTTTTAAAGGAAAAGACCATAGCAGTTTTTTAAATGGAATCATTATTTTGAAGAATTAAAATCAGGCAAGTATTGAGATAGTGTCTAAAAAGTAAATTTTCTTAAAAGAATTTGTATGAAAACTGAAGAAAAGAATTTAGTGAATTATTTTAGATATGCTATGCACATATTAAATGGTAATACAGATATGATATTTTTTCATTATATTATCACCCATTTTGGTATTATCCCAAGTTTTTTATTAATATGTATTAAGTTTGAAGTATAGTAATCAATCAAAACATTTATTATATTCCTAAATAGATATTTAATATGTATAATTGCTTAGTTAAAAACAATTGTGATATGAAACTTACAATTGCATTCTGCATATAAAGCATATTTTAAAGGAAAGTAGAACATTGTTTGAGCATTTATCTGACAGCCCTTTATATCCCCTACTTATGATTTACTCTAACATGGGCTCTCAGTGGGTGACAAATGAAAAATTCATATTGTAATGCAAAAAAAAAATCTTAAAAATATAATTGAATAATTACATGAAATGTTATGACATAGATAAAATAATACTTCTGACTCTACTGTCCTAAAATAAACATCAAACTTTAGAGATCAAAATTCAGGTGAAATTGTGTAAACTTGTATCAGACATCAGACTTCAATCCTTACTGCAGAAGTACAGAAAGATTTTAGCATATGGATAAAGCCTAACAAATGCTTATCTCTGAAAAAACAAACAAAAAATCCAGAATAAAATTATTTGCTTCCAAGTACTTATTCATATCAACAGACTAAACAAAAGTGGGAATAATATAAAACCTTAATTAATTAAAATGATCATATTTAGTCTGCAATGCACTGGATTGCTTTTCTACCATCTAACAGTACTAATTATGGTTTACTAAGGTGAAATATAAAATTAAATAACAATATTAAGTGACACAAACATTCTGAGGTTACTCAGCATGGTCTAGGTGACAAGTTGGATAACATTTTGTATAAAAAAATATTACTGTTAATCTTTAAAACAGAAAAACTGTTTTACTCATATAATAATAGTGGCAGGTCCAGGTTTTGTTGTACTTGAAATGTCCATAATTTTGGAGACACTTTTAGGTAAAAGAATGCAAATTTATAATTTTTTTAATTAAGCAAATCTTAACTGAAAATGGTATTAATTGATTGCAGTCAAATACTTTACTGGTGAAAATTTTACAAAAACATATAAACATATTTTTAGGGCCCTTGAAAGAAACTAGTACAAATGAGGGGGCTCCCAGGCTTCATCTTTTTAGCTTCAGACCATCTATGATCTACAGGGAGATTGAAGTGTACTGATAGGCCTCAAGATACCTAAAGATGACAATTTGGACATACTTCAGCTAATGGTCAGAGAGGCAGTCATGAGACGGGAGGATGGCAGAAAACAAAGAGGTTGTTCACAACTGAACAGGGTCTTTCACAGGGCACAGCAGAATTGGCCAGCAGTGAGTTACTAAAGGAACCGCGGTGTTGAGTAATGTACGAACGGAAGTATAGGAAACATAGAAGCAAGAAGAAATTTGTACCGGCTGTGGTCATTTTTATGACAGAGGGAAAATGTTAGATTAACTGAATTCAAAGCTCTAAGCAAAATTTCTTCTGCTTTTGGGCCCGCTGATGAGAATTTTTTGTGATGGTGCAGACCAATATTCTGAAAGTCCAGCTGGTAGAGCAGATCACAAGAAAGGCTTGGTGGGGCACATCTTTGTATCTTTAATACAATCTTCAAATCCTGGCAGTGGATGATAATGTGTAATGACTCAGTTGTCAGAAGTAGTTTTTACCCTTAGAGTGTTGAGTTACACAGACCTATTGGTTTTGAGAACATAGCAGTCAATGATCTTTTAATCTTTTGCTGGCAAAGTTATTAGCCAATTGCTGGAATTTAACTGTGGTTCTTCTTTCTCTCCGTCACTGTCTTTCTCTAACATATATTAGTTATTAGAAAGTAAATATATTATCATTTAGGAAGAAAACCTGCTGTGATTTTATGTGGCACAGAGAAAAGTCACCATGTACATTGTTCACTTAGCCGCTTTACCGTATATGACTCCACCAGGATTATTCTGATAAGAAAATGATTGTTTGCAGCTTGCTTCACATACTCTTTCCGATTATTCTTGGCCTCTCCTATTATAGAGTTAGCCTAGAGAAATTCTTCCACTCCTTGATTACTCGTGCAATCATTTATTAAAAAATTATTTCTGGGATTCTTTTTAACATACTCTCCATCATTGTTTCTTGTAAGTTATAAAAAACTAGATGAAATAGTTTTTACTGCAAATAGTATGATAAGATTAAAAATTATAATGTCAATAATAAATTATGCCAACATCATTTTAAATTAGGGAAAGGAAAAATATAAACTATAATGAGATAGTACTAAATACTAAGTAAACTGATAAAAATAAAACAACTGATAATACCAGAGTTGGCAAGGATATGGAGCAATTTGAACTCAGATACACTGCTAATGAGGATGTAAAATGTTGCAACTATGTTGTAAAACAATTTGGCAGTTAAAAAATATTTTTTTAGAACTATTGTGTGACATAGCTATTCCATTCCTAAGAATTTATCCAAGAGGATGGAAAGCAAATTCTCATTTAAAGATTGGACACAGTGGTTTTAATCATAATAGCTGTTAACTGGAAAGAACCTTTCTGGTTATCAATAGGTGATTAAATAAATAAACTATAATATATTAATAAATTAACAATAAAAAGGAATTAACTAACAATACTTGCAACAATATGAAAACATTTCAAAATAATTTTAAGTGAATGGTACCAAGCAAAAAGAGTATATTTAGAATGGTTTCAACTTTTCTGAAATTCTAGAATGTGGAAATATATCCACCATAATAGAAATCAGATCCTAAGCTGTGGCTCAGTTGGTTGGAGCATTGTCTGTCTTAAAGCATAGAGGTTGCTGGTTTGATCCCTGATCAGGGCACATACAAGAACAGCTTGAGATCTTTACTCTCTGTCTCTCTCTCCCTGTCTTTCTGTCTCTAAAATAAAGCAGATCAATGTTTGCTGAGAGACAGAGGAACTGGGGAGGGGGAAATAAATAACAAAGAGGCATGAGGAAACTTATGGGTGATCTCTGTCTTTATTATTTTGATGGCAGTAATGTTTTGTTGTATGTATATGTATACTAAAATTTTTAAATTGTATATGCTAATTATGTACATTTTTATAAACAACAATGATAGCTTAGGAAACCTGTGAAGAACAATGAGAATAAGGGAGATGAAGGAGATGAGAAGGGTGTTGAGAAACTGTTGTAGCTGAGCAACCACTGACTCCTGGGTTTTATTTATTTAAAAAAGAAAAGAAAAAAAAAACCTTCCTTCATGTAATCTTTCTAACATAGATAGCCTGAGACTTGCAAACCACACTACCTAAGTTAATAATACTGTCTTAATATGAACACCAGGCTGAAATATGATTGATTTATAAATAGGGTGTGATTGATTGCAAATGACTAGTTAATTTTTTTTACAACAATCCTTTCTTTTTTTTAATAAATAATTTTTTATTAATTTTAATGGGGTGACATTAATAAATCAGGGTACATATATTCAAAGAAAACATGTCCAGGTTATCTTGTCATTCAATTATGTTGCATACCCATCACCCATAGTCAGATTGTCCTCCGTCACCTTCTATCTAGTTTTCTTTGTGCCCCTCCCTCTCCCCCTCTCCCTCCTTCCCTCTCCCTGCCCCCCGTAACCCACCACACTCTTGTCCATGTCTCTTAGTCTCATTTTTATGTCCCACCAATGTGTGAAATCCTGCAGTTCTTGTTTTTTTCTGATTTACTTATTTCACTCCGTATAATGCTATAAAGATCCCACCATTTTGTTGTAAGTGATCTGATGTCATCATTTCTTATGGCTGAATAGTATACCGTGATGTATATGTGCCACATTTTCTTTATCCAGTCTTCTATTTTTTTTTACAGTGATTAAAGCCTTTAAGCAAACTCTTGGCCAATACAGCAAGAATCCATAAAGGAGTAGTGTCCTTAACAAGTTCACCAAGTCCAAGTTGACCCCAACATCATGCTAAGTCCCTGATAAATGCAACCCAACCCCAGTTCAGTCTGTTAGGAGCTGTCCCAAGGAGCAGGAGTCCAGGAAAATCCACATCCAGGAAAAGTCCGCATGGCACTGGAATTGTAAGGGTAATGTGGGTATGTTTGTGTCCAGGAAAAGACCAGAAACTAAAGTATTTATATTGATACTATATTGTTTTATAAAGCATTTATATTTGTATTATATTTCATCCTACTAAATATGAAATGAATTAAAGTATATTATAATCGGTGTTATTAACATTTTGGTAGTAAGAAGGAATGTTTCAGGTACCATAAATGACTTAGCCAGTATTACCTAACTTTGGCTTTTATCTTTTATTCTAATTCCCCTACTCATTTGATCATAAAATTCTGTGCATATATAAGGAGCAATAGACATATTTATAATATTCAGAGAAAATTATAGTTATAAAACACTAAGTCAGTATGGTTAGTGTGAAAAAAGAATAAAAAGATGTTATACTTTTCCTCCTAGAGAAAGTAAATATTGAACTAAACCTTGAAGAAA
This sequence comes from Saccopteryx leptura, assembly GCF_036850995.1. Classification (NCBI taxonomy): domain Eukaryota; kingdom Metazoa; phylum Chordata; class Mammalia; order Chiroptera; family Emballonuridae; genus Saccopteryx; species Saccopteryx leptura. The sequence goes on from NC_089504.1 coordinate 156,176,282, forward strand.
TAAACTAGAATAGATTTGTTAATAAAAATTGCAGTTTCTGGATCATTAAACAGTATCTCATTAAATATGTGTTGGATGAAAAATAATTCAGTAGTTGGATAATCCTATGAGAAAAGTCACCAGAAGGGAAAGAAGAATATTTCGCATTTCTGTAGAGGTTCTAATACCTGTATAGTGGTGTAGACCACCACTTCAGAGACCTGGGGAAACGAGACTCAGGGGAAGGTTTATGAAAGAAGTTTCAGAAATACATATATTACCCTTTAAATAGAGTTAGTGTAGCCTAGGGGTTAATAGCCTGTATACTGGAGGTAGACTACCTACAGATCTCATTGTATAATAACTGTTGTAACACTGAACAATCCTGTGATTTCTCTGTGTCTTAGTTTCTGCACAGTGAAATGAGAGAATTAAAGCTGTCATTACATACAATGCATTCGAAGCAATGAATGGGGTGGCTAGCATTGTATAATGGCTTACATTTATATATAGTTTCTATAATGCCTGGTGAACTGATTGCACAAAATAAGTTGTCATTAAATTGCTTGACACAACAATGTTTGATCTTGGATTCAGTTTAGGTACTTCTAGTAAATACTGGTTTCTCTAAAATTATTTCATTCATGGGTTCTTTTTAAATCTAGAGGGGTTACTGACATTGTTTACACTTCTTGCACATATCACTCTATGGAAGCATGTCTTACTGCTGCCAGACTGATTCCAAAGCAAAATATGATTTTTCATTAATGGCTCTATAATTTACTTTGTCAAAGGTGTAAAAGCTAGTGGTGTACAAGTGACTTTAGAGGTATTTTATAATTTAATTGGTCTTTTCTCTCTTTTTTTAAAAATACATTGCTGATTAAAATAGGCATTATTGTTTCAGTGAAATAAAAGAGTTATCTTCAAAACATGTCACAGCTGCCTGGGGAAGCTGGTAATAAGACAGTGCTAATAAAGACCTGTTAATAAGCAGCTCAAAAGTATCTCAAAATAACCCTCCCATGAACTTCTCCAACCCCCAATCCAACCTGCACACATCAAAGAGAAAGAATACAGAACAGAAATGCATATTGACTATTACCTGCATTTTCATTGTGGGAATCTTTTGTTGTACACAGTATGAGAAGCTTAATATGTACAAAAGAAAGGAAATTGCTTAAGAGAAGTGAAATGTGAGTCTTATCACTAATAGAATGTCTTTATGTTTCCCCATGGGATGCAATAGCTGAGGTAGTACTTTATTCTTTCCATTTAATAGAAACCTCAATTGGGTAAACTTTACATATAGAATCTAAACGGTGGGAAATTGTTCCAACTAACATAACCATAATGCCTCAGTGATAAATCTTTCTAGATGAGGTCCAACAGTTGAAAACACTTCAGTGAATTGATGGTTCAGTGAAGACTGTAACATTGTGACTCAGTATTTTCCTTCTTTTTTGTTCAAGAAAATCATGCTTGTGCCCATTCCTAGTTGGGTATTATAGGTGAAGCTCCAGATGCCTTTTGACCAAAAAAAAAGTGTTTATATAAACAATGTTTCTTAGGCTCAAACCATTACATATTTCTGACTTCTTTGACTAGAAATACCAATAATAATTCATTAGAAACTATGACTGCTTGAAATTTAGGGAAAGGCTTTTGCCTCTTGTTACTGGAAAAGATGTAACATGTTCGGAGCTTCTGCAGTGAACTTGCAACAGAAAGAATGTTTATATTTAACAAAATACTCAATTCATGAAAAAAAAGAATTATCTTCAACCATTCACTTTCTTAATTAAAAGAAGAAAGATACTCAACTATACTTTTCAGGCAATAAATAGTAAGACTCATACTTTCCTTTGTTATTGAAAGGCAAACAAGTATTACAATTCTAATTATGGATACTAGTGAAGTTTAACAGCCCTATTGTGGTAAGCAGATCTATTTCTGATGAGATTTTTATTGTTATGATTTATTAATTAATTTTTAATATTAGCCCTGTCAGCTAAGTTTATTTCTGAATATAATGTGAAGAGAGGAACCAAGTATATAAGATATAATAAATATCCAGAAGTCAAAAATAAACTGTCATCGTTTTGTGGTCTTTTAAAACTTACATATCAAGCAACTAAATTTGAAGGAGTGAGCAGCATTATAATATAAATTTAGCTAGGTAGTTAGAGTAATTGACAGTGAATTTAAGTACATATATGCTACAAAGTAATTGAATGCATTACTACTAAATTATTTTTAAGTATATCCTGAAATCCAGTATTTAATATATGTTTCCTATAGTTTATCAAACTCTAAGTATTTCTTTGACAATAATCTGAATTAGAAATATGGTAAGTGAAATATATAACAGTGAATATATACTGTCCTTTTAAGACTAATTAGTGAATTCCAGTTACAGAAGTGGCAGAGTAGCTTATATTAGAATAACTAGACCAAAGACAATAATCATAAATTCTGGTGATGGGGGGAGCAATTATAAGAAGGTTCTAAAGAGCTATTCAAATATTACTTCAGAGGATTCAATCCTTCACAATGTATTGAATAAGTTAACTGGATAAGACTCAAGTATAGGTAGGTATTTTTTCCGAAGTCTGAGTATAGAGGTTACAACTCAAGCAAAAAGTGGCAACCTCTTCAGCTTGGGGACTATCAGACCGAATTTTGGACAACCAGAGTGGTTGAAATTTAAAGAGATAAATCTCAAATGATAAAGTAAAAGCAGGTCCGCCACCAAAAGTATCTATAAGTTCTTTAAAGCAACAGCTGACCTCTGAACTGTACATGTATGTGGGACATTTTAAAGAGCCATATGGGAAATAACAAAATGAAATGAAAACTGGAGGATAGAATGACTGACAAGAATTTTCAGCCTTGTCTCAAAGGAGCAGATAGGCAGAGTTTGGAGTTTAAGTCCTGTCAGGTTACAAGTACTTACTAAAACCTCGACTTTTCCAAAAGTATGCCCTCATAAAGTATAAACCAAGCCTCCACAATTTCAATATAAATTGCCAGTAATTTAACTATCTGCTTAAGCAAAAATGAACCCTCATCAGAAAATAACAGAATCCAGGAACTTTACAAGTGTTATTTACAATGTTTAATATAGAACAGAAATTTATAAAATGCGATGATAAGTAAGCTATTGCAACCAACTGTTTACAAAAAATTTTTTTAAATGTACTAGATAATGTGAAGGGATAATCCAGATGTGAAAATAGCAAAGTCTTTAAAGAAGATATAAAAAATAATGTTCAAAAACTTAAAACGGTAAAATTAACTGAATATGATTGAAAAAAAATCAACAGTAGTAAACCTAGTAGAGATTCTAGACTTGAAAATTGTAATATCTGACATAATTAATAAAATTACTGGATAAGTTTAATAGCAGAAATATGAGAAAGCTGAAAAATGAGTTGAGGTTGAAGATAAACTAATAGAAATATCAAATCTCAACAACTAGGAAAAAATGACTTACAGAATGAAGGAGTTTTAGTGAATTATAGAGCAATGTTAAGTATTGTAAAAACCATAAAATTGAAAAAAAAAAGAGTGGAAGAATTGGGACTAATTCTAATAGGTGGGATAAAAACATCAAATTATAATTCTAAAAGTCTCCACAAAGCAAGATAAATTGTAAAAGAGCCACAATTCTTAAAACAGCTGAAATAAAAAAAATAAAAAGAAATCTTGAAAAATGAGAAAAAATAACACATAAACAGAAGTACAATGTTATGAATAAAGGCTGAATTTTCTTTTTTTCTGTTTAAGAACAAAGCTTTAAAACACAAGAAGCTAAATCTAAAAGCAAGTTAAAAGTACAGGTATCAAACTAAATAATACAATGATAATCACACCATATCATCTCTTGCAATTAAGAGAATATCAAGACAAAAAATCAGTAACAATACCAACCAACCAACATTAATGAAAATTTTTAGAATAAGAGAGACAAGATGGCTCTGGAGTAGGTGGACGTATCAACATCTACCTCCCAGAACCAAAGTGGATTACAAACTAATTTTAAGAACTATCATCTGGAAAAAACAACTTTGGAGTAAACTAAGAGGACTCTTCAACCAAGGAACACTGAAGAAGCCACACAGAGACTGGTAGGAAAAGCGGAAACACGGAGAGGGCTGCCAGCTCCCCAGAGCGAACGGCAGCAGAGAGAGACTCGCGCGGCAGAAAGTGAGTTTAGCAGAGGGGAAAGGGTCCTGAGCCCCAGGGACAAAGCCTCAGCCTGCAGCCCCAGAGCCCAGAAGAGGCATAAGGACAGTATTTAGCTGGAAACAAGTCAGGATACTGTTTGTGAGAGAGTTGGATTTCTCAGACCCAGGATCCTTCTTAAAGGGACCGCGCAGAACATTTCTCTCAAAACCACTCACCCGGGGCTCCTGGGGATGGGGGTAGAGAGGAAAGGACCAGAGTAACAGGAAGAGAGTGGAATCTAGGAGGCATAGGGAGAAACATTTTGGGAGATAGTCACCCTAACCCCTGGGATGAGTCAATCCCCAAAACTGAAGTGAATATTTCCCCTGGAAACAGCAATACCAGCAAACGGAAGCAGAAGAGCAGCGAAACAAGCTCCCCCGTGGCACTCAGAGCAGAGTCGCATAGAAGGAGGGAGCTTTTGGGTCTACAGTAGTGAGTCTTAGGGTCCGAGCTGCAATGCCTCCACCCACATGGCTGAGGGCGCGCCGGATGGCGAGCGGCAGCGGGAGACAAAAACGCAGTTCTGCTGACAGGGGCGGAAACCAGCTGGCCACCACTGGATTCAGGTGTGAGCTCAATCTTGCCTGGCTGGGGAGAAGGGGGCGTGCAAAAGCAATCAAGCTCAGCTGCTGACAGCCTGTAATCCAGCCTGCGGGAGAAGGGCAGGAACCCCAGAAAGGGTGGAGACCCGGAAAATTATAAAACATTGATAAAAGAAATCAGGGAAGATACGAATAAGTGGAAGCATATACCGTGCTCATGGTTAGGAAGAATAAACATCATTAAAATGTCTATATTACCCAAAGCTATTTATAAATTCAATGCAATACCGATTAAAATACCAATGACTTACTTCAAAGATATAGAACAGATATTCTAAAAATTTATATGGAACCAAAAGAGAACATGAATAGTCTCAGCAATCTTGAAAAGGAAGAATAAAGCAGTAGGTATCACACTTCTGGATATCAAGTTATATTATAAGGCCATTGTACACAAAACAGCATGGTACTGGCATAAGAACAGGCACATAGATCAATGGAACAGAACAGAAAATCCAGAAATAAACCCACAGCTCTATGGACAACTGATATTTGACAAAGGAGGTAAGGGCATACAATGGAGTAAAGACAGCCTCTTCATCAAATGGTGTTGGGAAAATTGGACAGCTACCTGCAAAAAAATGAAACTAGACCACCAACTTACACCACTCACAAAAATAAACTCAAAATGGATAAAAGACTTAAATGTAAGCTGTGAAACCATTAGCATCTTAGAAGAAAACATAGGCAGTAAGCTCTCTGACATCTCTCGCAGCAATATATTTGCTGATTTGTCTCCACAGGCAAGTGAAATAAAAGATAGAATAAACAAATGGGACTTTATCAAACTAAAAAGCTTCTGCACAGCTAAAGACAACAAGAACAGAATAAAAAGACAAACTACACAATGGGAGAATATATTTGGCATTGCGTCTGATAAGGGGTTAATAACCAAAATTTATAAAGAACTTGTAAAACTTAATACCAGGAAGAAAAACAATCCAAACCAAAAATGGGCAAAAGAAATGAATAGACACTTCTCCAAAGAGGATACACAGATGGCCAATAGACATATGAAAAAATGTTCAACATCACTAATGATTAGAGAAATGCAAATTAAAACCACAATGAGATATCACCTCACACCAGTCAGAATGGCGTTCATCAATAAAACAACACAGAATAAGTGCTGGCGAGGATGTGGAGAAAAGGGAACCCTCCTGCATGGCTGGTGGGAATGCAGACTGGTGCAGCCACTGTGGAAAACAGTATGGAGGTTCCTCAAGAAATTAAAAATCGAACTGCCTTTTGACTCAACTATACCACTTTTAGGAATATACCCCAAGAACACCATAGCACTGTTTGAAAAGAAGAAATGCACCCCCATGTTGATGGCAGCATTGTTCACAATAACAAAGATCTGGAAACAGCCCAAGTGTCCATCAGAGGACGAGTGGATTAAAAAGCTTTGGTATTTATATACTATGGAATACTAGTCAGCCCTAAGAAATGATGACATAGGATCTTTTACAACAATATGGATGGGCCTTGATAACATTATACTGAGCGAAAGAAGTAAATCAGAAAAAATTAAGAACTATATGATTCCATACATAGGTGGGACATAAAGATGAGACTCAGAGACATGGACAACAGTGTCGGGGTTACAGGGTGGGGAGAGGAGAGGGAGGGAGTTGGGAGAGGGGAGAGGCACAAAGATCATGGCTTTTCAGCATTTGCCATACTCCCCCTTTAATCTATAGACAGACAGCAAATATTTACTTATGGTGTTTCCACTATAAAGACTGCTGTCTTAGGGACAAATGCTAATGAACTACTTCAGCAGTTCCTCCTTCTTCAAAGACTTATATGTCAACATAGAGCTCCATGTTTCATAGGACATACTCAAACTCACTCCATGCTCCCTGGAGCTTTAGCACAAGGAAATGCCCCTTTTTTTTTTTTGTATTTTTTCTTTTATTTATTTATTTATTTTTTGTATTTTTCTGAAGATGGAAATGGGGATGCAGTCAGACAGAGTCCTGCATGCGCCTGACCGGGATCCACCTGGCATGCCTACCAGGGGGGAATGCTCTGCCCATCTGGGGTGTTGCTTTGTTGCAATCAGGGCCATTCTAGCACCTGAGGCAGAGGCCATGGGGCCATCCTTAGTGCCCAGGGTGGCTTTGCTCTGGTGGAGCCTTGGCTGCGGGAGGGGAAGAGAAGACAGAGAGGAAGGATAGGGGGAGGGGTGGAGAAGTAGGTGGGCGCTTCTTCTGTGTGCTCTGACTTGGAATCGAACCAGGGAATCCTGCACACCAGACCAATGCTCTACCAATGAGCCAACCGGCCAGGGCCTAGGAATGCCCTTGTTGATCAAGCTACCGAAAAGAAAATTATATGGAGCAACCATGACAGACCGAGCAAGTCAGTCTCATACTATTCATCACCAGAACGCTGCAGCCCGGTGTAAACAGTTTCAACTTTCCCAGGAAGCAGCATGGCAGATTGGGAAATCCTGTCCAAGGGGTCCTGTACTGCCACTTCATTTGGAGTTAACCCTCAAGGACCCCTACCAGGACAACTTTGGCAGATAGATGTTGCTCATATACCTTAATCTGGCAAACAGTCATATGTCCACATTACAGTAGATACATATTCCGGATCTATAGTAACCTCTGTCAGAACAGGAGAGGCTGCTAAGCATGTTATAGCTCATTGTCTGTATGCATTGTTCTAATGCTCCTGCATATGGAGCAAAAGCATTTACTGTATTTTGTCATGCTTACAATCTTTAAAGTTAAGGTATTATTAAAGTATACTCAGCAAACATTTTAAGGTCAATTTAAAAAAAAGAAAATTTAAAAGGGGGTAGTCACATCCTGGAACTCCTAGGGGTCTACCATATCATGCTTTTTACTTAAAAAAAAAATTTACATTTCTTTTGAATGCTGATGAACAGGAGACACCAAATCTTTTTTGCCTGCAAACTACTACCTTCTTTATTAAATCCAGCTAATAACACTGTTTTGTCTTTTTCCAAATAGCTCCAGATATATGGAAAAGATTTATATAGGTGGAAGGGGATCCTCAAACCCCTCAGCAAGATCTTCTGAGCATGGCTTTTAAGATACCTAGAGGCAGAAAAAGCCCAATACAGATCAAGGGAATACCAGCTTTTAGGAGACACCCTTAAAGGCTCCAACGCCCCAAAGGGGTCTCATAGGATGCCATCTGGGTCCTGCTTCAATAGTGGAAAGGAAGGTCATTGAGCTAAAGCCTGCTAGGCTTACATGCCTCTGCTGTGAGGAAACAGGGACACTGGAAGGTAGGCTTCCCCCTCGATCCTCTAAGGGAGGGTTCAATCTCTTCCAGTCCTGCTCCAGCCACCTATGACCTATCCTTGCCCAGAATGCTGGGGCTTGCCACTGAAGGCTGAAGGTGCCCAGGGCCATCGGCCCCATCTACAACACAGTGGACGAGCCTAGGGTATTTCTTCCAAGAAGCAGGTAAACTGATCTCATTTGCACAAGGGCCACTTAACTATGTTTTGCCTGAATAGTCAGGTTTTTTATTCTCCCCCCAAAGATCTCTGTTGTGGGTGTTGATAGTCCTATTTTCTGCTGCTTTGCTTAATATATAGTGTTTCCTTTATCCTTCCTACCTCAATGCCCCACTCATATTTCAGGCTGGGACCTATTCCTAATTTAGAGCTCTCTTTCCCCCTTTTGCCAACTTCTATTATGAATCTACCTTTGCCACCCAGCTTAGTGTATCCCAAGGTTCTCCTTACCATGCCACAGTCACAGAACTCCAGGGAAGAGCAACCTGGTCTCATCTCTCCAGGCAGAGGAGAACAGAAGCTCCATATCCACACGTGCTACAAATGGCTTTTCCAGTCTACCTGAATCATTACCAGCCAGAAGCAGTGGTCATTGGGACTCAGACATGAACTGCAAAGTATAGAATGGTGACAACAATTCCAGTGCCATGAGAACTTTTCCTGGATGTGGACTTTTCCTGGACTCCTGCTCCCTGTGACAGTTCCTTACAGACTGAACTGTGGTTGGGTTGCATTTTTCAGGGATTTGGCATGGTGATGGGGCCAACTTGGACTTGGTGAACATGTTAAGGACACTACTCTTTTATGGATTCTTGCTGTATTGGCCAAGAGTTTGCTTAAAGGCTTTTAAGCACTGTAAAAAAAAAAAAATAGAAGACTAGATAAAGAAGATGGGACACATATACACCATGGTATACTATTCAGCTAGAAGAAATGATGACATCAAATCACTTACAGCAGAATGGTGGAATCTTGATTTCAGCAAAGTGAAATAAGTGAATCAGAAAGAAACACGAACTGCACGATTCCATATATTGGTGGGACATAAAAACGAGACTAAGAGACATGGACAGGAGTGGGCTGATTACGGGGGTGGGGGGAGGGAAGGAGGGAGAGGGGGAGGGGGAGGGGGAGGGGTACAAAGAAAACTGGATAGAGGGTGACAGAGAACGATCTCTCTTTGGGTGATGGGTATGCAACAGAATTAAATAACAAGATAACCTGGACATGTTTTCTTTGAATATATGTACCCTGATTTATTGATGTCACCCCATTATAATAAAAATTTATTTATAAAAAAAAGAAATAGATTATATGCTATCACAAAAAAAATTAGAATAAAACCCATAACAATGACTGTTTATAAAATAAATATCAATGAACTTAAAAATTAAAATATCATAAAACCTATTTTCTGACTATAATATGATGAATTATTAATTAATTTCAATATGATATCTAGACACTCCATAAATATTTAGGAATAATACAACATACTTATAAACAACCAATAAATGCAAAGAAGAATAAATCACAGGGATATTAGAACATATTACTAATTGATTGATAATGACAAAACAACATATAAAAATGTGTGGCATAAAGGTTTCTAGTCAAGATGGCAGATTAGTTAAATGCTGTACTTCCTCTCATCCACAACCACATCAAAACTACACCTAAACTACAGAATAACCACCATTGAAAACTGCCTGAAGTCTAGCTAAACAAAAATCCTATAATAAAGGATATACAGAAGCCACAGAGACTGCAGACAGAACTGAAATATAAAACCCACACCCATGTACAGTGGTTAAAAATTGGAAGATGTATCTTGGCTACAGAGGTACTTCCTAAGGCAGTGGTTCTCAAAGTGTGCATGAAGGCGCAGTGGTGCACTCTAGAAGATTTCCAGGTGCGTCCTATGGTATTCCAGAGAAATATGTGCCTGTTGGGGACCAAAAACCAACAGGGTTTTTGGAGTTTATATTTTTGGGGGACAGAGGTGTGGGGAATTGGCTATAAGCTGACAGTCTGCCAAACCTCCCACCTCACTTGCTTGATTAGGTTGCAAAAGGCTGTTAAGCTGTGGTGCTGGATTGTTTATACTACCCCCCATGTTCCCTGGGAGGACTGGAAGCAAGTTTCTTCTATCCTTTGTTTGGTGTAAAGTTAAGATGATATGTATGGTGGGGGTTTTCTGTACTTGGTAAAGTTTTTGAGTTGCCTTGGAAACATGATCAAAGATCTCATTGATTTACTAATGGTCCACTTTGCCCTATAAAGAAAGCAAGATGTGGTTTTTGGGTGTGCTTTTTTCTTGCCAGCAGCAATTACAAGGGCCTCCCAACCACATATTTTCTTAATTTCACGTACTAATTCTGCACTGTTCCCACTCGGGACCTGGAATTACTAGCTGTGCTGGTTTGCGGCATGTGCCCAGATATAAAAATAAATATAGTTACTCTGTTATACCATTTCATTATTGAAATACTACTCTGTTTGTTAACACATTATTATTATATATATTTATTATTAACACATTATTATATTATTTTTAGCTAAATACATCCAAATAAAATGGATAGATTTCTCAGAAAGAAGCATGATGTTGAAAAATCCGATTCTAGAAGTGAGCAAAAGTTAAGTGTAAATAAAATAGGACTTGAAGGCTGATGGGCAGAATTTAATTTATAGCATTTTCCATCACTTAACACTGAATAATACAATTGGATTAGACCCATTCATGGAAGCTTCAAGTGATTTTGGTTTAACATTAACAGAGGAAGAAGAACTGGCAGCTATATCCACTGATTGTGGATTGATGATTAAACATAAGGAATTGTCTCTTGAAGCTTTTTGGATTTCTATGAAAGAAGAATATGTGGCAATATCTAAAAAAGCTTTGAACATTTTACTAAAATTTTCAACATCCTATTTATGTGAATTAGGTTTTTCTACCCTCAACCCAATTAAGAGTAAAAAGAGAGGAATTCTTCAATGTATTGACAAGGAAATGAGAGTTTGCCTTTTAAATATATGCCCCAAAATTGAAGAAATCGCTAGGACACATTAAGCTCATGTTTCTCATAAACACAAAAATGAAAAAACTTAACACATTTGTACCAGGACCTGCAGAACTTACTAAATCTTACTAAGAATGTATATATATATATATATATATATATATATAAAAAAGTAACTTTTTTGTCATTTTTAAAAAATTTTTAACCCTTCTTTTTTACAAATTCTAGAAATCATAACTCAAAAAATGTAACATAAAAATGTTTTTTAAGGTCAGAATAAATTTAATTTTGTCATATTTATTTTGTTTAATTACCATAAAAGCACGCTTGGACTTTATATTTTTTCTTTAATATTTGACTTAATTACTATAATATATTTCTCAGAAATTTGTATATAGTGTGCATACAATTATATATAAAATTTTAAATGTGCCCCAACTTCAAAAAGTTTGAGAACCACTGCCCTAAGGAATTAGGGGTCTCAGATACACAGCAGGCTTCCAGCTCAGTGTTTCAATATAGGGTATAGAAGTCCCCATATCTTCTGGCTGTGAAAACCAGCAGGGATGTGGTTGTGTAAAGCAGAGGGATGTTGGAATCCAAAGAGTTCCTCTTAAATGAACTCACTCCTTCATTCTAAGCTTCAGCACTGGAGTAGCAGCTCAAAATGTGCCAGAAAAATACAGAGAGAAACTGAATTCACTGGCTTTGTGGCAATAGCTGGAGGGGCAGCTTTCTTCCAAACAGAAGACACGCAGAAGCTATTGTTCCTCTACTAAGCCTTCCCATTGCAGGCGTGGTGTATGCTCTCTGAGTCTCCAATTTAGCTAACTCTCTCAGCCTCACCCTGGTAATTCCCTGAGACTCTGCCCAACTAAACTTGCAGACAGACCCAAGCTGATTGCAGTGGCTTTTCTATATACACTCTCTCTTTTTAAGAGTAAAAAGAGAGGAATTCTTCTATGCTTCAATTCTCATGCTGCAGACTTTTCTAAAATTTCTCAAAAGTTTAAAAACACGGAGCAGACAGAATCTGTACTTGGTGTGCCTTACACCTCTTGAGCTAAGCACCCCAAGCCCAGCACTAGTAGTAGCTAGCTAGCTTTAGTATTCAGCTTCTGCCTGACACCTATAAGCTAGCACAAGTGGCAACAATCTGAAGGTCTCTTTGTAGCTCATACCAAGTGGCCCCAGACTGGGCATAAGCAAGGGTTAAACTGGCCTACACCAGAGCCCCTCCCATATATTTTTTCTTTAATATTTGACTTAATTACTATAACACAGAATCAACACAACCTGTGGCCAACTTTAGATCATACCAGAGAACCATATAACTACCTCCACAAACAGCACATCTAAAGGGCAAAATCAGCCAGCACCAGAAACATACTGTGAGGTCAGAACCTGCACAACAGCTCCTTCATTGTAGTCATGACCTATCCTTATAACAAATCAACTTGAGGATTAATTCCTCCCATTTACATGCAAACAGAAAACAAGGCTTAACTACAATAAGAGGGCAAATACAACCACACATCTGAAGCATATGGCTGTGATAACCAAGGAAATTATGCTCTTGGACCCCATAGAACATCTAAATAGTAAGGCCACATTACCAAGAGTGGGAGACATTGCAGTTCTCCCTAATGCATAGAAATAAACACAAGGAGGCAGCCAAAATCAGGAGATAAAGAAACATTTTCCAAATGAAAGAACAGAACAAAGCCTCAGAAGAATTAAATAAAATAGAGACAAGCAATCTACTGGACACAGAATTCAAAACACTGGTTATAAGGATCCTCATTGCTCTCAGTGAGAACTTCAACAAAAAGATAGAAAAATAAAAATGGAGATAGAAAACATAAAAAAGAACCAGTCAGAAATGAAGTATACAAAAACTGAAATAAAGAATACATTAGCAAAAATTAACAGTGGATTAGATGAAGCAGAAAATTAAAACAGCAGTATGATATACAAGGTAGCAGAAAACACCCAATTAGAACAAAAAAAATATCAAAAAAGTGAGGGTAGTTTTAAAAAGCCTTTGGAACAACATCAAGCAACCCAACACTCTTATCATTGTAGTGCTGGAAGAAGAAGAGAGAGATAAGAAATTGAAAAGCTATGTGAAAAATAATGACAGAAGACTTCTTTAACCTGCTGAAGGAAATAGACATACAAACTCAGAAAGCACAGAGAGTTCCAAAACAGATTAACTCAAAGAGGTCCACACCAATACAGATCATAATTAAAATGCCAAAAGTTAAAGACAGAGAATCTTAAAAGCATTAAAAAATAAAAATAAAAAATAAATAAATCAACAGTTACCTACAAGGGAATTTCCATAAGACTGTCAGATGATTTCCTAGGAGAAACTTTGCAGGTCAGAAGAGATTGGCAGAAAACATTTAAAGTGATGAAAAGCAAGGGCCGAAAACCAAAATTACTCCACCCAGTAGCTATCATTTAGAATAGAAGGGTAGATAAAGAGCTTTACAGATGAAAAAAGGCTAAAAAGTTAACACTAAGTCAGTATTAGAAAAAATGTTAAAGGGTCTTCTGTAAGGAAAATTAAAAAAATAATAAAAAATATGAAAAATAAAATAGCAATAAATGTATATGGATTTAATGCTCCAATGGAAAGACATATGGTGGATAAATGTTTAACAAAATAAGACCCTTACACATGCTGCCTACAGAAGAGACTCATTTCAAATAGAAAGACACTCACATACTGAAAGTAAGGTGATGGGAAAAGATGGTTCATGAAAAAACAAACAAATAAACAAAAAACCTGTGATAGCATTACTTATACCAGAAAAAAATGGATTTCAAAACAAAGGTTATAACAATAGGCAAAGAAGAACCTAGTAATTCCACTACTGGGTATTTAATCAAAGAAACCCAAACACTAAATTGAAAAGACATGTGCATCCATATGTTTATTGCAGCATTATTTACAATAGCCAAGATTTGAAAGCAACACGAGTGTACATCAATAGACAAATGGATAAAAAAGAAGTAATGTATATTACAACTCAACTGTAACAACAAATAAAATCTTGACACCTGCAACAACATAGACAGATCTAAAAGGTATTGTGCTGTGTGAAATATCAGACATAGGAAAACAAATATCATATAATTTCACTTATATGTGAAAACTAAACACAAATAAAAAAGCAGAACAGAAACATACTCACAGACATAAGAACATTCTGATGGTTGCCAGATGGGAAGGGTGTTGGGGCATGGATAAAACAATAAAGGAGTTAAGAAGTATAACTTGGTAGTTACAAAACAGTCACAGAGATGTAAAGTACAGAATAGGGAAATAGTAAATAATATTTTCATAACTATACATAATGTCAGATCACAACTAGATTTATCAAAGTGATCTTTTTAAATAATGTAAATGTCTAATCACTAGTCATACACCTGAAACTAATATAGTATTATACGTTAATTGTAATTAAAATATTTTTTTAATATTTTTAAAAATTGTGGCATATGGTTAAAGCATTGCTTCGAGGGAAATGTGTAGGTTCACATACTGCTATTAAAATACATCTAAATAAAAAATGTTTCCTATCTTAAAAGCTAAAAATGAGCATATTAAACTCAATAGAAGGTAAATGGAATGGGACAATAATAATAAAAGCAAAAGTCAATGAGATAGAGAACAAAAAAATAGAGGTAATTAACAAATTCAAGAGTTAGCTTTTTGGCAAATGCAATAAAATTAATGAACCACTAGTAAGATTGATAAAAAAGGAAGCAAACTCCAAAAAATTATGAAATAAAGAATAAAATACGGGACATATAATAGATCCTACAGAACTTCAAAGAATATTAAAAATACTTTGAATAACTTCATATAAATGAATTTGATGAAATATGCATATATTCTAGGAAAAAAATTAGCAAAATTTACACAAAAGTAAAATGAAAATTATAATATTTCTATACAAATGATCACAAAGTCTCACAAATAAAAGCCTAGGATATAGATTTGTTAGTGAATTCTATTAACTATATAAGGAAGGAATTATATTAATCATATATTAAACCTCTTTCAAATCAGAGGTGAAGAAAAAAAGCTCCACAATTCATTTATGAGGAAAGAATAACAGTAATATCAAACCTTGACAAAGATTTTACAAGAATATTAAATTACAAGGAAGTACCCAAGTGAACACAGACAGAAAAATTTTTAGCAAAATCTTTGCAAATTGGTTGTAGCATAACCTACAAAGAATAATACATTCTAGCCAAGTGGGGAATAGCTCAAGAATACAAGGCTCAACATTTAAACCCAATCAAGACAAACCAACCTCTAATAAAGGAAATATAATAAAGGAAAAAATATGTTCATCTTAATAGATTCATAACAAAAGCTCTCAGTAAGCTCTCATAGAAGGCAAGTTCTTTATTAAAATGAAGAGCATTGAAGGTTAAATGTTGAATATCATTTCATTAAATGTTCCAAATAAGGAAAAGAAATCTGTTCTCATCATTTCTCTTTATTATTGTCATAAATATTTTATTCGGTGTAATAAGGGGAAAAAAAAGAAATAGTAGACATAAAGATCAAAAGGAAAAAGTAAATGTTTTTTATTCCCAGATGACACAATTATTTACATAGACAATCTAAAGAAGTTTACAAAACTACTGCTAGAATAAGTAAATTTTGTAAGACCACAGTTCATTATATTAAAATTGTATTTTTATATAGTAAAACATTTTTAAATCCATTAACAGAAGCATCAAAATCCATAATAAATATAGATGACTTTAGCAGAAGATATGCAAAATCTCTACATGGAAAACTATGAGAGATTATTACAAGACATTAAAGATGATCTATAGAAATGAGATGTACCATGTTCATCAAATAAGCAACTTCATGTTGCTAAGATCTAAAAATGATTAAATGCATTTCAAGCTAAAATTTATAAATAACCTCTTATAATTCACATGAAGCAATAATAAAAATATAACTACTTTTTCTGAAAAAAAACCCAAAATGTTTATTGGCAGTACAAAGTTGTTTTAGGGTTTATTATCATAATTAACTCATTTCTTTTTAAGACTCAACCTTGTAATTCTTACATAAACAACCTTATCATTTTCTTCAATTACAATTTTTTTAATTACAGTTTACATCCAATATTATGTTTCATTAGCTTCAGGCATACAGCTCTATGATTACACAATGATATACTTTATAAAATGTTCCCCCTGATATTTCCAATACCCAACTGACACCATAAATAGTTATCACATTACTATTGAATACATTTCTTATATTGTACTTTATCTCCCCAAGACTATTTTGTAACTACCAGTCTGTACTTCTCAACCCCTTTAGCTTTTTTACCCAGTTCCCTAACTTCCTTTCCCTCTGCCAATCTTCAATCTGTTTCCCATGTCTAGAAGTGAAATCATATAGTATCTGTCTTTCTCTGACTTATTCCATTTAGCATAATATCTTCTAGGACAATTCTTGCTGTTGTAAGTGGTAAGATTTTGTTATTTTTATATGGCTGTTTATTATTCATATTTTATCTATTTTTTTTCTTCTCAAAGAAGACCCTTTTACATTTCTTATAATAGTTGTTTGGTTCTAATGCACTCCTTTAGCTTTTTCTATCTGAGATATTCTTTATCAGTCATTTGATTCTAAATAATAGCTTTGCTGAGTACAGTAATTTTGGTTTTAGGTATTTGCTTTTCATCACTTTGAATCTTTTATAGCAATCCCTTCTGGCCTGCAAAATGTCTGTTGAGAAAACAACTAATAGTATTAGGGGAGCTCCTCATAAGTTATTAACTGCTTTTCTTTTGCTGCTTTTAAGATTGTTTCTTTGTCTTTAACCTTTTGCATTTTAATTATGATGCATCTAGGTGTGGGTCTCTTTGGGTTTATCTATTTTGGACTTTCTGTGCTTCCTGGACTTGTATATTTGTTTTCTTTACCAGATTAAGGAAGTTTTCTGTCAATAATTATTTTTCAAATAGGTTTTCAGTTCCTTGCTCACTCTCTTCTACTGGCACCCTCTCAATGTGAATGTTGGCTCACTTGGAATTGTCCCAGAGGGTTCTTACTCCATGGTCATTTTTTTTAGATTCTTTATTTATTTGTTCTGATTGGGTGTTTTCTGCTCCATTATATTCAAAATTTGGTTCTTGGCTTCACATACTCTACTGCAGATTCCTATAAATCATTCTTCATTTCAGTTAGTGTAGTCTTCATTCCTGACTAGTCCATTTTTATGGTGTCTGTGTCCTTTTTTTATGCTGTTGAAGTTCTAAGTTCCTTGAGCATCCTTATAACCATTGTTCTAAACTCTGTATGTGGTAGTTTTCTTGCCCCCATTTCATTTAGTTCTTGTTCTGTAGACTTCTGTTCTTTCATTTAGGACCTCTTTTTTTGTCTCCTCAATTTGGCTCCCTCCCTGCATTTGTTTCTATGTATTATGTAAAGCTGCTATGTCCCCCAGACTTGGTAGAGTGGCCTCATGTTTTAAGTGTCCTGTAGAGCCCAGTGGTGCAGCCTCCCCATTAACCCAATTGGGGCACTTCAGATGCACCCCTGTATGGGCTGCCCTTTAATTGCTGTTGGCAAATCACTGGGAGAAATTGACCCCTATGCCAACTGGCATGAGAACTGACTTAATTTAAAAATAGTTAGACAAAATATCTGAACAGGCATTTTATAAGTGAAGATATAGATGATTAATAAGCACATAAAAAGATGTTCAACCTTATTAAATATTAAATTAAAACCATGCCTGACCGGGCGGTGGTGCAGTGGATAGAGTGTCGGACTGGGATGCGGAAGACCCAGGTTAGAGACCCCGAGGTCGCCAGCTTCAGCAAGGGCTCATCTGGTTTGAGCAAAAAGCTCACCAACTTGAGCCCAAGGTCGCTGGCTCGAGCAAGGGGTTACTCGGTCTGCTGAAGGCCCACAGTCAAGGCATGTATGAGAAGGCAATCAATGAACAATTAATGTGTTGCAATGCGCAACAATAAACTAATAATTAATGCTTCTCATCTCTCTGTTCCTGTCTGTCTGTCCTTGTCTCTCCCTCTCTCTGACTCTCTCTCTGTCTCTGTAAAAAAAAAGAAAAGAAAAAACCATAATGAGAGTATTTAAAATCTTCTAGAATGACTAAAGTTTGAAAGATTGACAACATTAAATGTTAGTGAAGAAAAAGAACTATTGGAACATTTATCCATTGCTGGTAGAAATGTGAAGTGGTACACACACTTGGCAAAACTGGAAGTTTCTTACAAAGTTAAATATACACCAGTACATGATCATAAATTCCACTTTTACATATTTACTTCACATAAATAAGAAAAAGAGTATATCCACCAAAGACTGTACAAGAATGTCTATAACAGCTTAATTCAAAATAACCCAAAATTACAAATAATTTAAATATTATCATAAGCAGCCAGAAAAATCAAATTACCATATATTCTACAATGGGCTACTACTGATTAATTAAAAAGAACAAGCTATTGATATATACAGAAATATAGAAAAATTTCAAAAATATGTTATAAGAATCCAGGTGCAAAAACAGAATATCAACTGAGTTCATGAATGTGAAGTTCAAGAATGGGTAAAATCGCCTGACCGGGCAGTGGCGCAGTGGATAGAGCGTCGGACTGGGATGTGGAAGACCCAGGTTCGAGACCCCGAGGTCGCCAGCTTGAGCGAGGGGTTACTCAGTCTGCTGAAGGCCTGCGGTCAAGGCACGTATGAGAAGGCAATCAATGAACAACTAAGGTGTCACAACACGCAATGAAAAACTAATGATTGATGCTTCTCATCTCTCTGTTCCTGTCTGTCTGTCCCTGTCTATCCCTCTCTCTGACTCTCTGTCTCTGTAAAATAAAATAAAATAAATTTAAAATTGAAGGAGAAATAAAGATTCCCAGACAAAAAAAAAAAAAAAAATGGGTAAAATCAAGCTTTTGTTTAGAAGTAAAAATATGGGACTATTGGTTGCTGGATAGGTGAGCAGTGATGTGCAGGTATATATTTAAGAAACTTTCTGTTAAGAAAAAAGTTCTAATTTTTAAAATTGTGATTTTCATTTCATAAATACTGAGCTTGCCTATTTTAAACTATCATATAAAGTCACTGAACACAGAGTCAGGAATGCACAGTAACACACACATAGTATTCTGCCATATAGAAACAACAGACGATCTCAGTAGTGCAAAATAAATATAACATGTAGTAAAATATTTAAGATTTAATGTTTATGATACATTAACTCTGATTTTAATATAATCTATTATTTGTTGGTTCATATAATTTTTTATAATGTCCATGTTTAATAATTAGCTCACAAAATACCAAGAAAATATTGATCTTTACTTACAAGTTTTTATGAACTGCTTTCAGCACATCTTGTGGAGGAAACATTTTTGAGGCAATAGTAATTGTCTATATTTTGCCAGAAATTATGGTTTCATAATTTTTGTATTTATCAAAATTCATAAATTCTTCCCTGAAGGTCTGTTCATTTTACATTATAAAATTTTACTTGAAAAACATATATTGCTAATAGAGTATTTTTAATATACAGATATTTTAGGATCATAAATTCTTACTTTTTCTTACATCTGTTGAATAATTTTAACTGATTATTTTGAAGATGAATTTTTCTAAATTAGTTACAATTTTGAAAAATATTTTGTTATGATAAAATGTTTAAAATTTTTCCATTTTAGTCATTTTACAATTATAATTCCATGAAAGTAATCACATTCACAATGTTGTGAAAACCACTACAATCTATTTCCAAAGTTGTCATGACAGCTAACAGAAACTCTGTATCAATTAAGCAAAAACTTCCCATTTCCTCATCCTCTTAATGCCTGGTAATTCTAATACACTTTCTGTCTCTACAATTTCTATTCTATACAATTCTTAAATACAATAACAAGTGATTTATTTATGCAAGAAATATTCTTTTTTATATCCTACTGTATGAAAACATTTTATTCAACAAATATCTTTTATATTCTATTGTATAACTTTTTTTTACATTCTTATTAAATGAGCAAAATATTTAAATATCTTTGCCTTCATGGTATTGAAATTCTACTTACAGTAGCTTAAGTTATAGGTATTTTCCTTTTAGTGTCTTTTTTGCTTTTCTTTTTTGGCCAGTATTTTAGTGAAACCTGGTATCTAATAAGACCATACTAGAACTTGGAAAAATAATAGAAATAAACCATTCTGTTTCATGTTCCCAATAACAACTATCTTGCAAGAGATAAAAATTAGTAACCTAACGGCAAAGCTTCTCCATCGTTCTGGTCATTTTTTTTCAACTTGAGTCTTATAAGAGACTTGGACCAATTGATTTTATGAGAACAGATTCTTTTCCAAGGAATATAATATGATTAATCTATCATTGAGAATCATTATTTGTTTAGTTGAATTTGTTCTCTAATATTTGTGGATTCCTAACAAAGACAATAAAACCTTTCATATTTACAGTACATTAAACATTTATACTTATAAGAGCCTTATGAGAATATAACAAGTAAGGTTTTCATGTCTTATCATTGAGAAAACAGAATGTGTGATTTGCCCAAAGTCAGGTATAAAATGTGATACTCAAATCAAGATCAATTTAAGTACTGTAGACCTTTGAAAACCACATGGCTGATAGTTTTTACACAAGGTAAGCAATATAAACAAATCCCTTTCCCAGATGTATTGTTGAAGTAAGCACAGCTTAATTTATCATAAATATTCTCATGGGTTTGTTATTTGGTTTATTTTGCTTTATTTAAGGTTTTAACAATTATATGGCGCCTTTTTAAAACTGCAGTAATTATTTCAGTTATTTTTGAATACTTGTTTTATATAATTCTCAGTAGTTTATCAGGATTTTACATGTCATTGGCAGGTCATTTAACATAATGATACAAATCCTTTTCATTAATTCAGAGAATTTCACATTAGCAAACTTTCTCTTCCAATAAATATACCTGGAGCAAGTTAATTATCTAAATTTTATACATAAATGGACATTGAGTAGAAAATTTTCAAAACAATTTTATACACATAAACAGTATATTTTGTTAAAAGAAGCTGATTTAAATATATTGTACTTGTCAATATTAACTCTGTATGAATATTTACTTTGTGTGTTTCATTCCCACCACTTTTTATGTTGGTGGTTCCAGACCATGAAATAACAATTTTAATTCTCTAATAGTAGATATAATAGCTGTTTTTTCCCACATGCCAACTTGTTCCCAACTCTGACAGCTGCTCATCTTCTCATTTGTATCTCTTTCATATTTTTATGCTATAGGAGCTGGCATACCAGACAAGAAGCTACTTTTTCATTAAATTTTTGTTGAATACTTGCCAAAATTCTGCAGTCCATGCTCTTCTTCTGCACCATTTCATGAGCTGAAACTGTCATAATGTATTCTGTTTAATACTTTCTGGCAAAGGCTATTGGAAATAACTACACAATCATCTTTCAGCCATACACCATTCACCATTGTGAGGTGCCCTGACTGATGTTCCCATATGCCCATAAAGATTTTTTAGTTTCTTTTACTTTTTCAGCCAACCTTTTTAAATAAAATTAATATGTTGTTAGCAGCAAGTCCATGGCTATCGTCTATGTCATACATCTGGACTTGTCTTCCATAATAGGCAAGATTTTATAAATGGTTTCAATCTGTTTTTCCAGACCTACAATATTTTAAACAATACTCCCAAAGCTAAAAATTGTATTCATGAACTTACAACAGGTACTTCTAAAGCGATAGCATATTATCAGATTTGAACTTTAAGACCACATTTATGCTGAAAATTAGAGCTGTTAAATTTTAGAGAGGTCTTGTATGTACTTTTACTTGATGATACTGAGTTTTGAGAGAATTTGTTTATTGAATAACTTACACACATGGTACTCTTGCTACTGTTTAGTTTGATTCCCTAGAACCAGAGGTGACACTTGGGCAAGTCATTTATTTAGTAGAGATGTCAGGAGAAAAAAGATGAAAGGAGAGGTATAAATCATAGGGGAATGCCAAGCAAGAGTGTTGTTTTTGGCTAAATACTTTTTTAGCAAGATCTCACAGGAACATCTGCAGCACTGATTGAACTAGAGTTATTTTCACTTAAGGCAAGGGAGCCATCTTTCAGTATCAGCATGTAAGAAAGTCATTGGTTTAATCTTCTGAGGGTGCCTGGATGGATAACTTCCCAGTTGAGCAACTGAGCAACTCCTGTGTAAACAGGGAAATTTTTCCAGAAAAAGTGGTATCTATGATTACTTAGAAACCAACATTCATAGCAGCTACGAACAAGTCTGCAAAGCTGGTAATTATATGTATTATATATAATTGGATATATAAGCAACATGTTGACAATAATGTATTATGAATTTAAATAAGAATTATATCATGGTTCCCCCCCAATTTTTATAGTGGTAGAATACATAAAATTTACTATCTTAACTATTTTTAAGTGTATAGTTCAAAGGTATTAAGTAAATTCATATTGTTCAATGAGTATTAGAAGGGACGAAATAGAGAATTGGATCACTGCAGAAAACTATTAAATCAAGTAGAGAAAGCTATCAAAATCTATTTTAGAACATCAAAATGTCAAAAATAATGTTATCTGAGATAAAAATTAAATAATAAATCATATATACTACATTTATATTTTTAAATTTTTGTTTTATATTGATATTATAAAATTCTAGTTAAATTTTAACTATTTTAAACATAAATATTCTTAAAATTTTTGCAATAATATATGTGAGAGGTAATGCAGGCCTAGGGTTTTAATGTAAGGAAGGGAGTAAATAGAGAGCTTTGAGAAAAAAATCATATATATGGTCAGAATAAAAATCACTTATAGTGCTAGATTCTGGCACACTTACATTAAGAGAAAGTCAATAAATGATTCAGAAATAGATGTATTGAATTAACAATAAGTTTTGAGTGTATTGGATTCTGTTTGCCTTCTGTCTTACTGCTGTAACTTGTCTATATTAGTTTTATTCTCTAGTGTGTTATAGATTTCATCAATGATTTTCCTGATTATAATTAAGAAAGTTTATTTTAAAGAAAATATTTTGGAAACATATTCAATTTTGATTCTATAATTCCTTTTTTTTTTTTAAGTGAGAGAAAAGGAGATAGAGAGACAGACTCCCATATCCACCTTGACCTTGACCAATATCCACCCAGCAATGCCAACCTGAGGCTTATGCTAGGGTCAATGGAGCTATTCTCAGCACCTCAGGCCAATGCTCAGACCAACTGAGATAGCCTCAGCACCCAGGCTGATGTTCCAGCCAGTCAAACCACTGGCTGTAGGAAGAGAAGGAAGATAAAAGAGAGAGTGGGTGGGGGAGAAGCTGATGGTTGTTTCTCATGTGTGCCCTGACCAGGGATCAAACCCAGGACATCCAGATCGGTGCTCTATTAACTAAGCCAACCAGCGAGGACCATCTGGGGTTTTTTGTTTTGTTTTTTTTTTAATAAATAAATTTAAACAGGGGAGAGCGAGGACGTGGTCCCCCACTACCACAAATTATGCAGTCGAGTTTTCCACATTTGGGGAAATCGCAGGGGTCGGCACATCCGGAGTACAATAGATAAGCCTCACTCTGGGAAAACCACCTTCGTGATTATGGTATCTCCCCTGCCAGGTAAGTACTACCATCTGTTTTTTGTGGGGTTTTTTAAATATTTACTTTCATATGTAATAAACCAATTACAAAAACAAAAACATTCATGAATTTTTAAAATATTTTACTTAAGTTGGAAAAGATATTTTAAGTAACTCTAAAATTCAATGTCAGCAAAAAAATACTTTGGCCACTTTTACCCACAGTGAACTGGGTAAAAGTGGTCAAAATAAATAAGTCCTAAAGATATAATTTATTAATGGTAACTACAGGCTGGTTGGCTCAGTGGTACAGCGTCAGCCTGGTGTGTGGCTCTCCAAGGTTCAATTCCCAGTCAGGGCACACAGAAGTGACTGTTTGCTTCCTTTCCCTTCCTTTTCTCTGTCTGTCTCTCTCTCTTCCTTTCCCACAGCCATAGCTTGATTGCTTCCAGCACATCACCCAGATGTGCTGAGGATGGTTCCTTGGAGCCTCTGCCTCAGGCAATAAAAATAGCTGGTTTGGGAGTATGACCCTACAGAGGCAGAGCCCAGGCCCAGATGGGGGTTGCTAGGTGGATCCTGTTTGGGGTGAATGTGGGTGTCTGTCTCACTATCGTACATCCTCTCACTTGGAAAATAAGAATACAGAAAGAATGGTAACTACAGTTAACAATACTATGTTGTATATTTCAAAGTTTCTAAGAAGTACATCTTAAATGTTCTCACCACAAGAAAAAAAATTGTAACTATGTACAATGATAGATATTAACTACACTTGTGGTGATCACTTCACAATATATACATACAGGGTGTCCCTCTGGTTATGACAGTCTCAACATACGATGTTTCAAGTTTATAACACTCGCGTCCATAAAAACTTAAAAATATTGAGATGTGGCCCTGGCTGGTTGGCTCAGTGGTAGAGCGTCGGCCTGGCGTGCAGAGGTCCCGGGTTCGATTCCCGGCCAGGGCACACGGGAGAAACGCCCATCTGCTTCTCCACCCCTCCCCCTCTCCTTCCTCTCTGTCTCTCTCTTCCCCTCCCTCAGCGAGGCTCCATTGGAGCAAAGATGGCCCGGGCACTGGGGATAGCTCCTTGGCCTCTGCCCTAGGTGCTAGAGTGGCTCTGGTCGCAGCAAAGCGACTCCCCGGAGGGGGCAGAGCATCACCCCCTGGTGGGCAGAGCGTCACCCCCTGGTGGGCGTGCGGGTGAATCCCTTTCGGGTGCATGCGGGAGTCTGTCTGACTGTCTCTCCCCGTTTCCAGCTTCAGAAAAATACAAAATATATATATATATTATATATATATATAATGTATATATATATAATATATATTATATATATTATATATATAATGTATATAGATATAATATATATTATATATATTATATATATAATGTATATATATATAATATATATATTATATATATATATATATTGAGATGTAAGTATTCCGGTTTACTCCATTAGTGTCATACTCATGGACTATATAGGCAAACTAGTTTGGTTGTGCTTGGTGGAAGAACACGCAGTAACACGGTGTATGATTAAGGGAGTTGGCATTCCCAGTGTGCTTAGCTATGCCATTTTGGACTGTTAAGAGCACAAGTGTTTCCATCTGTGTTGCTTTGTTTGGTGAATAATTGCCCTTATTATGGCTCTTAAATGAAAGTCAGAGTCTTCAGATGACAGTGCTTCAAAAAAGAGGCACGCCATCATGATGGATGTCACAGAGCTACTGGCATCGCATGGAGAGGATCTTTCTGCTGAGGACCTCATTCAGCTGGAGAAGCAACTGATTAAAGAAAAAGAGTTAGAAACACCAAAAGCCAAGAGATTTATTAATAAGCGTTTGACAGAAGGTTTTTCTCTGGTAGAGGGTGGGTTGGCAAAATTTCAGGCTGAGGACCCAGCAATGACAGATTCAGTAAGGTCTACAGAGCTGTTATGGATGCTTGCAATGTGATAGGCAGATTTTGGAAGAGAAGAAGTCATCAACCTTCCAGACTAGGTTGGAACAATTCTTTAAGAAGGTGGAGAGGCCAGCACAGATCCTGTACCCTCTACATCAGCTGCTTCTTGAGACAAAACACCTGTAGTGCAGGTAGAGTCATCTCCAGTATCTCCTGCGTGTTCCTTAGGAAATCCTGCTTCACCTGACCCAGTATCTCCAGCATCTTCTGCAGGTTCTCCTGCCTCTCCAGCTTCCTCCTTCCAATAGGTCACTCTCTCCCACCTTGCAATGCCCCTTCCAGTGTGCAAGCCAACCACAGGAATAAAGGTAAGAAATTTTTTACACTAATTTTTTTGGTCATTTTTTTGTTACTACTGTATAGTGTACAGTATATTTATGTTCTTTTCCTTTTTCTGGGGCTTAGTTGTGTTTTATGTTCTAGATTATGATTATGATTATCCTAACACAACCATGTTAGGTCCTTAAACCAAAATTCAGGTTATGTTACTGTTGAAGAAATGGAACTGTGTCATGATCTGAGAACCCCCTGTATATCAAATAATTGTGTTGTAATCTGAACTAATATTATTTTACATAACATTATATTATGTGTCATTTATATCTCAGTTTAGGAAAGGACATTTTGGCTTTTTTTTTTGGCTTACTGTTAACAGAATGTTGTATATCTTCATGTACAGAAGCATGTCTGATATTTTAGCCAATGTCTATTAGGGAAAATTTGTTTATTACCACTTGTAGTGATTTCTGTGATTTTCTAAGTTATGCAATATTTTTTGACTTTGGATGAGGGGTATGCAACATAATCAAATGTCAAAATAATCTGGAGATGTTTTCTCTGAACATATGTACCCTGATTTAGCAATGCCACTGCATTAAAATTAATAAAAGTTTTAAAAAAATAAAAATTAGGTTATAGCCCATTAATAAAATATAAGAACAAATAATGCATTTTATTTTTCTCTTTTTTCTGATGAGTAAAATAATCATAATGAGTTAGTATGGCTCAAATGCTTAAACTATATTTAATTTGCATGTTGTTAAGTTGATAGTCAAACATTTCTTGATATACATTTTGACTATTTGTCATTTTTATGGACTGTTGCTCAGTTATATATTTTTATAAAAGATTTAGAAAAACAATAATACAATCATAGGAAAAAACCTAACTTGATAAGATTTCATAAATTGAATTTTAATTATCAAATTTAAATTAATAACTCAAAATATAATTTGATGATTTGTATGATTTCTTATTAAATTATTTATACACAACTTTTCTTGGATAAGTTTAATCAGCACACTTTCAATCCACTGTAATTTATAATGTATCATTCCAATTAACAAGAAAGAATAATACACTGTAGCCTGACCAGGTGGTAGTGCAATGGATAGAGCGTTGGACTGGAATGAGGAAGGACCCAGGTTTGAGACCCCGAGGTCACCAGCTTGAGCGCGGGCTCATCTGGTTTGAGCAAAAGCTCACCAGCTTGGACCCAAGGTCGCTGGCTTGAGCAAGGGATTACTTGGTCTGCTGAAGGCCCACAGTCAAGGCACATATGAGAAAGCAATCAATGAACAACTAAGGTGTCGCAACGCGCAACGAAAAACTGATGATTGATGCTTCTCATCTCTCTCCATTCCTGTCTGTCTGTCCCTGTCTATTCCTCTCTTTGACTCTCTCTCTGTCTCTGTAAAAAAAAATAAATAAATAAAAATTTTTAAAATATTAAAAAAAAGAATAATACACTGTAAATTATACCCATGTTAAATAGATGTGTATGTTGAGTGTCACATAAAAATGAGTAATGAACAGCTCATTCTTCTCAGTACATAGTATTTTAGCACTTTGAAAGCCTCATTTCACCACCATTTGTGTATAGTGTAAATTGTATGCCTTTAGCTTCTTACTGAAAAGTTTGGGATTTCTTTCTCATTACCTGTCATAACCAATCACTGGCCAATGGAGTGTGATGTACATTGATTCTCGTGAAAAGATTTCTTTTGACTAGCTCCAATTCACTTCTCTTTTTCCTTACTGAATAGTGAACTCATTTTATTTGGCCAAAGCAAGCCTGGACCCAGCAAGAATCAAAGAGGTGAAACTAAGTGCATATAGTAAATGATTATAAATCAGAATGAGATTAGCATACTATCTTAATTTTCTCAGGTGACTTGTGTGAGTAGCCAGATAATGTAATTGTCAGTATTCTAGAGTGGAGGGTATTAGAAGGCAGCATAGAAATCTTAAATTCTGAATAGCAAAGAACATTTTTTGTCTTTCTCCCTCCTCATTCTAGTAACATTAATTTAATCATATAAATTAAGTGTTGTTGTTTTTTTCACTCTTTTTTTTATTCAAATTTTCTGGGTTATATAGACCTGATACCATTACTCTGGGCCCAGAGAGAACATTATATAATTTTTTTAAGGATCATAGTTCCAAAATGAACTCTATGTGTCTGTATGTATAGTACATGCCATCACTTTCCATTCACATGCTCATAGTAGATATCACTATGAATCATGATATAATTTATGAATTATAATATCTAACAAAAAACAAAGATATAGAAGTTTATGGTTCAGTCATGAGTACTTCCACACTCTAAGAAAAGAGAAATCCAGCCCAGGGATCTACTGCGCTGAGAAACTCAGGAATTTTCTCTTAAGGGGAGACAAGGAAGCTGAAGAAAGTCTTTGACCTTAGGCTATTATTATACTTCTTCTTTCCTTCTAAGATACCACATTCTGGAGATTGACTTTCCAGGCTACTGTCCGGTAAAGAGTAAAATCTTGTAACATATCAGGTTCATCCCTATCAACTCTTCACACCTCCATCGATACTCATTTTCTTTCTGTCTCTTTACTCTTTCTTCCCCCATTTTATTTTACATCATGAATAACTGACTTACATTATCATTATCTCATCATCTTCAATTTTTTCACAATTGTATTATATATGAAACAATTTTAAGCACTGAATGTTCAATGAATGGTTGAGATTAATTTAAAATATGCAATGTGACAAATATTTCCAGACAATTTAAAGTAACTATTATTTTCCCAGAATTATAAAGATTTAATATGGTCCTGATCATCCTTCATACATTTATACACACACATCCACACAAGCTTTGTCTAGTATATTTATATTTACTTATCTAGTAGAAGCAAAATAATATAAGCAAGAGAATGACACAATGACACATGAGATAATATTATTTACACTTTAAGAAGAAAGCAGTATAATCATCAACTTCATTTAGTAGTCTTAGTCTGATTAATAATTTTATACTTGCTGTTCAGTGCATTTATAAATATAATATTATTAGATCTTTGATTATTAGTAACAGTTTCTTTGAAGTATGGACAGATATAAAGTATGTTTAAAATAAATATTATTTTGTTATTTATATCACATTTTTTATAGTCTAGACATAATATAGACAGACCATAGATATATTATATACTGCTTTAAGAAATTATATAATATTTCTCAAGCAGTGATAATAGTGTTGTAAATTGCATTAAGGACCCAAAAAGTTTGCTTCTGTTATGCTCTCATTTATCCCCATGAATTTTTGTTTTATTTCAATATTGAGATGCCATAATGTTATCCAATTATCCAATTTACTTTACGAATAGTTAGAGGTTGAGTTTACCTATCTTCTTTCACAAACTTATATTCTATATCAAATGATGAGATCATAACCATCCTTTAGAGCTCTCATTCTTGTTTTTTGGTTTTCTGTTTTATTTTTAATCTTTTAATTTTCTTGAAAACATTTATATTAAATGTTTCTAAATTTTATTTTTTTAAATTTATTCTTCAATCTACTACTATTAGATCAATTTGCCTTATTTTATTGAATCTGTTTTAATTTAGTTTCCAAATGACCTCTTACATGTCAAACCACATGGACTTCATTCAGTTTTAGCTTCCTTCCTACATTTTTTATAACTTAAAACTAGTATCCATTTCTTCTTAAACTTGTATTCACTCTATATCAAGAATATAACTTGTTGCTATCTAAGCTTCATATCAAACTCATTATTTACCATATTCTCCTAGATGTTCCAATAGTTGAACTATAATGTATACCAAATTACTTACTTTATAATCTCTAACCGATGCTGGTAGGAAAGCCAGAGACTCAGAACAGACTAGTCTCACTCCAATGTATGGTAGTTAAAAACTAAGAGAGATTTCTCAGCTGCAAAGGTTTACCCTGATTAATTACTTTATAATATCTAATTTTTTATCCTGATATTTCTGTTTCTATTAGTGTTACCACTATCAATACAATTAAAAAGACCTAAAATCTAAAGACAAACTCTAACTTCTTTTTACCCACCAGGTATATCCAGTCAGTTACTGAGTACTGTAGATTCTCTGAAAGGCTCTTTTGTACTCTTTTTAAACCATTTTTTATTTGTTCCTTCAATAACAGTATATTAATGACTACTATGTTCCAGTTATTGCTTTAGGAACTGTCAATATTAATGAGGAAAATAGGCAAATCCTGACACGAAACTTTCAATATAAGAAAGTAGAAAAATGAACAAATGAACAATCAATGAATAATTTTAATTATTTGTTGTTGCAGAACAAACTATTACAAAAGTTAGTGACAAGAACTAGTTCATTATACTCACAATTGTGAGAACAAGAATTTCAATAGGGTGACTTATCTTTGTTGCATGCTATCTGCAGCAAATGACATAGCTGAAAAAGCTGTAGAGATTTCAGATAACTCAACTGGGTCAGTATATTTGAAGCCTGAGGTATATTCCACTTGGCATTTGATAGTCTAAAACAGGTTCTTCAGTCTCTGGGCTGTAGTGCAGTTGGTTAGAGCATTGTCCCAATATGCCACAGTTGAGGATTCAATCCCCAACCAGGGCACAGACAAGAATCAACTAATGAATGCATAAATACATAGAACAACAAATCAATGTCTTTCTCTTTCGAATCAATAAATGCTTTTAAAGATTAAAAATAAATTAATATATATGTAAATAAATAAGAAATAAAACAGCTTCTTTGCTACTTGTATCAGCGCTAGCCAGTATCACTTTCTCTCCATGTGGCCTCTCCATGTGAACAGCTTAGGCTACTTCAGAACAGTCAGATGCCGTCAAGGCAATAAAACTTCTATGATGGTTGGTTTACACAATAATAGCATTCTAAGAATAGCAAAATGGAAACTAGCTATTCTCCTAAGTATAGGGCTTGTATTGAAATAACATTATATTTGTCATATTATATTGGTCAAAGTAGTTACCTAATGGCAGATGGGAAAATTTCTGGTGTTCTTGGGAGACAGATGCTCCACCAAAGACAATCAGAGTTCTATGCAATTCTCATAAATCCTGTTGTGGTGGTCTTGAAGCTGAGAGAGAAGTGGGTTGACCAGGAACATTGCCTTTATTTACCTCTTTTCTCTTTCTTTCTTTTTCTTTATTATTTCTTTTTTATTTTTCTGAAGTGAGAAGCAAGGAGGCAGAAAGACAGTCTCCCCGCATGTGCCCAGCTGGGATCCACTCAGCAAGACCACCAAGGGGTGATGCTCTGCCCATCTGGGCATTGTTTCATTGCAACTGGAGCCTTTCTAGCTCCTGAGGCGGAGACCATGGAGCTATCCTCAGTGCCCAGGCCAACTTTGCTCCAGTGGAGCCTTGGCTGCAAAAAGGGAAAAGGGAGATAGAGAGAAAGAAGAGCGGGGGAAGGGTGGAGAAGCAGATTGGTGCTTCTCCTGTGTGCTATACTGGCATATGATGGACCTAATCAGTTTACTCTCCCAACCCACAGGTCACCCAATAGGATTGCAGTATGGCTGAGAAGCAAACCGGAGACTTCCACTTGTTGGGCTGATTCTCTACCACTGAGCCAACTGGCCAGGGCCTCCTTCTTTCTTTTATCCTTCCTTCCTTTCTTTCTCCCTCCTATATCTATATGTACTAGTGATGCTCTTGGCTCCAGGTTATCTTGGTAATAGCAAACATTAATATTACTTACAATGTGCTGGTAGGAGAGTCAGAGACTCAGAACAAACTTGTCTCACTCCAATGTGTGGTGGTTAAAAACTAAGAGAGATTTCTCAGCTGCAAAGATTTACCTTGAGGAATGAGGCATTCCAGCCTCACACTAGGCTCTCCAGCCTCAGGTTAAGAGCTGAAAAGAAAAGTTTCCATAACTTCTGGCTGTTGCAGCAACAATGGCGGCTGAATATGACAGTAGGCTGCTGGGATCTCAAGCATTTCTCTTAAAAGGCCTCCACACTGACTTACTCAAACTCACTTGCTCTGAGGTCCAGCACTGAGTCAGCAGTTCAAAAGGTGCTAGTGATATACAAAGAAGAACTAAATTGTCTGAGTTTGGGGTGAGGGCTGGAGGGACAGCTTTCTTGCAGACAGAAATACTGGCAAAAACCATGGTTCTATGTTTAGCTCTCTCCTCTCCTAGCTGGAAGATAAAGATAGTGCCATATCTGAATCTTCATCAATCTGGCTAACACTGGTACTTATCACCTGGTGATTCCCTGAAACTCCATGCCATCCAATTTACAGGCCCACCCAAGCCTTTCCAGTGACATTTCCACACAAATAGTCTGTCTTGGTGCATGCTTCAGACTTTCTTAAAATCTTTCAAAGGTGCGCAGACCCCAAACAGGCATCATCTGGCTTTGGTATGCCCCATACCTCTTGAGCTAACTAGCCTAAGCCTAGCACTAGCAGTAATCAAACTTCAGTTTGCAGCTTAGCCTCTGTCAGGTACCTCCAAGCCCAACACAAGTAGCAACCACTGGAAGAACACTTTGAAGTTCATATCAAACGGCCCCAGAAAGAGCACAGGCAGTATCTGATCTTAGCCTGCACCAGAGTCCCTTCCAAGAGTGGCCAAAACCAACAAAACCTGTGGTCAACATTATATCACACCAAAGAACAATCCAACCACCTTCACAAATGACCCACTCGAGGAACAGACAAAGCCTGTCTAAAGCAAATCCTGCCTCATAAGATCAGCACCTGCACCACAGCTTCTCCACTGTAGTCATGGCCAGTCTTCACAACAAATCAGCTTGAGAGTCAATCTCTATTGACATGTCAACAGTAATCAATGCTCGGCTACACTAAGAGGGGACACAAAACCCACAGATGTGATATCCCTGAAGCACTTGGCTTGGAAAACCAAGAGATTTTGCCACTGTGCCCTGGAGAACACTTAATAATAAGGCCATTCTACTAAGACCAAGAGACATAGAAATAAACACTGGGGGGAGGGCAAGGGCAGCCAAAATGAGGAGATAAGGAAATATATCCTATCCTGACCAGGTGGTGGTGCAGTGGATAGAGCATTGGACTGGGATGCGGAGGACCCAGGTTCGAGACCCCAAGGTTGTCAGCTTGAGCGTGGGCTTATCTGGTTTGAACAAGGCTCACCAGCTTGAGCCCAGGGTTGCTGGCTCGAGCAGGGGGTCACTCACTCTGCTGTAGCCACTGGTTAAGGCACTTGTGAGAAAGCAATCAGTGAACAACTAAGATGCTGCAACAAAGAATTGATGTTTCTCATCTCTCTCCCTTTTCTCTTTGTCCCTATCTGTCCCTCTCTCTGACTCTCTCGTCACAAAAAGAAACAAACAAACAAACACCCAACAAAAAAGAATACATTATAGAGAATCAATGGTAGATTAGATGAAGCAGAGAATCAAATCAGCAATTTGGAGTAGAAGATAGCAAAAAATGCCAAATAATAAGAGCAAAAAAGAAAAAGAAAAATAATTCCAAAAAAAAAAAAAAATGAGGATAGTTTAAGAGCATCTGAAAAAACATAAAGCATACTAACATTTGCCTGATTGGGTTACTAGAAGGAGTAGAGAGATAGCAACAAATTGAAAACAGAGTTGAAGAAATAATGATGAAAAATTTTCTTACTGGTAAAAGAAATGAACATACAAGCTCAGAAAGCACAGAGAGTCCTAAACACAATGATAACAAAGAGGCCCTCACCAAGACACATAGAAGAACAGATAAAGAACTTTCCAGATATGAAAAAGCTAAAAGAGTTCATCAATATCAACTCAGTATTGCAAGAAATGTTAAAGAAGAATGTTTAAGAAGAAGCAAAAAGAGATCAGAGATAGGAATAACAAAGTATCAATGACTATATATCTATCAACAATTACTTTAAATGTAAATTGATTAAATGCTGCAATCAAAAGACATGGTGTGCCTGCATAAGTAAGCAATACTGCCTACAATAGACATAGTTCAGATTGAATGATACACAGACTGAAAGTAAAGGAATGGAAAAAGCTATTTCATGAAAATGGAAATGAAAAAAAAAATCTTGGGTAGCTATAGACAGCCACTGCACCTGAATGCATCCAGCCCACGTGCAGCTGAGAGCAGAGGAAGGGCCCTGCTCATCCTTGAGTGACCTGGCAGGGCAAGGTCACTGAAACAACTTGAAGGCTGTTTGTTGTATTGACGCCAAAAGTAGGGCAGCAAGCACACAGTGCTACTGCAGGTTCAGGGTGTCCTAATGCTTGTAGGACAGAGCATAAAGTAGTTTTAGATTTCAGGTCATTGCCTCCACCCCCCAGCACAATACCCTTTTGTTTAAGCGTATAAAATAAACAGGTTTTCCAGGCTTAGTGCCATTGTGTTTCTATCAGAGCAAAATGCCCCACGTCCCACCTGGCCCAAACTCTATGTCTCTGTTTTCCTTCATCCTGCATCACCACCACTCAGGTCTTCAGTTCCCCGCACTGCTTGTGCAGGTAGCAATACTTATACCAGACAAAATAGACTTTAAAAGAAGGTTATAGCAAGAGACAAAGGAGGAAACAGTACTTCCATTTCTGGGTATTTAACCAAAAACACCTAAAACACTACTGTAAAAGAACATATGCATTCATATGTTCAACACAGCATTATTTACAACAGCCAAAATATAGAAGCAACCCACATGCCTATCAACAGACCAATGGATAAAAAGGCTGTGGTCCATATATACAATGAAATTTTAATTGGCTATAAAAAGGAATAAAATCTTACCATTTGTTACAGCATGGATGTACCTAGAGGGTATTATGCTAAATGAAATAAGTCAAACAGAGAAAAACAAATACCATATGATTACACTTAAATGTGAAACCCAAACAACAAAATAAACAAAAGAACAGAAACAAACTCATAGATATAAAAATATTCTGATGATTGCCAGAAAGGAGGGGATTGGGGGGATGATTGAAATAGGAGAAGGGATTAAGAAGTACAAATCAGTACTTATGAAATAGTCATGGGGATGTAAAGTACAGCATAAGAAATATAGCCAATAATATTGTAAAGACTGTGTATGGTGTTAAAGAGGGACTAGATTTATCTAGGTGATCACTTTGGAAGTTATATAAATGTCTAATCACTATTTTGTACACCTGAAACTAATATAATATTGTATGCCAACTATAATTAAAAATTAAAACATTAAAATAAGTATCAACTTTTAGACACCACTCTATACATTCATAGAAGTGTGTTCATGTATTACACATATATAACACATAAATATATAACATATTAATATAAATATATAATTTAAAATGTACATATTATACATATTTAAATATATAATTTAAATGTGAAATGAAAACTAAAAAGTTATGGCCCTGGCTGGTTGCCTCAGCGGTAGAGCGTCAGTCCAGCATGTGAAGGTCTCGGGTTTGATTCCCAGTCAGGACACACAGGAAAAGCACCAATCTGCTTCTACACCCTTCTCTCTCACTTTTCTCTCTGTCTCTCTCTTCTCCTCCCACAGCCAAGGCTCCACTGGAGCAAAGTTGGCCTGGGCGCTGAGGATGGCTCCATGGCCTCCGCCTCAGGCACTGGAATGGTTCTGGTTGCAACAGAACCATGCCCCAGATGGGCAGAACATCACCCCCTGGTGGGCATGCTGGGTAGGTCTTGGTTGGGGCATGTGGGCATCTGTCTCTCTGCCTGCCCGCTTCTAACTTCAGAAAAATACAAAAGACAAACAAACAAAAACACACACATAAAAAAAAACTAGAGTCGTAATAATTGGACATGATAAAAAGATTTTTAGGAAACAGCTCAAAATGACTTGTAACTCTAGGTAGGAAAAATAGAAGTAACAAGGAACCTTGGCATAAAAGACTGGCACGTTCAGAGAATTGGTATCAGAGCAAAACGATGAGTGAGTACGAAGTGAAAACAGAGAAGAAGGTCATGTCAGAAGATTGGAGGACTAATGTAAGAAATTAGAAATTAATGCTACTTTCTTTGTAGGAATAATTGAATATTTTTATAAAAGATTGATTGAGACTTTCAATTGGAAATTCTTTCTGGCCATAGTGAGGGTGATAGAGCAGCAGGGAGTAAGGGTGAAAGCAGGGAATCATTAGAAATCTTTAGAAATATTAAAGAAAAAGTGATGGCCCTGACCTAGGTCAGTATTACTGGTAAAAGTCCAGCTTCCTTTCCTGCAAGACCAGTGCAGCAGCAGTTATGAAAAGTCACTAAACTCTGAATACTTCTGGTGAGATCTCTGAATCCCAGGAGTCTCCTCTAGCTGTTTCACGCAGCGACCTTTATTTCTCCCACAGCTCACATGGAACTGAACCATCAGATAGTGTATGTTTTATAACTTCATTGACATTTTAGTACAGGCAAAAACAAAACAAAACTTTAAAAAAATTTAATTTAAAATTAAAAATAAAAGCTCTAGAGTCTTCAAGTATTTATTATCAGATTGTTACATAAAATTTCTCCATGTTGCAATTATTTATCACTCTAATAGTCACTGCCCCAAATCTCCTTAAGGTTTTAGCGCTTGTATCACCCTCTTTCACCCACTACTATCATTATCCTCCATGTTTTCTTGCATCTAAATGATACATCTTATTGACTTGTTTGCTTCAAACAACTTCATCTTTGATTCATTTCCCTTGGTTACCACACCTATGTTGTCAAATTTGTTATTTTCAAAACAAAAAGATCACCATTCTATAAATCTCAATTTCAAGCACCTCACTGTCTGGGCATTGGTTTTTGTTTTTGTTTTTTTATAATTTCGGCTTAGTAGTTCCTATACCTGTACTTCAACTGTTGCTCAATCTTGGTAGTACCTTCTATCCATTGATGCCCCACATTTTTACATTTATTATTTTCTTCATGTTGTCGTTTTCCCTATTTCCCAACTGATTTCAGTTTGCATCATTAGAATCATTCCATTCATGCATCTGAACTCCCTTGACTTCTTTCCCTCTATCATTCTTTCCAAGAATAACCTCATGTATGTTTAATTATATGATTTGCTCATGCCATGTTTTCTTCCAAGTATTTGAACATGACTAGAGAAAAATAAAAAAAACATGGAGACTGACCTCACTTTAAATGCATTATCATGACCTCAGGTGAGTGGTCCTAACTTCTTGGCAATCCTACTGCATTTCCCAAAGCAATGCACTGATTCACTCTCTGAAATGGACTATTTCACACCTACTCTTCACTCTACTCTTACTTTGGTTGCTTCTAACTTCTCTGAGAAATGTAAGTGATCTGAAGAGAATTTATTCCTAACAACCAGAACTAACATTCTACCTTTTTCTATATCCATATATTCTCCCTTTCATTCTATGTAATGATTAAATTGACTCTACCAGAACTACTGAATTTGAATAAGAAATTGACTTATAATTTCTTAGCTCTTGAAATTGAGGTTTGTTTGTTTATGCAACAAAACTCATCTTTTAATTATTACAAATTTAGTAACTTAAATCAATATACATTTATTATGTTTCTGTGGCTCAGGAGCAGTCCCTGCGTGCTTAGCAGTGTCCTCCTCTCAGGTTCCCCCAAAGGCTGTAATTGATGTTTTTTGTTTGTTTGTTTTTCCAAGGCTATATTATTTGGAGGCTTAACAGGGGAAGTATCTACCATTAAGCCTTTTCAGGCTGTTGGCAGAATTGGTTTCTTTGCAAATTTATCACTAAGGACCCTGGATATTTGCTGGCTGAAGCCTGAAGGCCTCTCTTGGCTCCTAGAGGCTGCGCACAGTTCCATTTCAGATTGATTTCTCCATCAAACCTGCAAAAGGAGTCTCTTACTTCTTTTAAGAGCTGTCACCTGATCAAGTGTCTCTTTTAGGGGATTCACCCGATTAACTCAGGTCTTGTAGATTTCTCCTCTTCATTAAATCAAAATAAACTTAATGACATCTGCAAAACCCCTTTGGTTAGTCATTTCCCATTGGTAAGTATTATAAGTCCCCACGCCCAAGGGGAGGCATTAAAGCAGAGACACTAGGTCAGAAATTGTGGAGACCATCTCAGAATTCTGCTTACCATAATCACTTGAAGAAATGTGAAATTATAAATAAAAGTAAATACAATGCTGTTAGAGTTTATAAGAGTATAATTGGTATATTTTGGTAAGGGATTGGGTTAGTGTGGTGTTAGTCAAGCCTAGAGAAAAGGTGACAAAGTTAAATGTCTTTTATTAGTAAATTTAATAGAAATAATTTTAAAATATGGTTTAAGATAAATAAATGTAAAATATAATTTTGGGTTTCTGATTTAAAACCTAGGTAGATGATGGCTTCATTTACTAAGTTGGAAATAATAAAGAAAGGAAAGATTTTGGTGTTATTTTAAAGTCAGTTTTGAATACTGAGTCTGAGTTGCTTTTGGGAATTTGCAAGTAGACAGCAGTATTAATTTAATAGACACTTGAAGCTTGCAGGTGAGTTCTAATCTAAAGTGGAGATATAAATTTGGTGGTTTTCAGCATAGAGTTATAAACATAAAGTAAACTGTATAAACATTGTGAAAAGAGGAATGGCCTGTAACACAATCTTAAGAAGTTTTAATATTTAAGGGTGGAGCAAAAGAGGATAAATCTTCAAGTGACTATAAATAAGATGCTATGGATGTACAAGGAAAGTAAGAAGAGCACTGTATAACACAGAGATGGCTTCAAGATGGAAGAAGGTATCAACAATACTGAGTGTTGCATAGAGATGGAGGAAAATGAAAAGTGACAAAGATTTGTTAGTTTTACTGATCCAGAAGTCTTTGATAATTTGGCAGATCAATTTTGGTCAAATTATAAGGCTACAAGATAGATTGACACATGTGATTAGAAAATAAATCAGAGACAAGCTGGTTATGACACTAAACAGAGCAGAAGCTTGAGGGGCTTGATATTCAAGTGAGAGGTGTTTTTGTTTTTTTGTTGTTGTTGCCGCTGTTGTTTTTCATAAGAAAGACCTGGGAATTGGTAACCAAGGGTCCTAGTGGCTTGATACTCACAGTTAGTTTCAATTATTTGGGATTATGGCAAGCTAATAAAGTTCAGGGTCATCAAAGTTCAAGCAAGTAGCATGGATGAGACTGAAAACCAAACTAGTTAATCCTCCATGAGCATAAATAAAGGTTGTAAAAGTAAAGTAAGTAGACCAGCAATTGCAACATGAAAGATGCCTCTATGTGACTTGCTGTTACAAGGACTGCCATTGAGATTTTTCATTAATGA
Source organism: Saccopteryx leptura (assembly GCF_036850995.1). NCBI lineage: Eukaryota > Metazoa > Chordata > Mammalia > Chiroptera > Emballonuridae > Saccopteryx > Saccopteryx leptura. The sequence goes on from NC_089504.1 coordinate 156,215,612, forward strand.
TTTTAGAAAAAAATTTAGTGCTTCAATCCTTATAAGGAGATGTCCTTTTAAGGAGATATGACTAATGTGCAATTTAATCAAATGTTCAGTATGTACCAGACTGCATATATGAAGGGCTATTATAATTGTTATTTTTTCATTTGTATCACAGATGTCCAAAATTAGATTAGTTACTGGTTAATGGCAAATTGTAAATCTGGGCCACATATACTGTCTTTGACTTTATTTTATTTATTTTATATCCTTGTGATTCTGTAGTTTTTCTACTCTATCTCTGATAGGGTGGGTAAATTTAATACTAAAGTGAAAGATTAGCCAGCTCATTGTTTTCAAATTCATAAACCACATTTTCTAAAATAGCATTTCCCAATGACAAAGCCAATATGTTTATTTTCATCTGTCTGATTTCTACAACCATCCACAAGTCAGGCGAGGCCCAAGAATTTGTATGAGTTTGGTAACCTTGGTCTATGGATGCACTATTTGGTTATGTCTATGAGAGCTTTTGCTTCCTCTCTTGGAGAAATGCCAGAATCAAAGGACCAAATGCTATTTCTCCTAAAATGATTAAACTTTTTACACTTTACAGCTCAGAGGATTTTAAAATCTCTTTCTAGTTTGCAGAGTCTCTCTATTTAAACTCTGATCTCAGTAGGTTTAGGGTTTTCTGGTGGAGATGGAAATGAGTTTTTAAAAAAGTTGTTAGCTGAACAATTTATTTTATTATTTTATTTTATGTGGAAAGAAGATTGAACATGATTTTTATCTTCCTAACAAACTTTTAAGTATACAATGTTTATTGTATACTTATTATCACTTAATAATAAGTGATATTTATTAGTACCACTAATAAATACTATTAGTGATTATAGGTATAATATAGCAGATCTCTAGAACCTATTTATCTTACTTTACTGTAACTTTCTGCTTCCTGATTAGTAATCTCTCACTTCCCCAATCTCCTTTGCTCTGAGTGACTGTCATTCTATTCTTTTATTCTATAAATTTGACAATTGTAGATATCTCATATTAGTGGAATCAGTATTTGTCTTTCTATGACTTCTTTATTTCACTTAACATAATATTCTCAAGCTTTATCCATGTTGTTCATGTTGCAGATTTTCCTTTTGTTTAAAAGCTAAATAGTATCTTGTATGCACATATCACATTTTCTTTATCTATTTAACTGTCCATGGAAGTTTAATTATATCCAGGTCTTGGCTATTGTGAATACTGCTACAATTAACATAGGAATGTTAATATCTTTTCAGGATCCTAATTTCAATTTTATTTTTGTAAAATTACTTGGAAGTGGGATTGCTGGATGATGTGGTAGTTCATAATTTTTCTGAGGAACTTTCATAGTGATTTCACGCCATCTGGGGGATGATGTCTCATAGACTACTCATGATTAGATTCTGCTACAGAATTCCTCTACTAAACAAAGCTTCCTACTTGCTTGAGAGGAAACAAGAAGTGAAGGAGGAAATAAGAAATGAGTACCTTGAAAAGTTATCCAGTTACGTGTTGTTATCCAAATAACAACACGTTAAAAAATTATAAAATAAACTTTCCAACAGTATTTTGATTAAGAGAAGCATAATTGAAATACACAAATAAATCCTATGCTTTAACATCAAATGACAAAATATTTGGATATATAAATTCTTGGACATTTATTTTCCCCTTGAAGTCTCATTCATTTATTAACACAGTCTCACTGTCATTGTGGTAAATAATGCCTTGGTGAATAAGTAAAGCTAGGAGAACCAAGAAAAGAGCATAGTACTTTAAGTATTTTTGGTATATTCTTAAATTTACAGGTTCCTAAATATCATATTTGGTGTATAAAAAAGCATTTTTTGATTGCTGAGTTGAATTGCTAGGTGAAAATGGTATGGCATGTAAGAAGTAAATAAGCAAAGATAAGGAAAAAGTGCTTTTTAACTGCTTTAACAGAAAAGAAGGTTTTTTTAAAAATATATTAATAGAAACCTCAAGGAAAAGTAAGGTTTCAGTGTAATAAAAAGTGAGGTTAAAATACAAAAAGGAGATTGATTGGTGCCTGTTTACCAGCAGTAAGCCTGAGGGAACAGACTTTTTCTCTAGGCACCAACAAATCCAACAACCTGTCAAGTAGTCACTCAACAAAGCATTCACTTCCCAGATAGCAGAGAATAAGGGCAAAATTAACATTACTTTTGGCATTTGTACCTTTCAGGGTACAAGTAACTCCGGGCAGTTAAAGTTCAATTACTACGCTTACTTTTCTGATCTGTGCACTTGTTTCAATTTTAACCTGTGTGTAGTAGATACTTAGATTATAATATTGAAAGAAAAAAATTTTAAGTTTGATATTTACAACTTAATTCTAAATCTCTAACTGTTCTTCTAGTTTAAGCAAACTATGTGTATACTGGCTAGTTTTAGTATGCATGACAACTTGTTATAAGTGAATTGTATTTAATTTCTCCCCTTGACTTTGAATTAATATATTTTTAATACTCCAGAAACAGTTTATTCTTTAAATATGACTAGGTAAAAACTTGGGTTAGCTGTAAAATTACTAGATAAGGTTAATTTCACTTTCAGGGTCAATTTCGTGAATTATTTTATCTTTTTCTAAGAATTTGTGTTGGACTCATGGAATTTTATTAAGACCTTATTTTATTTTCTGACAAGTAAATGCTTTATGTTATTTGCTTTCTACCTCTTTTTACCTTCTTTATAATAATTCATATAACTTAATGTAGTACAACAAGCTTGGAACTTTTCATTAAATTTTAGTAGTTAGAGTTTTCAATGTTCATCCTTTAATTTATAAGTTTAATATGAATTACTGCTTTAATTTTTTTCTGGAACTTAGCATAATTTAATTTCATTTACCATCCCCTAAGATATATGCTATTATTATTGTAAGTTTAATCTTTTTCTTTTTTTTAAGACTTTATTTATTGATTTTACAAAGAGAGAAGAGGTGGAGGAGCAAGAAGTATCAACATATATTTGCTTCACTTTAGTTGTTGCTTTCTTGTCGTGTGTGCCTTGACCAGACAAGCCCAGGGTTTCAAACCGGCAAGTTCAGTGTTCTAGGTCGACACTCTATCCACTGTGCCACCACAGGCCAGGCTGTTATGAATTTTAATTCTCTTCCTATATGCATAAATACATTTAGGTATTTCAGTATATATTATTTTACTATATTTTAGATATACACTTTATTTTAAATTTTATTAAATTTATTACTGTGACCTTTGGTTAATAAAACCATATAGGTTTCACTTATACAATTCTATAATACATCATCTATATACTGCATTGTGTATTCACTATGCAAAGTCAAATTTCCCTCAGTCACTATTATTTGACCCCCTTTACCCTTTCCTTCCACCAAACCATTGCTAAACTCTAAATAGTTGTCCATGTCTATGGGTTTTTGTTTGTTTGAGTGAAATCATATGGTCCTTGACTTTTCTGACAAGCTTATTTCCCTTGGATAATACTTTCAAGATCCACTTGTGTTGCTGCAAATATCGGCATTTCATCTTTATTTATGACTGACTAATATTGCATTATATATATAATATGTACAACATATTCTTTATCCAATCATCTATCAAAGGATACTTCATTTGGTTTCATGTCTTAGCTTAAATCAATAATACTGCAATAAACATACGGGCATATATATCTTTATAAATAAATGTTTTTAGATATTTTGATTAGATACCCCTCTCGCACCTGGTAGAATGGCTATTATCAACAAGACAAGTAATAACAAGTATCGATACATACTTTAAATTTTATTATTCCTTTTTGAATCCAGACATTTTTATATGGAATCATTCTTCTGATTTAAAAATATCTTAACTTGGGTGTGAACATACAATATTGTGTGTTGTAGAATTGAGCACCTGAAAGCTTTATAATTATGTTAACCAATGTTACCCAAATAAAATTTAAAATAAAAGAAATATAAAAATACCTTGAGTTAAATTATATTTTGGGTTTGGTGAATGCTCAGAATTTTTATTCATAAATATCTTTATTTCACTTTCATTTTCAAAAGCTGTTTCACAGAGCATAGGGCATTAAGATGGCAGTTCTTCTCATTCAACAGCTTGAAAATGCCAGTTCTCTGTCTTTGGACTCATATTTTGATAAGAAATTAGTTGTGAACCAAATTATACTTCTATTTTTTTTTATAATAATTTTATTTTTTTAATGGGGTGAAATCAATAAATCAGGATACATATATTCAAAGATAACAAGTCCAGGTTATCTTGTCATTCAATTATGTTGCATACCCATCACCCAAAGTCAGATTGTCCTCTGTCACCTTCTATCTGGTTTTCTTTGTGCCCCTCCCCCTCCCCCTTTCCCACTCTCATTCCCTCCTCCCCCCGCCCCCCCGTAACCACCACACTCTTATCAATGTCTTTTAGTTTCACTTTTATGTCCCACCTACGTATGGAATAATGCGGTTCCTGGTTTTTTCTGATTTACTTATTTCGCTTCATATCATGTTATCAAGATCCCACCATTTTGCTGTAAATGATCCGATGTCATCATTTCTTATGGCTGAGTAGTATTCCATAGTGTATATGTGCCACATCTTCTTTATCCAATCATCTATTGACGGGCTTTTTGGTTGTTTCCATGTCCTGGCAACTGTGAACAATGCTGCAATAAACATGGGGCTGCATGTGTCTTTACGTATCAATGTTTCTGAGTTTTTGGGGTATATACCCAGTAGAGGGATTGCTGGGTCATAAGGTAGTTCTATTTTCAGTTTTTTGAGGAACCACAATACTTTCTTCCATAATGGTTGTACTACTTTATATTCCCACCAACAGTGTATGAGGGTTCCTTTTTCTCCACAGCCTCTCCAACATTTGCTATTACCTGTCTTGCTAATAATAGCTAATCGAACAGGTGTGAGGTGGTATCTCATTGCAGTTTTGATTTGCATTTCTCTAATAGCTAAAGAAGATGAGCATCTTTTCATATATCTGTTGGCCATTTGTATTTCTTCCTGGGAGAAGTGTCTGTTCATATCCTCTTCCCATTTTTTTATTGGATTATTTGTTTGTTTGTTGTTGAGTTTTATGAGTTCTTTGTATATTTTGGATATTAGGCCCTTATCTGAGCTGTTGTTTGAAAATATCATTTCCCATTTAGTTGGCTTTCTGTTTATTTTGTTATCAGTTTCTCTTGCTGAGCAAAAAATTCTTAGTCTGATGTAGTCCCATTCATTAATTTTTGCCTTCACTTCTCTTGCCTGTGGAGTCAAATTCATAAAATGCTCTTTAAAACCCAGGTCCATGAGTTGAGTACCTATGTCTTCTTCTATGTACTTAATTGTTTCAGGTCTTATGTTTAGATCTTTGATCCATTTTGAGTTAATTTTTGTACAGGGGGACAAACTGTAGTCCAGTTTCATTCTTTTGCATGTGGCTTTCCAGTTTTCCCAGCACCATTTATTGAAGAGGCTTTCTTTTCTCCATTGTGTGTTGTTGGCCCCTTTATCAAAAATTATTTGACTATATATATGTGGTTTTATTTCTGGACTTTCTATTCTGTTCCATTGGTCTGCGTGTCTATTTTTCTGCCAATACCATGCTGTTTTGATTGTCGTGGCCCTATAATAGAGTTTGAAGTCAGGTATTGTAATGACCCCAGTTTCATTCTTTTTCTTTAGGATTGCTTTGGCTATTCGGGGTTTTTTATAGTTCCATATAAATTTGATGATTTTTTACTCCATTTCTTTAAAAAATGTCATTGGAACTTGGATAGGAATTGCATTAAATTTGTATATTGCTTTGGGTAATATAGCCATCTTGATTATATTTATTCTTCCTAGCCAAGAACAAGGTATATACTTCCATCTCATTATATCTTTTTCGATTTCCCTTAACAATGGTTTATAGTTTTCCTTATATAAGTCCTTTACATTCTTTGTTATGTTTATTCCTAAGTATTTTTTTTTGTTGTTGTTGCAATCGTGAAGGGGATTATTCTTTTGAGTTCATTGTCAATTGTTTCATTGTTGGCATATAGAAAGGCTATTGACTTCTGTATGTTAATTTTGTATCCTGCGACCTTACTGTATTGGCTTATTGTTTCTAGTAGTCTTTTTGTGGATTCTTTGGGGTTTTCGATGTATAGGATCATATCATCTGCAAAAAGTGATACCTTTACTTCTTCTTTTCTGATATGGATGCCTTTTATTTCTTTGTCTTGTCTGATTGCTCTGGCTAGAACCTCTAGTACCACATTAAATAAGAGTGGAGAGATTGGACAACCCTGTCTTGTTCCTGATTTAAGGGGGAAAGCCTTCAGTTTAGTGCCATTTAATATGATGTTAGCTGATGGTTTATCATATATGGCCTTTATCATGTTGAGATATTTTCCTTCTATACCCATTTTGTTGAGAGTCTTAAACATAAAATTGTGTTGTATTTTATCGAAAGCCTTTTCTGCGTCTATTGATAAGATCATGTGGTTTTTGTTCTTTGTTTTGTTGATATGGTGTATTATGTTAACCGTTTTACTTATGTTGAACCATCCTTGAGATTCTGGGATGAATCCCACTTGATCATGATGTATTATTTTTTTAATATGTTGTTGTATTCGATTTGCTAGTATTTTGTTTAGTATTCTAGCATCTGTATTCATTAGAGATATTGGTCTGCAGTTTTCTTTTTTTGTGCCATCCTTGCCTGGTTTTGGTATGAGGGTTATGTTGGCCTCATAAAATGTGTTTGGAAGTATTGCTTCTTCTTCAATATTTTGGAAGACTTTCAGTAGAATAGGAACCAAGTCTTCTTTGAATGTTTGATAAAATTCGCTTGTATAGCGATCAGGGCCTGGACTTTTATTTTTGGGGAGGTTTTTAATGTTTTTTTCTATTTCTTCTCTACTAATAGGTCTGTTTAGGCTTTCTGCTTCTTCTTGACTCAGTCTAGGAAGGTTGTATTGTTCTAGGAATTTATCCATTTCTTCTAGGTTGTTGAATTTAGTGGCATAAAGTTTTTCATAGTGTTCTACAATAATTCTTTGTATATCTACGATGTCCGTGGTGATTTCTCCTCTTTCATTTTGGATTTTGTTTATATGAGTTCTTTCTCTTTTTTCCTTGGTAAGTCTTGCCAAGGGTTTGTCAATTTTGTTGATCTTTTCAAAGAACCAGCTCTTTGTTCTATTAATTTTTTCTATAGATTTTCTGTTCTCTAATTCATTTATTTCTGCTCTGATTTTTATTATCTCCTTTCTTTGGCTGGTTTTGGGTTGTCTTTGTTCTTCTTTTTCTAGTTCCTTAAGGTGTGAAGTTAAGTGGTTCACTTGGGCTCTCTCTTGTTTGTTCATGTATGCCTGAAGTGATATGAACTTCCCTCTTATCACTGCTTTTGCTGCATCCCATAGATTCTGATATGTCGTATTGTCATTTTCATTTGTCTATATATATCTTTTAATCTCTGCACTTATTTCTTCTTTGACCCATTCACTTTTTAAAAGTATGTTGTTTAGTTTCCACATTTTTGTGGGATTTTTTTCCTCTTTTTTGCAGTTGAATTCTAGTTTCAAGGCTTTATGATCAGAAAATATGCTTGGTACAACTTCGATTTTTCTGAATTTGCTGATGTTGTTTTTGTGGCCCAACATATGGTCAATTCTTGAGAATGATCCATGTACACTGGAGTAAAATGTATACTCAGTCACTTTGGGATGAAATGTCCTATAGATGTCTATCATATCCAGGTACTCTAGTGTTTTGTTTAAGGCCACTATGTCTTTGTTGATTCTCTATTTGGATGACCGATCTAGAGCCGTCAGCGGTGTATTGAGGTCTCCAAGTATGATTGTATTTTTGTCAGTATTTGTTTTAAGATCAATAAGTAGCTGTCTTATATATTTTGGTGCCCCTTGGTTTGGTGCATATATATTTAGAATTGTTATGTCTTCTTGATTCAGTGTCCCCTTAGCCATTAGGAAATGGCCATTTTTGTCTCTGAGTACTTTTCCTGTCTTGTAGTCAGCACTATCCGATATGAGTATTGCTACACCTGCTTTTTTTTGGATGTTATTTGCTTGGAGTATTGTTTTCCAGCCTTTCACTTTGAATTTGTTTTTATCCTTGTTACTTAGATGAGTTTCCTGTAGGCAGCATACAGTTGGATTTTCTTTTTTAATCCATTCTGCTACTCTGTGCCTTTTTATTGGTGAGTTTAATCCGTTTACATTCAGTGTAATTATTGACACTTGTGAGTTCCCTATTGCCATTTTATAGATTGTTTTCTGTTAGTTTTGTGTCTTGTTTGATCCTTCTCTTTCTTTTTTCTATCTTTTGTTTTTATTTGGTTGTATTCCATACATCTTTCCTCTGTTGCTATCTTTTTTATCTCATGTGCTTCTGTGGTGGTTTTTTCAATGATGGTTACCTTTGAGTAATGAAAAGGGTCCCTACCCTGTTCATTGTAGCGAACTATTTTGTGAGTACTTTTGCACTCCATCATCCTTTGCTACTGTTAATCTCCATCTTCTCCCCCTCTTTCTTTTTGTTGTTGTCACAGTTTAAATTTGGTTTTATTGTGTTCTTCTTGGAGCTTTTACTTGTGGCTCTGTTTTTTTTTTTTTGTTCTTTGTATCTGATTGGAGAACCCCCTTTAGTAATTCCTGGAGTGGGGGTTTTCTGATGATAAATTCCCTCATCTTTTCTGTATCTGTGAATGTTTTATTTCTCCTTCATATTTGAAGGATAGCTTTGATGGGTATAGTATTCGTGGCTGAAAGTTCCTCTCTTTCAGGACTTTAAATATTGGGGTCCACTCTTTTCTAGCTTGTAGAGTTTCTGCTGAGAAATCTGATGATAATCTAATGGGCCTTCCTTTATATGTTGTATTCTTCTTTTCCCTGGCTGCCTTGAGAATTTTTTCTTTGCTGTTGGTTTGTGTCAATTTCATTATGATATGCCTTGGAGTAGGTTTGTTGGGGTTAAGAAAACTTGGAGTTCTGTTTGCTTCTTGAACTTGAGGCTTTAGTTCTTTCCACAGGCTTGGGAAGTTCTCATCTATTATTTGTTTGAGTATGTTCTCCATTCCATTTTCTCTCTCTTCTCCCTCTGATATACCTATTGTTCTTATGTTATTCTTTTTGATGGAGTCAGATAATTCTTGTAGGGCTATCTCATTTTTTTTAATTTTTGAGTCTCTTTCTTCTCCCTTTTGTGCCTCAAGTTGCTTGTCTTCTATTTCACTAATCCTCTCTTCTATCTGACCTGTTCTATTAGCTAAGCTTGTTACTTCGTTTTTCAGCTCATGAATTGAGTTTTTCATCTCTGTTTGATTTGTTTTTATAGTTTCAATTTCCTTGGACATATATTCTTTGTGTTCATTGAGTTTTTTTCTGAACTCTCTAAATTGCCTTTCCGTGTTTTCTTGTATATCTCGGAGGATTTTTAGGATTTCTATCTTGAATTCTCTGTCATTTAGCTCCAAGGTTTCCAATATATTAAATTTTTTCTCCATAGATTTTTCCTTATCTAGCTGTGTTACCTCTCTTTCTTTTGTATCCATGATATTCGATTTTCTCTTCCTTAATGGCATCTGAGGGTGGTTTTGTTGATAGTATTAATGAGATTTAAGAAAGAATAAAAAGTTAAAAAAATAAAAAATCGAAGAGTTGTTTTTTTTAAACAATTTATACTGAAGTAAAGAAAAATAAAATAAAATAAAAATTTTAAAAAAAGGAAATTATTCCCCCCCCTCTTTTTTTCCTCTCCTCTCCTTTCCCCTCTTTCTTGAGAAAATCTTGTGGTGAACTGTGAATTATAACAAACAATGCCTGTAATGGAGGGCCTGAATTGGGGAAAAGTAATAAAGGGGCAAAAAAAAAAAAAAGGAAAAAAAGAAGGGGTTATGGACCCACAAAAAGCAAATAAGGAAAAATTTGGGTCAAGAATAAAATTATTTGCTTTTAGGTGTTGGTTGACTAAGGGTTATGATGAGAGGAATAAGAGGAAAACAGAAAAATGGGGGGACAAATTAAAAAATTACTATTGTATTTAGTGGAACAAGAACTAGATAAAATGGAGAGCCAGGGATGGGAGCACTGTTAGTGAGTTAAAAAGGTGAAATAAAACCCCCCAAAATGCCAAAAACCTAAGTTTGAGTCCCAGATAAGATAATTTGTTTGTTATTGAGGTTTGAATGAGAGGAGATGTAAAGGAGAAAGGAAGAAACTAATATAGAGGGAGAAAAGAAAGAGAGAGAGAGAGAAAAAGAGGGAACCCCTAAAAGAAGAAAAAAGAAAAAAAGAGGAGAGAGAGAGAGTTAAGGGTTTTGGAGTGCAACCCTCATAGAGAGAAAGGAAGAGGAGAGAATAGATAATGGGAGATGTAACACTTATGGGTAGTGTAGTTCAAGGAGAGGAGAGAGTAAGACCGGCAGAGAGTTAATCGGCCAAATTAAAGGAGGAAAAAAAGTATCAAGAATAAAGATAAGAGAAACAAACGAACAAATTTAATAAAATGGGATAGGTTATAAAGTCTGCAGATTATTCTTGATTTTGAGAGGTTATCTTCTTGCTTTTTCTTTTCTCTCCCTCTTCCTGGTCGGTGACTCTGTACCCCGGGTTCTGCCCCTTTGGCACGCTCAGGTAGAGGTTTGCAGTTGATAAGTCTCTATGGTGATGTCATGTATTGTGCTTTAGTCTCGTTGGGGGTCGAGGCTCATTAGCATTTATAGGCTCCGACAGTGAGAGAGTCCGTGTTCCTGGAGCCTTTCTCCTAGTCTTTCCTTCCTCAATTAGTAGCCTGATAATCCAGCTATGGGGTTGCTGCTGCCTCTGCCTGGATAGTAAGAGGCTCAAAGAGCTGGCAACTCCCCACTCTATTTCCACTCAGCACAGGGCTCTGGGTAAGGCTCAGTCAGTCAGAGCTGCTAGCATAATCAGGCGGGCTTTCCGCCCACTCAAAGACCTCTGGCTCTGCCACTCTGTCCGGTAACACAGGTGGGCGCCCACTTCCAGGGCGCTTGAAGGAATCTCTCGCTCACTATCTGCGTGCGCAGACCAGGATATCCGGCCAGCAGTCTCACACTCTGAGTGAAACCCCCGACCACATGGAAAGTTGCAGCGTTGGAATTGGCTCTCACTCCGTCCCCGTGCGCGGCTTTTGCAAGGCACTGGGGCGGCCCGAGATTCTGCTTTGGCCCACACAAAGTGCCCCTGACTCTGCCCCTCTGTGTGATAACACGGGCGCGCACTGCCGAGGCACTCGGAGGAATCTCTCATTCACTATCTGCGCGCAGACCAGGATATGAGGCCTGCTGCTTTTCCCTCTGAGTGAATCCCCTACCAGCACAGAAAAGTTCCACCGTTGGAATTAGTTCTCGCTCCCTCCCATGCGCGGCTTTCCCAGGGAGCTGGGGCTGCCCAGAGATTCCGCTTTCGGCCCACAGAAAGGCCTCTGACTCTGCCTCTCTGTGAGGTAACACGGACACCATCTCCCGGGGCTTAGGAAGAAATCTCTCGCCCACTATCTGCGCGCGCCTACCAGGAGATCGGGTAAAATGGCTGCCCCGCTTGTCTTTCTTTGTTTGGGTTTGGCACGAGTGTTAGCTTGTATTGCCCGGGTTGCCACAGGGTCAGTTTTTCCTCGGCTTGGATCTCCGTGCCACAGCCTGGTTCGGCCGTTTGTGCCGCGGCCTGGATCTATTCACCCCCTTTGCCCACCTCAGTTTCTATATTCACGGATCCCAGAGAAAGCTGCCCTGTTTAGGTTAGTGAGGAAAGCGGAGCATTTCTTGCTCCCTATTTCCTTCGGGGTTTAGTTATATATTTAGCCAATTTTTCGCTCGACCATACCTTCGGGTGTATTGCGAAACATCTGGAGGCTCCAAGGATAGGTTTTTCTGTTTCTGGTTGAAGATCTTGTTGAGTTTTGGGGGAGATTTATCGGTATCGCTTCCAACCCCGCCATTACTCTGACGTCATCTCTCTGAAATTATACTTCTTTTGAAAGTACTTACTGATTTGATAGTAAATAATGCACTATATGCACTTTAGATTTTCTCTTTGTTATTTTTAAAATAATAAGCCTGTAATTAGTTGTATCATTTTGTTTTTCTTTCCATAAATGATTTTTATTAGAACTTCTTAAATTAGAACTTCTTATGACTTGTCAGATTTAGAAAACTTTCAGTTACCTTCTCTTTAAATATTTCTTCTGCAGCTTTTTTATCCTCCTCTTCCACTGGATACTTATTCTCACTGGATACCCTGTTTTGTTTCGTTTTTCTGTTTGTCACCCTTCTCTCTCCCTCCTTTTATTAGCTTTCCTGGCTTTTTCTAGATATTTTGTGACTTACATCACAATTTAACCATTTTCTTTCCAGCCAAAGTTAATGTGCTATTAAACACATCTAATGATGTTTTAATTTCATTCACTTTATTTATTAGTTCTAAAATTAGAATTTGCTACTTATTAAAAATGTCTTTTTTTGCCAGAATTTTCAATCTTTCATTTTATTTTCTTGATTGTTTTAAGCATAGACATTTTAAAGTCTGTACTAATAACTTCATTATCTATTTTTTTATAAATATGTTTATAGTGTATATCATTCCCCTTGGTTTTCTATTAAATTGGTTTTGTATCATGTGCCTATTTATTTTTCTTATGTCAGATATTGCCTGAGAACTTTGTTCAATTACTAAAACAGGATAATTTCTTCTCTCTGATTTGGATGACTCCTACTTATTCCGTGAGTACCAGTGGCTACTAGCAACTTCAGATCACTTTAATTCAATTTCACAGGTTGAGAAGATTCAAGGCTGGGTTTCATTTCCTCCATAAACCAGTCTATTTCAGATTTAACCCCACTCTTAAGGGTTAGCCATTCTTCATTCTAACCCAAAACCTTGGACATTTTTATCAGTATCTTGGACTTTCTGGATGAACCCTGATCTCATATTTTTGTCTTCTTAGTCCACAGGTAAATCAACAACTCTACTGAACTTCTCAGCTGCCTCTTACCGAAAAGAAGCCTCTAGGAAAACAATGACTAAATGCCAGACTGACCTCTCTGAAAGTTTTCTCCTGGATATTTATTTTCTACTTTTTCAATGTCTTTTTGGTAGTCTCCTCTGAAACATTTGGGTAAAATCATGAAATATTATGTCAAAGTTATATAAATGTTTTTGTTTGTTTTGTTTTTTTGGACTGAACAGGTCTCAACATCTAGATTTTATTTCCATAAATTACACAAATACATTGTACATTCTTAAATAATAAATGCTTACAATATTAATTTGTAAGCCTTTCCACATAAAACAACTTACATAGGAATGTGAATGAATCAATATTTCTGTTACAACATTCAATTTTTTTCTTTTGTAGCTGTTGTTCTGTCTTCCTGGTTTCTATAGACTACCTATTAGTCCTTATGCTTTGGCTATGAAATCTGTTTGAGCTGAATGAGGCAACACTGGTTATTAAGGCTTATTTCTATGATGGAGCATTATCCTTAAAACTGATGCCATTTCCAAAGAACAGTGGGAAAATCACAGCTATCTTGAATCTTCAGGCTCTGTTTTGATGTCTTTCTTTTCTAAAGTAGAAGCTGATTGAGGGTAGTCTTTTAAAATCCCAAGGCTCTCTGATGAGTGGGACTTTGTCTTACTTTGTCTGGAGTAAAGTCTATTCAGCCCCCCATCCTCCAGAAAATGATGGGGTTGTCTGCTTTATAAATTAGGCATTCGGAGATTCAAAGGTCTTTCCCCTTGCCCCTCGGAGCTGTCAGAGGGCAAGCCGTTGGGGCTGTGCTCTTCCGAGCTCTGCCTGTAGAGCCCCGTCAACAGTCTTCTCTCCCCAAGCTGCAGTCTCTCGTAGCCGGCTTGTGTGCACAGGAACTCCATCTGCTTTGCCGTCACCTTGTCAGGCTGCTGTGAACTAAGTTCTTCACTCTTAGCTTTAGCCTGCTGGAAGAGGGTTTGCACAGAGTCCTGAAAATCTGGAAACCTATCCTCCACTTTAATTCTCTTCGGGGATAATTCATCTCTTTCTCCACATTTTGACTTGGTGGTTCTGTAAGTGTATTTATAGGTGACTTCTCGAGAAATCTGCCTAGCAAGGGCAAAAAGTTCATCTCTTCCTGTCAGGAGGGTGTTATCCTTCACACAGAGCTGAGCAGCTGCTTCATTAACAGTGAGTTCATGAAGCATAAGATGCTTCCCATCCTTCCTCTTCGAGTAAAACCTGCCATATATTGCACTATATTTTCGAATTTCTTCCTCTTTGTGTGAGTCATCATCGCTCATCTCAAAGATGTGACCGATCATTTTGGCCAACTTCTTGTTGATTTTTAGCAGCTCTTTCACTTTGCTCAAGTCACTTTTCGGCAGCGTGGAGGCCATTCGCTTCACACACTCGGCTACCGAGAGCGCAGTGGCAGCATCCAGAGCCTCACTGCTTTCTTTTGGGGAGGCTGGGGAGCCAAGGTCTGCTGGGGAGAGGCTGTGCTCGCTCTCGGTGGCATGGTGGCCTTGCCAGAGTCTGGACTCACCAAGACCTTTTAGTGCTAGGCTCCCCACCACATCGGATTTCCCCAGTCTCTAGCTCTGCACACAGGTGATGGCTGCACACTTGGGGACTTTGACATGAGGTTCCCGGGCACTGCTATTCCTTTCATAACTGTTACAGGATATTCCCAGCCACGTTGGTGATCCCTCTGGCAATTTATAGATGGGTATGCTACTAACAGGCAGGGAAGTCAGTGGCTGATTGAAAAGGCCAGGGTTTGTAACCCAGTCTCTCAAATCCTGCTGCAGCCTTCTAACATGGAGGGGCTTGCTAGCCATGCCCACAAGGGCCATGATTTCCAAGAATTCCTCTTCTCCAGCTTCACAGAGTTGTTAGACATTATCACTACCTTGTTGGATAAAGGCATCAAAATAAGAAAGCAGATTGGCTTTTTGTAATATTCTGTACAGTTGCAACTCCCCCAGCATCCTGGGTAAGGCCGCAGCCATTACTGTAGATGTGCTTAACTCGGCCAGCGGTCTTGGGGCGCTCCCCCCCCCAAAGGCTGCTCAGCCCCGATTCCGAAGTGGCAGCCCCCCCCTCTCCCTCCACAGACTGCAGCGGCGGCCAGGACGCCCCCGCTCCCATTGAGGGGGAAAGGGAAAGTGGTGGGCGCACTCTCCAGCTCCCCTCTCCCAGCTCCGACCCTCCGCTCCTCTCCGCCCGTCTTCCCCGACCGACCGCGCTCCACGGCTGCGGCTGCGGCTCCTCCGGCCTCGGGCCTATAAATGTTTTTAAGGGGAGTTTGGTCTGAATTGTAAAGTCTACCATACTAAAAGTAGATGTCTTTCAGAAATTTGGATATGAAAGTGTTATTTTATTAAGAAATGTACCTGAATTTCTACAGACATAAATTAAGGTCAGTGGTGTTCCTTCTTTCTTTTTTTTTGTTCTTTCTTCCTTTTTATTATATTTTCTGATAGCTCTTTTCTAGAAGAGATTGAAGTTTCTTTCCGAAATATCTGTTTGACTCATTTTTCTAATTTATTGCTCTTATAATCAATTGAGATTTTTGTACATATTGTAGACACTTTTTAGCAGCCAGCATTTATTTATCCTTTGAGAGAAAATAAAATCTCAATTTTTTTGTGTGAATCATCTCTCTCCCATTACATATATAATAATAGTACTGCTAAAATAATATAGTGGTTATTTTAAAATTTTCATTTTTTGGTATAGTTGGAAAATTTCCCTACATTTGTTAGATATGGAGGTGACATTGTCCATTCATCTTACTTCTTTAAAAGATAAATATGCCAGAAATTTACTTTAGGCAGCAGTATATTCAGCCAATCAGAAAACTGCTCCTTAATTTGGCTCATGAGTTGGTGAGTCCAAAACCCAAGATACAGAAAAAATACTTTCTGGTGATTCATATAAACAGGTATGTAGGCAGCATCCAATTTCTAGAGTAGCCATGGCAATGATTAGAGTGACAGGGCAAGACTCGTTGTATCAGTAGTTTAAGTGGGTGTGTCCAGGGCTATCAGTGGTAGTAGCAATGCATTCACCATATTAATTCTGAAGAGGAATTTTGGCTGTAATTCTGGGTGCATAGCCTCATGCAACTGCCCAGTCATTTCAATTATCCTTCCATGCCTAATAATGCCTAATACCTCAATAAATATCTCTTTTGCTTAATCACTGACAAAGTATTTTCCTTGAAATTTAGATAATTTACTTAACCACAGGATTATCCCAGCTCTTTTTTTCTACCATCTTTGAAACCTGAGTGTGTACCTGAAGCCCTAGTTCTCACTAACTCCAAGTATGGTTATGTTTGAAGATAGAGGCTTTAAAGAGTGGAAGCATGGTGGTGCAGTGGGCCTGTGCAGTGTGCCTGAATTCCATCCAATTGATGTCCTCATAAGAAGAGACATTTTGGACACAGAGAGAAGCATGAGAAATGCTTGTAAACAAAATAAAGGCCATGTGAGGACACAATGAAGAGATAGTCATATTTACAAGCCAAGGAGCTAGGCCAGCCTCCAGAGAAACCAAACTTGCAGACACCTTAATTATAGATTTCTAGCTTCCTGAACTGTGATAAAATAAATTTTCATTTTTTAAGCCACCCAGTATGTGGTTTTTTGCTATGGCAGCCCTAACACACTAACAAAATTTTAATAGAAATTTGTGTAACAGAACATAATAATATTTTAATATTCTTACTAAGGTGTCTTGGTATGTCTCAGGGTAAGCCAGAAGGTTTAATTTGGATAAAATGTCAGATTAGACCAATTTAATAATTAATGAATGAGATGTAATGATAAGAATTATAATGGAAATAGTCTACAAAGTTTTATCTGCATGACCTGTTAGAAGAAAAAATAGGAAAACTGGCATATAGGAACAATACAATTGCTTGTGATAAAAGAGCAATACAATTGGTATGATAAAATAAATGGAGGCTTGTATTGCAAATTCAGAAAGGTATGAATGCTGCATTCCACTTTAGGGACATAATCTGGAAGTGGCATGAACTGCCTCTGCTTACTTCCCAGTGGGCAAAATATGATAGACTCCAGAGGGATAGCCATGTGCCAAACTAATCCTCAAGGAATAGTTTAAGAGAAAAATGGAGTTCTGTAGACAATCAACAATCTCTATTATACATAGAAGCCTTGTGGTATTCAACACATTTTTGGTTTTGATGCAGAGCATGAAGAAAATACTACCAAGGTTGTTTGAAAATAAAAGCAAAGGAAACTCAGACTCAGTACATTCAGGAAAAAACAAAAACTCCAGGATTAAGCAGCTACTTCAGTTAAATAAATAGGCAATCAGTATTTTAAAGAATTTGAGTGTGAGAAGCAAATTTCTGTATATAAATTGGTTGATTTAAAATTCAGTATATGAAATGAACTTAGCCATTCTAAGAACCCTAAAATCAGGAATATGCTATCTCTGTACATTGAAAAAGTAGAAAGATGCCATCAGACCATAAGTATCGAAAGAGTTGAAACAGCCAAGGGTATCTGGTCCTTAGTTATGTTGAATAATTGTCACTATGAAATCTCCACTGAGGTTGAATTTAAAGTAAATAGGATTTTGAAAAATAATTCTCTTACAATGTTTTTATTTCATATTTGATAACACTTTTTTCACTTAAGCTAAATCTGAGATTGTAATGCTCATTTGAGCATCTCAGTAGGATTAATTCTTTGCAACTTATAATCAAAATTATGTTATTCAAAGTGAGTAAGAGCAGGCAACTTTTCTTTCAGAATTTTGCCTTTAAATGCTTATTTTCCCAAGCTATATATTGGATCATTTGTTTGAATCCAACCAAATATATAATAATTAATAATGAAACATTTCATTTAATTTAATAAGCCTATTAAAAACATTATCATATTGTGCACTATCAGAGATTAGTATGGAATTGTTTAAATATTTAAAATATGTATTTGTATATTGCATGTAAATTTTATAAAATATACATTATAAGATATGACTTAATATGGGATGCATATTTTTTGGTAGGTGATAATACTATGCTGGCAATAAAATTTGTCATACCTGTGTGACTCTCAGGGGGAAGTTGTATCAATAAATAATATCCAGAGAGGTACAGCCTCAAAGTCATCAGGGTACAATCACTTGTTCTCCAACAATAAGCATTTGAGAATTTGAAATGCCATTTTATCTTAATTTGCTAGATATTTATAAAATAGCTCTCTAATCAACCTGGCCAGGCACCTTATATATATTCACTAGGACTTTTATTATTATGAGACATGAATCAGATTCATAAAATGGTGTTAAGTCATTACCAGTGGATTGATTGAGCATTGTATTTCTGGAGGATTTAATTGAGTTTGTTGATTTATTTCTAACGGTACACTAGGAATCTTCTTCTTGTAAGTTTATTTTTCTCTAAGCAATGAAAAATGAGCTTCTTAATGACAGAACATGCTTTAAACCTGTGGAGATTAGATATGCCTTAAATAAACGGTGAAAGTTTAAAAGCCTGATTATGTAGATTAAACAAAAATTGGTAAGTTTAAAATCACATTCGGGGACAATAGACTTTGCTCTTTTCTACTGACAATTAAAGTATCTAAACTATTAAGTTAGGTTGTAATATTCTGGTTTTTTTTCTTTCTTTTTTTATTATAAATAAATTTTTATTTTAATGGGGTGACATCAATAAATCAGGGTACATATATTCAAAGAAAACATTTTCAGGTTATCTTGTCATTTAGTTCTGTTGCATACCCATCACCCAAAGAGAGATCATCCTCCGTCACCCTCTATCCAGTTTTCTTTGTACCCCTCCCCCTCCCCCTCTCCCTCATTCCCTCCCCCCACCCCCCATAACCACAACACTCCTGTCCATGTCTCTTAGTCTTGCTTTTATGTCCCAGCAATGTATGGAATCCTGCAGTTCTTGTTTTTTTCTGATTCACTTATTTCACTCCGCATAATGCTATCAAGATTCCACCATTCTACTGTAAGTGATCCGATGTCATCATTTCTTCTAGCTGAAAAGTATACCATCGTGTATATGTGTCTCATCTTCTTTATCCAGTCTTCTACTTTTTTTACAGTGCTTAAAAGCCTTTAAGCAAACTCTTGGCCAATACAGCAAGAATCCATAAAAGAGTAGTGTCCTTAACATGTTCACCAAGTCCAAGTTGGCCCCATCACCATGCCAAATCCCTGAAAAATGCAATCCAACCACAGTTCAGTCTATTAGGAACTGTCACAGGGAGCAGGAGTCCAGGAAAAGTCCACATCCAGGAAAAGTCCACATGGCACTGGGATTGTTGTCACCATTCTATACTTTGCAGCTCATGTCCAAGTCCCAATGACCGCTACTTCTAGCTGGTAATGGTTCAGGTAGACTGGAAAAGCCATTTGCAGCACGCGTGGATATGGAGCTTCTGTTCTCCTCTGCCTGGAGAGATGAGACCAGGTTGCTTTTCCCTGGAGCTCTGTGAATGTGGCTTGGTAAAGAGAACCTTGGGATACACTAAGCTCGGTGGCAAAGGTAGATTCATAATAGAAGTTGGCAAAAGGGGGAAAGAGAGCTCTACATTAGGAGTAGGTCCCAGCCTGAAATATGAGTGGGGCATTGAGGTAGGAGGGATAAAGGAAACACTATATATTAAGCAAAGCAGCAGAAAATAGGACTATCAACACCCACAACAGAGATCTTTGGGGGGAGAATAAAAAACCTGACCATTCAGGCAAAACATAGTTAAGTGGCCCTTGTGCAATTGAGATCAGTTTACCTGCTTCTTGGAAGAAATACCCTAGGCTCATCCACAGTGTCGTAGATGGGGCCGATGGCCCTGGGCACCTTCAGCCTTCAGTAGCAAACCCCAGCTTTCTGGGCAAGTTTAGGTCATAGGTGGCTGGAGCAGGGCTGGAAGAGACTGAACCCTCCCTTAGAGGAGCGAGAGGGAAGCCTACCTTCCAGTGTCCCTGTTTCCTCACAGCAGAGGCATGTAAGTCTGGCAGGCTTTAGCTCAATGACCTTCCTTTCCACTATTGAAGCAGGACCCAGATGGCATCCTATGAGACCCCTTTGGGGTGTTGGAGCCTTTAAGGGTGTATCCTAAAAGCTGGTAGTTCACCTGATCTCTATTGGGCTTTTTCTGCCTCTAGGTATCTTAAAAGCCATGCTCAGAAGATCTCGCTGAGGGGTTTGAGGATCCCCATCTGCCTATATAAATCTTTTCCATATATCTGGAGCTATTTGGAAAAAGACAAAACAGTGTTATTAGATGGATCTCATAAAGAAGGTAGTAGTTTGCAGGCGAAAAAGATTTGGTGTCTCCTGTTCATCAGCATTCCAAAGAAATGTAAATTTTTTTAAAGTAAAAAACATGATATGGTAGACCCTTAGGAGTTCCAGGATATGACTACCCCCTCTTAAATTTTTTTTTAATTGACCTTAAAAAGTTTGCTGAGTACACTCTAATAATACTTTAACTTTAAAGATTGTAAGCATGACAAAATACAGTAAATGCTTTTGCTCCATATGCAGGAGCATTTTCAGTTTAGCCAGTTTAGGAAATCCAATAATAGAACAATGCATACAGACAATTAGCTATAGCATGCTTAGCAGCCTCTCCTGTTCTGACAGAGGTTACTATAGATCCGGAATATGTATCCACTGTAATGTGGACATAGGACTGTTTGCCAAATGAAGGTATATGAGTAACATCCATCTGCCAAAGTTGTCCTGGTAGGGGTCCTTGAGGGTTAACTCTAAATGAAGGGGCAGTATAGGACCACTTGGACAGAATTTCCCAATCTGCTGTGCTCCTTCCCGAGAAAGTTGAAACTCTTTGCACCGGGCTGCAGCGTTCTGGTGATGAATAGTATGAGACTGACTTGCTCGGTCTGTCATGGTTGCTCCATATAATTTTCTTTTTGGTAGCTTGATCAACAAGGGCATTCCTAGGCCCTGGCCGGTTGGCTCAGTGGTAGAGCACTGGCCTGGTGTGCAGGATTCTCAGGTTCAATTCCCAGTCAGAGCACAGAGAAGAAGCGCCCATCTACTTCTCCACCCCTTCCCCTCTCCTTCCTCTCTGTCTCTTTCTTCCCCTCCCGCAGCCAAGGCTCCACCTGAGCAAAGCCACCCCAGGCAATAAGGATAGCCCCATGGCCTCTGCCTCAGGTGCTAGAATGGCTCTGGTTGCAACAGAGCAACACCCCAGATGGGCAGAGCATTCCCCCCTGGTAGGCATGCCAGGTGGAGGTCAGGCGCATGCGGGAGTCTGTCTGACTGCCTCCTCATTTCCATCTTCAGAAAAGTACAAAAAATAAGTAAATAAAAGAAAAAATACAACCAAAAAAAAAAAAAGAAAAAAGAAAAGAAAAGAGAGAGAGAGAGAAAAAAAAGGGGACATTCCCTTGTGCTAAAGCTCCAGGGAGCATGGAGTGAGCTTGAGTATGTCCTATGAAACATGGAGCTCTATGTTGACATATAAGTTTTTGAAGAAGGAAGAACTGCTGAAATAGTTCATCAGCATTTGTCCCTAAGACAGCAGTCTTTATAGTGGAAACACCATAAGTAAATATTTGCTGTCTGTCTATAGATTAAAGGGGGAATATGGCAAATGCTGAAAAGCCATGATCTTTGTGTCCCTCCCCTCCCCCAACCCCCTCCCTCTCCTCCCCCACCCTGTAACCCCAACACTGTTGTCCATGTCTCTGATTCTCATCTTTATGTCCGACCTATGTATGGAATCATATAGTTCTTAGTTTTATCTGAATTACTTCTTTCGCTCAGTATAATGTTACCAAGGCCCATCCATGTTGTTGTAAAAGATCCTATGTCATCATTTCTTATAGCTGAGTAGTATTCCATACTATATATATACCAAAGCTTTTTAGTCCACTCATCCTCTGATGGACACTTGGGCTGTTTCCAGATCTTTGCAACTGTGAACAATGCTGCCAAAAACATGGGGGTGCATTTCTTCTTTTCAAACAGTGCTATGGTGTTCTTGGGGTATATTCCTAACAGTGGTATAGCTGGGTCAAAAGGCAGTTCGATTTTTAATTTCTTGAGGAATCTCCATGCTGTTTTCCACAGTGGCTGCACCAGTCTACATTCACACCAGCAGTGCAGGAGGTTCCCTTTTCTCCACATCCTCACCAGCACTTATTCTGTGTTGTTTTATTGATGAGCGCCATTCTGACTGGTGTGAGGTGATATCTCACTGTGGTTTTAATTTGCATTTCTCTAATCATTAATGATGTTGAACATTTTTTCATATACCTATTGGCCATCTGTGTGTCCTCTTTGGAGAAGTGTCTATTCATTTCTTTTGCCCATTTTTTGATGGGATTGTTTGTCTTCCTGGTATTAAGCTTTACAAGTTCTTTATAAATTTTTGTTATTAACCCCTTATCAGACGCAATGTCAAATATATTCTCCCATTGTGTAGTTTGTCTTTTTATTCTGTTCTTATTGTCTTTAGCTGTGCAGAAGTTTTTAGTTTGATAAAGTCCCATTTGTTTATCCTGTCTTTTATTTCACTTGCTTGTGGAGAAAAATCAGCACATATATTGCTGCGAGAGATGTCAGAGAGTTATTGCCTATGTTTTCTTCTAAGATGCTTATGGTTTCACGGCTTACATTTAAGTCTT
Source organism: Saccopteryx leptura (assembly GCF_036850995.1). Lineage (NCBI taxonomy): Eukaryota > Metazoa > Chordata > Mammalia > Chiroptera > Emballonuridae > Saccopteryx > Saccopteryx leptura. Next base: position 156,238,302 of record NC_089504.1, read on the forward strand.
TTATCCATTTTGAGTTGATTTTTGTGAGTGGTGTAAGTTGGTGGTCTAGTTTCATTTTTTTGCAGGTAGCTGTCCAATTTTCCCAACACCATTTGTTGAAGAGGCTGTCTTTACTCCATTGTATTTCCTTACCTCCTTTGTCAAATATCAGTTGTCCATAGAGCTGTGGGTTTATTTCTGAGTTCTCTGTTCTGTTCCATTGATCTATGTGCCTGTTCTTATGCCAGTACCATGCTGTTTTGAGTACAATGGCCTTTTAATATAACTTGATATCCGGAAGTGTGATACCTCCCGCTTTATTCTTCCTTTTCAAGATTGCTGAGGCTATTTGTGTTCTCCTTTGGTTCCATATAAATTTTTGGAATATGAGTTCTATATCTTTGAAGTAAGTCATTGGTATTTTAATTGGTATTGCATTGAATTTATAAATAGCTTTGGGTAATATAGACATTTTAATGATGTTTATTCTTCCTAACCATGAGCACGGTATATGCCTCCACTTAGTCGTATCTTCCCTGATTTCTTTTATCAATGTTTTATAATTTTACGAGTACAAGTCTTTAATCTCCTTGGTTAGATTTATTCCTAGGTACTTTATTTTTTTGGTTGCAATGGTAAAGGGGATTGATTCTTTGATTTCTCTTTCTGACAGTTCATTATTAGTGTCTAAAAATGCCTCTGATTTCTGAGTATTGATTTTATATCCTGCCACCTTGCTGAATTCATTTATCAGGTCTAGTAGTTTTTTGACTGAGACCTTAGGGTTTTCTATATACAATATCATATCATCTGCAAATAATGATAGTTTTAGTTCTTCTTTTCCAATTTGGATGCCTTTTATTTCTTTTTCTTGTCTGATTTCTGTGGCTAGGACTTCCAGAACTATGTTGAATAAGAGTGGTGAAAGGGGGCACCCCTGCCTTGTTTCTGATCTTAAGGGGATTGCTTTTAATTTTTGCCCATTGAGTATGATGTTGGCTGTGGGTTTGTCATAGATGGCCTTTATCATGTTGAGGTATGTTCCCTGTATTCCCACTTTGCTGAGAGTTTTGATCATGAATGGGTGCTGGATTTTATCAAATGCTTTTTCTGCATCTATTGAAATTATCATATGGTTTTTCTCCTTTTTTTTGTTTATGTGATGATTCACATTGATTGATTTGCAAATATTGTACCAGCCTTGCCTCCCAAGAATAAATCTCACTTGATCATGGTGTATGATTTTTTTCATATATTGCTGGATCCGGTTTGCTAATATTTTGTTGAGGATTTTTGCATGTAAGTTCATCAGGGATATTGGCCTATAATTTTCTTTTTGTTGTTGCTGTCTTTGCCTGGTTTTGGAATCAGAATTATACTCGCCTCATAAAAAGAGTTTGGAAGTCTTCCTTTCTCTTGAATTTTTTGAAATAGCTTGAGAAGGATAGGAATTAGTTCTTCTTTGAATATTTGGTAGAATTCACTTCTGAAGCCATCAGGCCCAGGACTTTTCTTTTTTAGGAGTTTTTTGATAGCTGTTTCAATCTCATTTGTTGTAATTGGTCTCTTTACGTTTTCTGATTCTTCTAGATTGATTTTTGGAAGATTATATGATTCAAGGAATTTGTCCATTTCATCTAGGTTGTCTAGTTTTTTGGCGTACAGTTCTTCATGGTATTTTCTTACAATATTTTGTATTTCTGTTATGTCAGTTGTTATTTCTCCACTCTTGTTTCTAATTTTATTTATTCAAGTCCTCTCTCTTTTTTTCTTGGTGAGTTTCATTAAAGGTTCATCAATCTTGTTTACCTTTTCAAAGAACCAGCTCCTGGTTTCATTGATCCTCTCTATTGTTTCTAGCCTCTATGTCATTTATTTATGCTCTGATCTTTATTATTTCCTTCCTTCTACTAACTCTGGGCTTTACTTGCTGTTCTTTTTCTAGTTCTTTTAGATGCAGGATTAAGTTGTTTATTTGAGCTTTTTCTAGCTTCTTGAGATATGCCTGTATAATGCTATAAACTTCCCTCTCAGGACTGCTTTTGCTGTGTCCCATAAATTTTGAGTTGATGTATGCTCATTATCGTTTGTTTCTAGGAATTTTTTAATTTCTTCTTTGATCTCAATGTTAACCCATTCGTTATTTAATAACATGGTATTTAGTTTCCAAGTGTTTGAATATTTTTCAATTTTTCTATTGTGGTTGATTTCTAGTTTAATGCCATTGAGATCAGAGAAAGTGCTTGATATGATTTCAATCTTCTTAAATTTGTTGAGACCATTTTTGTGCCCTAACAAGTGGTCTATTCTAGAGAATGTACCATGCGCGCTTGAAAAGAATGTATATCCTGCAGTTTTAGGGTGAAAGGCTCTGAAGATATCTATTAAATCAAGTTAATCTAATATGTCCTTTAAGTCTGCTGTTTCTTGTTAATTTTCTTTCTTGAGGATCTATCTAATGATGTTAATGGGGTATTGAAATCCCCTACTATTATAGTGTTGCTGTTGATCTCACCCTTTTAGTCCATCAAAGTCTGCTTTATATATTTAGGTGCTCCTATACTAGATGTGTAGATATTTATAATGGTTATATCTTCCTTTTGGACTGCTCCCTTTATCATTATGTAATAACCTTCTTTATCTCTAACTATGGGCTTTGTTTTAAAGTCCATTTTGTCTGATATAAGTATTGCTACCCCAGCTTTTTTTTCATTTCCATTTGCATGAAATATTTTTTTCCATCCTTTTATCTTCAGTCTGTGTGCATCTTTTAATTTCAGGTGTGTCTCTTGTAGACAGCATATGTATGGGTCCTGTTTTCTTATCTGCGCAGCTACCCTATGTCTCTTGATTGGATCATTTAATCCATTAACATTTAAGGTTATTACTGATATGTAATTGTTTATTGCCATTTTTTTTCTTTAAAACTGTATTTCTCTTTTGCTATATTCTTTTTTTCCTTTGATCTGTTTCCAACAGGTCCCTTAGCATTTCTTGCAGCCTTGGTTTGGTTGCAGTGAATTCCTTGAGTTTTTTTTTTTTTTTTTTTTTTTTTTTTTTTTTTTTTTTGTCTGTAAAGCTTTTTATTTCTCCTTCAATTTTAAATGATAGCCTTGCTGGATAAAGTAGTCTTGGTTGTAGGTTCTTGTTCTGCATTACATTGAATATTTCTTGCCATTCCTTCTGGCCTCAAGTGTTTCTGTTGAGAAGTTAGAAGTCATCCTCATGGGGGCTCCTTTGTAGGTGATAGTCTTTTTTTCTCTAGCAGCTTTTAATATTTTCTCTTTATCATTTAGCTTTGGTATTTTAATTATGATGTGTCTCGGTGTTGGTTTCTTTGGGTTTCTCCTTAATGGAGTTCTCTGTGCTTCCTGAACATGTGAAATGTTTTCCTGCCTCAATTGGGGGAAGTTTTCTGCTATGATATGTTTGAACAAAGTCTCTATCCCTTGTTCTTTCTCTTCTTCTTCAGGAACCCCTATGATGTGGATGTTATTTCTCTTCATGTTGTCACAGAGGTCTCTTAGAGTTTCCTCAGACTTTCTGAGTCTCTTTTCTTTTTTCTGCTCTGCTTCCGTGCCTTTATTTATCATGTCCTCCAACTCTCTGATTCGATTCTCTGCTTCATCCATCCTGCTTTTAATTCCTTCCATTGTATTCTTTATTTCCAATATTGTATTTGTCATTTCTGACTGATTCTTTTTTATTATTTCAATGTCCTTTTTTATATTTGTTATCTCTTTATTTAGGTTTTCGTAATGGCCATCTTTGGTTGTTCTAATATCTTTGAGCATCCTAACAATCGTTATTTTAAACTCTGCATCTGGTAATTTGGTTATATCTGATTCACTTAGGTCCTTTTCTGGGGGTTTCTCTTGGTTTATTTGTGTTATATTTCTCTGCCTCCGCATTTTCTCTTCCTGAGAGTGGCTGTGATCATGCTTCAGGTGTACAAGCGTTGGTGGCCTTGGCCTTTGCCCCACCCCCGTGTGTGACGTATGCTCGGTCCTGAGGGCACTGGCGAGCACCTTTGCTCAGCTGTGGGTCTCCGCTTGTTTCCGGGCTTTCGCCCTGCCCTTGCAGGAGGAGCCCGCTCGTGGGACGGCTGCTAGCCTTGGCTCTACTGCCAGGCAGGACTGCATGCCAAAGCTCAGCTCAGTAGCGGAACTCCACCTCTTCTGGGTTTTTGGCTCCATCCCCGTGGGAGGAGCTGGCTACCAAGTCAGACTGTAAGCCTGGTTTGCACAGGTGGGGCAAGGCTGTACTCCTGCACCCTTGCTCAGGGGCTGGTCTCCACCCTTTCCGGGGTTCCCGCCCTTCTCCCGGAGGCTGGATTACAGGCTGCCGACAGCTGAGCTTGACCGCTTTTGCATGCCCCCTTCTCCCCAGCCGGGCAAGATTGAGCTCACACCTGAGCCCAGTGGTGGCCAGCTGGCTTCCGCCCCTGCCAGCAGAACCACGCTTTTGTCTCCCACTGCCACCCGCCCTCTGGCGAGCCCTCAGCCTCATGGTTGGGGGCGTTGAAGGTCGGACCCTAAGACTCACTACTGTAGACCCAAAAGCTCCCTCCGTCTATGCAACTCTGCTCTGAATGCTGCAGGGGAGCTTGTTTGGCTGCTCTCCTGCTTCCCTTTGCTGGTATTGCTGTTTCCAGGGGAAATATTCACGTCAGCTTTGGGGAGTGACTTGTCCCAGGGGTTGGGATGGCTATCTCCCAAAATGTTTCTCCCTGTGCCTCCTAGATTACACTCTCTTCCTGTTACTCTGGTCCTCTCCTCTCTCCTAGGCCCCTGAAGCCCCGGGTGAGTGGTTGTGAGAGAGATGTTTGCACGGTCCCTTTAAGAAGGATCCTGGGTCTGAGAAATCACAACTGACTCTTTCTCACAAACAGTATCCTGACTTGTTTCTAGCTATATACTGTCCTTACGTCTCTTCTGGGCTCTGGGGCTGCAGGATGGGGCTTTGTTCCTGGGACTCAGGACCCTTCCCCTCTGCTAAACTCACTTCCAGCCACACGAGTTTCTCCCTGCTGCCATTTGCTATGGGGAGCTGGGCAGCCCTCTCCACGTTTCCACATTTCTGCTTTTCCTACCAGTCTCAGTGTGGCTTCTTTAGTGTTCCTTGGTTGAAGAGTCCTCTTAGTTTAGTCCAAAGTTGGTTTTTCCAGATGATCGTTCTTAAAATTAGTTTGTAATCACTTTGGTTCTGTGAGGTAGATGTTGGTACATCCGCCTACTCCAGCGCCATCTTGAGTCTCGTAATATTCTGTTTTTAAGCAACTCCCAAACTATTAATGTATTTGATGCATGTATCCCTGAGCTCTGAGGAGCTTTTCTGTGAACCTCTCCCTGGACAATAAATATCTTTCTTTCTACTCTTCAAGCAGCTCCTCCTCGTTTAATAGATTCTAAAGTTCTGCAAATAACATTGTTTCCTTTTCCCGTTCAAAATGTCAATAAATTCTACTCTGTTATTTTTAGTAGATAGTTACCAAAAGAAAAATATAAGTATAGATATTAACCACATTTTTTCTTTATTCTTCTTTGCAAAACTGTCAGCCTATGTATTAATTAATCTTTTTTACACTGTTAATGGGTAGATGAAAGTTAGATAATAACAAAAAGTATAGAGACCAGTATATAATTTTTTTCACAGTAGAATCAGTAAATGCATTTCTAATTGTCTTTGTCCAGAGTCACATGTGCTGGAATGGTCAAGAGATTACATCTTGGAACATGATGTAATTTGGGACTATCATTTTAATCTAATTAATGGGCAAAGAGGAAAAAAGAGCCTCTGACAGAGGAAATATTTTAGACTTAATCTCAGTGTTAGTTCCCTATACCTGACAGTCACTTCACTTGTAAAACAGAAAACAGGATTTGGTTTTGTTAAACTCTTTTTATTATGTAAATGTCATTGGCTTCCTGGAGTCCTTTTCTTAGGAAAAATCTCCTGCACTAGGCCTGCCTCTACCTACATCCCAAACTTCTTCTGATCCCAAGCTTCTTGTACTCTTTCTCCTTCAGCTGCAATGATGTTTCTCTAGTTTAGCAGTTCTCAACTTCTGGGTCGCGACACCGGTGGGGGTCAAATGACCAAAACACAGGGGTCGCCTAAAGCCATCGAAAAATACATATTTCCGATGGCTTTAGCCATTGAGAAGCCATGCTACCATCTGCAGCAGCGCTATTCAGCTTGAACGCACACCGTTTTGGACGTGTGTTCCAAACTGAATGCCTGTGGTCATGCGCAGAAGTGATTGCATCATTCGTCCGGGGCGTAAGGGGCGGGGGAAGCGGGGGAGGGGGGGCAGGGGGGAACACTTCACAGTCCATAGCAGCGCATTACGTGTGTCCGGTGCTTGCTGATGTCATCAGTGGGCGGGTGCAGCAAGCGCCGGAGGACAGAAGCCTAGGAGGCGGAGAGGCAAGAGGCAGAGAGTCAAGAGAGCCTGCGAGACAGCCTGCTGGTGTAAAAAAGGTTAATAATGTAAAAACAGTACACACACAATACACACAATACTGTGTAAGTGTAAGGTGCTTTGTGTGTAATCATTACACAGTACAAAAAGCAGCTTACACTTACACAAAGCACCATACATTTACACAGTGTGAACTACATCGGTGTTATACTATAAGAGACCACTATAAGATGTAGTTCACAATGTATAATTATCTCCCATATCTCCCACTATTTTCCCATATTCTGAATGAGGAAACTGCTGAAATCAGTGGTTTCCGGCATTGAATCCGCCTCCTATTGATTTCATTGGAAGTGCGGCAGATTTTGTGGAAGAGAGCTCCCGAGAATCTCGGGTTACCACACATTCCGCCGCAGCCTCCTTTTGATTTCAATAAGAGGCGGAGAAATGACAGTTTCCGACACAGTTCTTCCTCTACTATTCAAGTCAATAGGAGGCCGCAGCAGATTCCGCTCAAATATAGAGCATGTTGCTTAATTTTTTCCACACTAGAACTTTTCCTAGAGCAGAAAAATTCCAAAGGTGGAATCCGCCACCCCCAAAACTTTTATTGATTGATGCTATAGAGAGGGAAACATTGGTTTGTTGTTCCATTTATTTATGCATTCATTGGTTGATTCTTTTACGTGCCCTCACCAGGGATCAAACCCTCAATCTTGGCACATCAGAACAATGTTCTCACCAACTGAGCTACCTGACCATGGCTAGCAGCTCACTTTTAATTGTGTTGTTTTCTCACTGTTTGCTTCTGCCCTTAGCCACAACTGAGTAAGAATTTTCCAGAACTACTAAATCTGTCAGTTTGCAAGGTATGTGATCATCAACCCATTTCTTATATTCTCTTCAAATTTCTCATCTGCACAGTAGAAATAATGACAGAAATATTTTATGTTTATTTTTGTGTTTTTGTTTGCAGGTGAATTTAACATACAGAAATAAAGAGACTAATACATTATTTATGGTTCTATAAGCAGTAAATAAATGTTAGTTATCACTATTATCTTTAAAACAATGTCTTTCTCCCCAATAGTATTTAAGAAAGTAGAAAAAGAATTATAGTTATATCTTTAGCATTATTTTTGTTTAAAAGTATTCAAGAGTTTGACTCGATATTATTCTACTTTCTCCCCAAGTAAAACACTGTGCAATGAAGCAAAAATTTATGGAATTTTTTTTAAAAGAAAAAAACACATACAAATTATTTTGACCATTCCAGATCTATATTTAAATGATAAATTTTAAAAGGAAATGAAGGAAGGCTTAATTGGTATAACCAGGAAAGAAATCAATATTGCTGAATATGACAAACTGCAATTTGCAACACCATTTAAGGATTACTTAGCTTATATAATTTTGTAGATAAATACTTGTCTAAAGAACTTGAAATGACTAATTTCATCCCGATATATTTATTGATCAATGGCAATATAAAAGACTTAAGTACATCTAGTAGAACTAAGTACTTTCATCAAGAAATCAGTTCAGGAAAATACTGGAAGCCTTCATTAACTGAAAAAGGAGAGAATCAATTTCAATAAAAGAGGATAAATGCCATTTTTACTGAAACAAAACTTTTTCCATTATAGGTATGAAATTTCTCTCACAGTCACACTTTGAGATTTATTTTGCTAAATAAATTTTAACTTGGCTGTTTTACAGTTTCCTGAAGTGTTTAGCTCTGTCTCTATTTTTTCCCCTGATGGGCAAAGACTGGCTCTTGATCCTCTCTGGAATTGCACCTTTAACAACCCAGAGGGAAAGATCTCCATCTTCCTGAGTAATCTTTTTCCAAGTTACGAGAAACTGCAATACAGGTTCTCCTTTCTCTCTTTCCTGATCTATACAGTTGTTTTTTCTTTAATAAAAGCACCCATGATGTAACAAATTAGATATATACATATACTTACTATCTATACATTATATGTATGAATAGCTATGATTTAGCAAGCTGAATATAATTTAATATATATTATATATTTTTCTTTGATTTGGGATTCCAAAACTTTGAGTATGTACACCAAATATAGAAAAATGATCTTTCTAAATCTGTTCCTATATTTCCTTCCTAGAATCATTTTGTTCCTCCAATTGACTGTACACCTTTTTGTCCTAATTTTAAAAGTGCTATGTAATTCTTTGAAATGAAATTAGAATGAAGCCATTAAAGTATTTTCTCCCAGCTTCTAAAAATGTTTTGTGAATAGGAAAGGGGTCATCTCACATGCTGTTGCTGCTTTAGCATGAGAGCCAAAATTTCAAAACATCATTTCTTTTTTTTCAAGAGTTACCTTACTGATTTTATTTATTCATTTTAGAAAGGAGAGAGAGAGAGAAAGAGAGAGAAAGGGGGGAGGAGCAGGAAGCATCAACTCCCACATGTGCTTTGACCACACAAGTGCAGGATTTCAAACAGGCGACCTCAGCATTCCAGGTGGACATTTTATCCACTGCGCCACCACAGGTCAGGCCTCACTTTGATTATCTTTCTACCTGCATGTAGTGAGAGCCACTCTCAGAAAATAGTGGGGAAAGGAATAATACCTGTTTTGGAAGATTATTTTATCCTGTGATTATAGTTTTCAAAACTTCCAGCCATTCAAAAAGAGGGAGCAAGGAAGGTCTAAGCAAACTCTCAGCAGGAGTAAATGCTGGAATCACAGCTTTGACCTTGTGCCTAAAATCATTTTAAAAATCCAAATAGCAATTCAGTTGGACTATACACATCCCTTCTCAGGAAGGATTTGCTTGGAAATTCACTGGACATGAGCCTTTGGGAAAAGTTTTAGAAACATCTAGAAAGTTGAAAAAAAGAATGGATGGTTTATATATTTACTATTATATTCCAAAATGCCTGATTTCTGTTGATTAAAAAACTATATTAACAGAACAAAAGGCAATTATTTAAACCAAATATCTTGTAGATAAATATTATTATTATTTTTCTTAACCATAAATAAACCTTTGTTCTTATACTGGTGGGACTGATTTCAAAATTCATACTTAAAAACAGATTCTCAGGTTATCAAGAGCAGCACTGAAAGTTCAGACAAAATTCAGTAGAGCAGTCAAGAGTATCCAAAACAACCTTTATCTGAATGCTAATTTTACTTATGTCTGACCCTGGAAAACATTGCATTATAATTCATGCAACAGTATTCCTTACAACTTATTTTCCCCATTAAAAATAAAAAGCTTTGATATTCTAAATATACGCCTAAGTGAAACTATTTTCTCAAGTAATATACTTTAAAATCAGAAAAATCCTTGCATTATTTTTCCATTAGTAAAATAGAAAAGAGCCTACTTATGAGGGAGTATTTTTATAAGATGAACTTACAGAATTTTTAAAACCTTCTTCAATAATATGTCTCTAAAATGTTATCAAGTATCAGTAGTTTAACTTCTTCTATGTGAATAGTAAAGTTTAGTTTATTCACTAACCAAATCACAAATATTATTTATTAGGTTTATTTTTTTCTTCTTTTTGGGATCAAGATTGTAGTGTTATCTGTGTAAAGAAACATTCTCATCTACATTTTTACATGAAAACATAAATGTCAACTATTATATAACTTATTTTGTTGTATAAAAATTAATTTCTTCTAATATAATAAAAACATTAGGATGGCTCACTTTTTCATGAAAAATCTTATTGGATTATTCATAAAAATAAGCTAAAATTTTACTAGAACACAAAAGTTTAAAATAAGTGTAAATGAAAAAAATTTTATACTTTAGGTAGAATTAGCAACTATAATTATGGTGAGATCTTTGTCTTGTCATTATGACTAATGATTATTTGAAATTCAATCACTTCAGCTTTCTGTTTTGTTTGTAATTAATATTGAACACTAATTCTCAAAGGTGAGTTTGGTAATCAGAATCAGATCTCTAACAGCTTCAACTGTCAGAAATCAATTCTTTTGAATCAAGTAATACCAGCAATCTGCAAGACTCTTTGAATTGAAGGAGAGTAAATTTATTTCCTTTTATTTGATCTAATTAAATCATCCTTAAAGTATATATGTTATACTGTTATTTATTGACTATTTTAGGAAGAAAATAATTAAAAATCTTTATGTTGATTATAAATTTATTAGATGGAAGTACCTTCAAAGTAATTATGCAGTGTTTAAATTGTTTTTTGTAAATTTCATCCTTCAATGAAACAAGAAAATTGTTCTCACTCTCAACTCCAGCCTACAGGAATAACTAATATAATTTTGAAAATTTTGCACAGTTTTCTACCTATAATCTAATTTTTCAAATTGACAGTTCAGCAAAAATAGGTCCTATTTTCAAGAGCATCAGTAATTATTTTGGCAGGGCTTTGATGGAATATGTAGCTAAAACCCATATAAAGTTGGCACTAAATGCATGCCTTTCTGTCTTTCTATTATTTCTGAGAATGGAATTTCCTTTATTTCAAAAAAGAAAAAATAATAATAATAAGCAAAATTTCATCCCAAAGTATGTTTTTTAGACTTATCTTCTAATCTGTTAATAAATTTTAATAAAGTGAATGTCATATCATATTCTTATTTCATTATAAAATAGTACTCATTTAAGACATTATTTCTCAGGCTTCATCAGGCAGTAGCGCAATAGATGGAGCATCAGACTGGGATGCAGAGGACCCGGGTTGGAAACCCCAAAGTCTCCAGCTTGGGCGTGGGTTCATCTGGTTTGAGTAAGGCTCACTAGCCTTAGCCCAAAGTTGCTGGCTTGAGCAAGGGGTCACTCAGTCTGCTGTAGTCCCCCGGTCAAGGCACATATGAAAATTCAGTTGATGGGCAACTAAGGTGCCACAACAAAGAGTTGATGCTTCTCATCTCTCTCCTTTCTTGTCTATCTGTCCCTCTATTTGTCTCTCTCTGTCTCTGTCACACACACACACACACACACACACACACACACACACACACACAGAGAGATACAGACTTTATCTCTCAAAAAGTTGATAACTATCATGTTAGTAAAAGAGACTACTACTAAGCACTACTACTGGATGTGTCTTTGGCAATAGTGACTGTGAAAATAAAAATACATGAGCCCTGCATAAAGGGGTGTCATTTTATAAAATATCAGGTGTGTAGCCAAGCATCAGAGGTGTTCCACCTATGTGTAGAGGTAAAACTCTTTTCTTCACCTTGGACATTTTGCTAAATAGAACAAAATGACTCCACTTTAAGAATTCCATTGGCTTTTACAGTTTCTTAATGAACATACAAACTATTTTATTTTCATGCCATCACTGTACACATGAACACATAGCAAAGGATGTTAGTACTTATTTTAAAGAGTCATTCACTTAAAATATATTAAGTAATATCAGGAGGTTTGTAGAAAAAGATCCTGTCAAAAATATATCGTAATATTAAAATCTAGTATTAATCATTAAGAAAAAATATTAGTAAAAAAAAGTGTTAAAAGACTGAACAGTTACCTCATGTAAAATTATATCCAAATAACCAGTAACCAAGAACAAGTGCTCTGCTCTATTTCTCATGAAGACACCACTACACACAAATCAAAACAGCTAAAATTGAAAAGATTGCCAGGAACAAGTTTTGATTACAGTGTAGCTCAACTAACTGTTCTCACTCGACATCATGGTGGAAGTTATAAATTTGAACGAACATATGCCCTATGACATATGCACAACACAATGTATCATATGTACTTCAAAGCACAAGAATGCCTATGACATCAGTGATTTTAATATCCCCAAATTAACAACCACTTATATGACTGACTTGGTTTGATCAGGCTGCTATAACAAGATATAATGACTATGTGGGTTAAACAACAGATTTATTTATTTTCTTAGAGTGCTAGAGGCTGAATAGTTCAGCTCAAGTTTCCATTAGGTTAAGTTTTCTAGTGAGAGTTCTTTGCAGGTTTGCTGATGACTCTCATACTGTGTCCTCATTTAGTAGATAGATAGAGACAGAGAGAAAGCTTTCCTTCTTACGAGGCCACAATTCTATCAGATTGAGATTCCATTCTTAATGACTTCATTTAATTTTAATTTCTCCTGTGTCCAGAAATTGTCACACTAGGGGTTAGGGCTTCAACATATGAATGGTGAAGGGGACACAATTTAGTCCATAGTATATGTCTGTCAACAGAAAAATTAAATGACTCTTTAAATAATCATTCAAAGAATTAATATGTGTCAATAAAAATGACAAAAAAAAAATGCTACTAAACACAACATAGATTTATTCCACAAATAAAACAAGAGCACAAAGGTAGATACACAAAAAAAAATAAAAAGAAATAAAGAAAAGAATACTTGTGGTATGGTTCTATTTTCATAAAAGGCAAAAACTTTTGGTATTAAAAGTCAGAAAAGTGATTATCTTTAGTAGGACAGAAAGACAGGTGTTGGAAAGGGTCATATTAGGGAGCTGTTAGTGATGTTCTATTTTTAAGTTTGGTGGTGGTTACACAGTTGTGTTTACTTGTGATCATCCATAAGGTTAATAATGCTGGACATGAAACTTCAGCACGTTTTGGCAGAGAGGCCAGGACCCAGTCCTGTCCACTCTTGAATGTGCATCATGTTCAGAAAATCCACAATCCCAATTTTAAAGTCTTATTTTTTAATACATCTTTGTGTATGTTAGTGAATTGCTTAAACTGCTCTAGTGGCTTTTTATCATCTAAGATAAAATATACACCATCATTCATTGTATACATGTCATTCACAATTTTATACTATATTCAAGTATAGTCTTACTTCTGATTCTTTGTACCAGGCTTTGGCTTCTAATCATTATTACTCCATATTGTTCTGTTATACTATACCTCTAAATCTATGAAGAACCTTTACTGGGTCTGGAATATTAGATTAAGCTGTAGTTTCAAGAAACAGAAACCATTCTAGTTGTATTAAAGAGATATGGTACTGGGAAGTAAGTGTTTACACAATCAGTGGAAGGTTTTTTGTTTGTTTGTTTTATTGTGTGGGAGTTGTTTGTTTGGTTTTTTGTGTTTGTTTGTTTTTTTGTATTTTTCCAAAGTTAGAAGTGGGGAGGCAATCAGACAGACTCCTGCATGCACCCAACTGGGATCTACTAGGCATGCCCACCAGGGGGCGATGCTCTGCCCATCTAGGGCATTGCTCCATTGTGGCTAGAGCCATTCTAGTGCCTGAGGCAGAGGCCATGGTGGAGTCCAGGGACATCACTGGAAATTTTAAGAAGTCTTTAGGCCTTCATTAGTGTCTATTTCTGTTCCTAAAATGCACTGTTCTGACCCACTTTATATACTCATATGTTTCTTTTATGAGTCATTTCCAGCATCTGTTATTCTCTCAAACCTGCTGTGACTCCCTTTGGGCTACTTGGACACCCCTTTGAAAGTTTTTATTGCACTCTGTATAAATATTCATTACAATTTTCACATCAAATCATTAGGTTATTATACTTGTTTCTTTCTTTGAAATATAGCCTCCTTCAAGGTTTAAATTTGAGCCTCTTTGAAATAACATTTTTTTTCTAGTCTATGACCTGTATGAGTGCCTGAAAGGAAAAAAGATTCGTAAAAATGTGTTGGATATAATAATAATATAGAATACAATAATATACTGTTTGTGGTAGAAGCCAAAGTCAATAGTTATTGCCTTTCTTTACCAAGCAGTGAATTGTAAAGAATAAAATGGATATTTACATGCTTGCAATCTTTTTTTTGAATATGAGAAAAATGTGTTATTTATCAATTAAGCAAAAGATCAATATTATCACATTTGAATGATGAAAAATTATTTAGTAAACAATTGGCATTTAATCATATACAATACAAATCTGTAAAATTTCAATGATCAAAATTTGATAAAATCTATTAAATGGTTGACTTCTTGAGAAACATCTCATGACTTTTTCTCTATTTGCCTTACATATGTAATACTGTGTCTAGCACCTATTAATCTCTAAATATCTCAATTGGATAAAGGAATAAGGTGAATAATAAATAAATTTTAAAATGGTGATAATTAAAAACTGTAATGAAAAGATACTTGATGACCAAAAAAATTGAGGTTTTTTGCATTATTGCTTTTTAAAGTTTTTATTGTGTCTGCTTTATTTTTTGTTTTTAATTATTTTATAAATTTTCTGAACTATGCAATTTTTCTAGACTGAGTCATGATGAAGTTGAAAACCTAAACAAACCTGTAAGCAGGGAGGAAATAGAAACAACTATCAAAAATCTCCCCCAAAAAACAAAAATCCAAGATCAGATGGCTACACTAGTGAATTCTATCAAACACTCAAAGAAGATTTGGTATCTATCCTTCTTAAAGTTTTCCAAAAAATAGAATAAGAAGCAATACTCCCTAACATATTTTTTGAGGCCAAAATAACCCTCATACCAAATCCTGGTAAGGACAACACAAAAAAAGGAAACTACAAATAAATATCTTTAATGAATACAGATGCAACAATTCTAAACTAATTACTAGCAAATGAATTATAACAACACATTAAAAAATAATATGTCATGATCAAGTGGAATTCATTCTAGGAGCACAAGGATAGTTGAACATACAGAAATCAATCAACATAATACACCATATTAATAAAACAAAGATCAAAAAATCCTATGATCCTATCATTAGATGCAGAAAAGGCATTCAATAAGATGCAACCTCCTTTTATATTTAAAACAGTCAATAAAACTAGAATAGAAGGAAAGTACCTCAACATAATAAAGGCCATATATGACAAACCATCTGCTAATACCATATTAAATGATGAAAAAATTAAGCCTTTTTCTCTAAAATAAGGAATAAGACAAGGCTTCCTACTCTCTCCATTTTTATTCAGCATAGCTCTAGAAGTTTTATCCAGAGAAATTAGGCAAGAGGAAGAAATAAAAGGTATCCATATTGGGAAAGAAGTAAAGGTATCACTTTTGCAAATGACATGATACTATATATAAAACCTCAAAGACTCCACCAAAAAACTGTTAGAAATAATAAATCAATACAGTAAAGTCACAGGATACAAAATCAATATACAAAACTCTATTGCTTTCCTGTATGCCAACAACAAAACTTCAGAAAATGAATTAATAAAAAATTCCTTTTGCATTGCCACAACAACAACAACAAAATACCCAGGAAAAAACTTAACAAAGGATGTGAAGGTCCTATATACTGAAAACTACAAAACATTATTTAAAGAAATTGAAAAAGACACAATAAAATGGAAAAATATTCCATGTTCATGGATTGGAAGAATCAACATAATTAAAATGGTCATATCACCCAAAGCCATATACAGACTTAATGTAGTCCTCATCAAAATCCCAATGTTATTTTTAATAAAATAGAGCAAAAAATTACCAGATTTGTATGGAACCTTAAAAAATCCCAAGCATCCAAAGCAATCCTGAGGAAAAAGAATAAAACTGGAGATATCACACAATCTGACTTCAAGTTATACTATAGAACCACAATAATCAAAAAAGCATGGTATTGGCAGAAAAAAACAAAAACAAACCAATGTAACAAAACTGAGAGCCCAGAAATAAAAGTACAAATACGTGGACAAATAGTCTTTGACAAAGAAGCCAAAAACACACAGTGGAGAAAATTTAAAAAAAAAAAAAAAAAAAAAAAGCCTCTTTAATAAATGGTGCTGGGAAAATTAGAAAGCCACATGCAAAAGAATAAAAATTGACTATAGTTTGTCCCCCTGCACAAAAATCAATTCAAAATGGATCAAAGGCCTAAATATAAGAACTGAAACTATAAATTACATAGAAGAAAACATAGATACTAAACTCACGGGCCTTGTCCATTGAGAACAACTTATGAATTTGACCCCAAAGTCAAAGGAATTAAAGGCAAAAATAAATGAATGGGACTATATCAAACTAAAAAGCTTCTGCACAGCAAAAGAAACTGACAACAAAACAGATAAGTAGCCAACTAAATGGGAGATGGTATTTGCAAACAACAGCTTCAATAAGGGGTTAATATTCAAAATATATAAAGAACTCACAAAATTCAGCAACAAACAAGCAAGCAATCCAATCAAAAAAATAGGTCGAGGACCTGAACAGACCCTTTTCCCAAGAAGACATACAAATGGCCAACAGACATATGAAAAAATGCTCATCTTCACTAGCTGTTCAAGAAATGCAAATCAAAACTACAATGAGATACCACCTAATATCTTTAGATTGAATATTATCAAAATGACAGATAATAACAAGTCTTGGAGAGTCTGTGAAGAAAAAGGAACCCTCATTCACTGCTGGAGGGAATGCAAATTAGTACAACCATCATGGAAGAAAGTAGGATGGTTTCTTAAAAAATTAAGAACAGAATTTCCATATGAGCCAGCAATTCCTCTACTGGGCATATACCCCCTAAACTGGAAAATGTTGGTATGCAAAGACACATGCACCCCCATATTCATCATAGCATTATTTATAGTGGCCAAGACACAGAAACAACCAACGTGTCCCTTGATAAAGGATTGGATAAAAAAGTGATACATATACACAATGAAATAGTACTGAGCCATAAAAAATAATGACATAGTGACATTTATGACAACATGGATGGACCCTGAGAACATTATACTTAATGAAATAAGTAAATCAGAAAAAGCTAAGAACTGTATGATTTCACATGTAGTTGGGATATAAAACTGAGAATCATGGACACAGATGAAAGTGAAGTTGTTACCAGGGAAAGGGAGATATGGGAGGAGGGGGATGTAAAAAAGGAGTGGGGGGCAGGGTATGAAGAGGGACAAATATAAGGTGACTGAAAATTATTTTATTTTGTGTGATGGGTATACAACATAATCAACAATTCAAATGTTATAGAAATATTTACCTGGATCCTATGTACTCTTATTGATCAATGTCACCTTGTTAAATTTAATTTTCTAAATAAAATTTTAAAAAATTAAAAAGAAACAATTATTTCACTATGCAGTGCCTTTTACTATTTGAGGCTATTTTTTCTTCTTTTTTTTTTTTTGTATTTTTTTTCTGAAGTTGGAAACGGGGAGGCAGTCAGACAGACTCCCACATGCGCCCAACCCCAACCAGGATCCACCCGGCACGCCCACCAGGGAGCGATGCTCTGCCCATCTGGGGCGTCGCTCTGTTGCAACCAGAGCCACTCTAGCACCTGAGGCAGAGGCCACAGAGCCATCCTCAGTGCCTGGGCTATCTTTGCTCCAATGGAGCCCTGGCTGCGGGAGGGGAAGAGAGAGACAGAGGAAGAGGAGGGGAGAAGCAGATGGGCACTTCTCCTGTGTGCTCTGGCCGGAAATCGAACCTGGGACTCCTGCATGCCAGGCCGACGCTCTACCACTGAGCCAATCGAGGCTATTTTTTTCTTATATTTATGTTTATTAATCTACTAGAGCAAAGTTTGTGGACATGTAAAAGAACAAAGTTTTTCTCAAACACATTGAAAATTTTGAGAAGCAAAGGAAGATTGGACTTGTGCTTGATCTTAAGGCCAATAAAGGAAAAAATATATCTTTTAAGGTTGAATCTACAAATAATGAAAATTTTGGTTAGTTTAAAAAGCAACTATTTGATCTGTTGGTATCTGAAATAATACTGTTCCCATTTTGGTATATTTTGGACCTGATTTTGAAAAAGCAACAGCCAGCCTGATATAGGATACATACATTAATACATATTTACATAAAATTTGTAGTAAATTGCACCAGAGCATTAAAGTAAAAGTTGAGAATGAAAATGAAAGTATTGTATGTTCACCCATTAGGTGTTAATACTAGTTATTTTGTTTTCTTTTCACAATGGTCCATATATTTAAATGTAATTAACACTAGGATATATAGTCATTCTTAAAGATTGGTTCAATAGAAAATAGTTTCCTATGAGTTTCAGCCAAAGAAGTTTTCAAAGATAAAAGGTTATATAGATTTATCAATTTTGAGTTTCATGTTAGAGACCACAATTGTTTCTAAGGGAAGTAAATTACATTTTCTATGAACAATTTTATTGACTTTATATTCATAACTTAAGAGACTTATTTTCCTTGAGAGAAGAAAAAGAAAGAGCTTGCTCAAACATTTTTCTCTTCTAACATCTAAGAGTTCTAATTAGGATAATAATCTCTTTTTATGGGAATTGCAAAGAAAATGGGGACAATGCAACTCCAAAGAAGTATTATTAAAATGTCAGCCTCAAAAAAGACACATATTTTAAAGCATTCCATTTTCTTGTCTCAGCATTACTTCCTCTTATCCATCTTACTAATGGAAATCTTGGTTTTGTTTTTTTTTGCTACTTATCTATATCTTCATGATAAAAAAATGTGTTACTTCATAGATTAACTATCCTAAAGTAAAAGTTTTAATGAGAAAGAAATGAATGATGCATAGGTGATTTGCCCAAAACAATAATAGTGTTATATTAGTATAATATCTTGAAATTATAATTAATTATTTTTTGCAAACTGAGAATTTACAAGGCAGAACTAAAAATGAAATGACTCAAGCAAAAAGAAAAAAACAAAACCATACTTTTAAAGAGCCTAATATAGGGATGAGTCACAAATGTAAAAGTCAGACCATTAAAATAAAATATTGTGACAGGAAGTTATTTTAGTTATGTAACTATAGCCATTGTAGTATTAGGGTTAGGGAAAATTTCATATAGTAGGTGGGAAAAAAAAGGATAGTTGACAAGTTTGTTAAGAAAAAGAGCTCTTTTTCAGAACGGGGAAAAGAAAATACAATGTTTTCTGAATATTCAAATGAAAGAAAAGAAAAAATAAAAGTAGAGATTCACAGTTGATATAGAAAAGAGAGGCACTGCTAGATTTCATAAATAAGACTGATTTGAATTAGGTAAAGTTAAGATGCCTGTCTGAGATGACCAGAATATACCATGTAAAAATGTAGCTTTATAATTAAATTAATATTAGTCACACATCTTCCTTCATGTTGGTATATATTTATCTTAGTATAATGGGGAAATGTTAAAAATTATAATTAATAAAAAAACATTTCTTTTATGAGAAAATATCTCCCATGAAAGGAAATAGGTTCACTGAGCAACAGGAAGGGTTTCATATTTTTATCAGAATGATTTTATCTTACTGAAGAAAATTATCTCCTCACAACTCACAACATATACTTCTTAGTTATATTGCCTTGGATAAATAATATATTAATAAGTGAAAGAAATAAATTTATAAATTTAGTTAAAGGAAAATAGTCAACTTGATTTTTGTTAAATCTCCAAATAAATATAAAGTTAGTATCTATTTGTCCTTTTTTGTTTTGGGCTTTTTTTTTTTTTTTTTTACAGGGATAGAGAGAGAGTCAGAGAGAGGGATAGATAGGGACAGACAGACAGGAACAGAGAGAGATGAGAAGCATCAATCATCAGTTTTCCCTTGCGAAACCTTAGTTGTTCATTGATTACTTTCTCATATGTGCCCGACTGCGGGCCTTCAGCAGACCAAGTAATCCCTTGCTCCAGCCAGCGACCTTTGGTCCAAGCTAGTGAGCTTTTTTTTTTTTTTAATAATTTTATTTTTTTAATGGGGTGACATCAATAAATCAGGATACATATATTCAAAGATAACAAGTCCAGGTTATCTTGTCGTTCAATTATGTTGCATACCCACCACCCAAAGTCAGATTGTCCTCTGTCACCTTCTATCTTCTTTTCTTTGTGCCCCTCCCCACCCCCTTTCCCTCTCCCATTCCCCCCTCCCCCCCGTAACCACCACACTCTTATCAATGTCTCTTAGTTTCACTATTATGTCCCACTTACCTATGGAATAATACAGTTCCTGATTTTTTCTGATTTACTTATTTCGCTTCGTATCATGTTATCAAGATCCCACCATTTTGCTGTAAATGTTCCGATGTCATCATTTCTTATGGCTGAGTAGTATTCCATAGTGTATATGTGCCACATCTTCTTTATCCAGTCATCTATTGATGGGCTTTTTGGTTGTTTCCATGTCCTGGCCACTGTGAACAATGCTGCAATAAACATGGGGCTGCATGTGTCTTTACGTATCAATGTTTCTGAGGTTTTGGGGTATATACCCAGTAGAGGGATTGCTGGGTCATAAGGTAGTTCTATTTTCAGTTTTTTGAGGAACCACAATACTTTCTTCCATAATGGTTGTACTACTTTAGATTCCCACCAACAGTGTATGAGGGTTCCTTTTTCTCCACAGCCTCTCCAACATTTGCTATTACCTGTCTTGCTAATGACAGCTAATCGAACAGGTGTGAGGTGGTATCTCATTGCCGTTTTGATTTGCATTTCTCTAATAGCTAAAGAAGATGAGCATCTTTTCATATATCTGTTGGCCATTTGTATTTCTTCCTGGGAGAAGTGTCTGTTCATATCCTCTTCCCATTTTTTTATTGGATTGTTTGTTTGTTTGTTGTTGAGTTTTATGAGTTCTTTGTATATTTTGGATATTAGGCCCTTATCTGAGCTGTTGTTTGAAAATATCATTTCCCATTTAGTTGGCTGTCTGTTTATTTTGTTATCAGTTTCTCTTGCTGAGCAAAAACTTCTTAGTCTGATGTAGTCCCATTCATTAATTTTTGCCTTCACTTCTCTTGCCTGTGGAGTCAAATTCATAAAATGCTCTTTAAAACCCAAGTCCATGAGTTGAGTACCTATGTCTTTTTCTATGTACTTAATTGTTTCAGGTCTTATGTTTAGATCTTTGATCCATTTTGAGTTAATTTTTGTACAGGGGGAGAGACTGTAGTCCAGTTTCATTCTTTTGCATGTGGCTTTCCAGTTTTCCCAGCACCATTTATTGAAGAGGCTTTCTTTTCTCCATTGTGAGTTGTTGGCCCCTTTTTCAAAAATTATTTGACTATATATATGTGGTTTTATTTCTGGACTTCTATTCTGTCACATTGGTCTGAGTGTCTATTTTTCTGCCAATACCATGCTGTTTTGATTGTCGTGGCCCTATAATATAGTTTGAAGTCAGGTATTGTAATGCCCCCAGCTTCATTCTTTTTCTTTAGGATTGCTTTGGCTATTTGGGGTTTTTTATAGTTCCATATAAGTCTGATGATTTTTTGCTCTATTTCTTTAAAAAACGTCATTGGAAGTTTGATGGGAATTGCATTAAATTTGTATATTGCTTTGGGTAATATAGCCATCTTGATTATATTTATTCTTTCTAACCAAGAACAAGGTATATTCTTCTATCTCATTATATCTTTTTCGATTTCCCTTAACAATGGTTTATAGTTTTCATTATATAAGTCCTTTACATTCTTTGTTATGTTTATTCCTAAGTATTTTATTTTTTTTGTTGCAATCATGAAGGGGATTATTCTTTTGAGTTCCTTCTCAGTTGTTTCATTGTTGGCATATAGAAAGGCTATTGACTTCTGTATGTTAATTTTGTGTCCTGCGACCTTACTGTATTGGCTTATTGTTTCTAGTAGTCTTTTTGTGGATTCTTTGGGGTTTTCGATGTATAGGATCATATCATCTGCAAAAAGTGATACCTTTACTTCTTCTTTTCCGATATGAATGCCTTTTATTTCTTTCTCTTGTCTGATTGCTCTGGCTAGAACCTCTAGTACCACATTAAATAAGAGTGGAGAGAGTGGACAACCCTGTCTTGTTCCTGATTTAAGGGGGAAAGCCTTCAGTTTAGTGCCATTTAATATGATGTTAGCTGATGGTTTATCATATATGGCCTTTATCATGTTGAGATATTTTCCTTCTATACCCATTTTGTTGAGAGTCTTAAACATAAAATTGTGTTGTATTTTATCGAAAGCCTTTTCTGCGTCTATTGATAAGATCATGTGGTTTTTGTTCTTTGTTTTGTTGATATGGTGTATTATGTTAACCGTTTTACGTATGTTGAACCATCCTTGAGATTCTGGGATGAATCCCACTTGATCATGATGTATTATTTTTTTAATATGTTGTTGTATTCGATTTGCTAGTATTTTGTTTAGAATTTTAGCATCTGTATTCATTAGAGATATTGGTCTGTAGTTTTCTTTTTTTGTGCCATCCTTGCCTGGTTTTGGTATGAGGGTTATGTTGGCCTCATAAAATGTGTTTGGAAGTATTGCTTCTTCTTCAATTTTTTGGAAGACTTTCAGTAGAATAGGAACCAAGTCTTCTTTGAATGTTTGATAAAATTAGCTGGTATAGCTGTCAGCGCCTGGACTTTTATTTCTGGGGAGGTTTTTAATGTTTTTTTCTATTTCTTCTCTACTGATAGGTCTGTTTAGGCTTTCTGCTTCTTCTTGACTCAGTCTAGGAAGGTTGTATTGTTCTAGGAATTTATCCATTTCTTCTAGGTTGTTGAATTTAGTGGCATAAAGTTTTTCATAGTTTTCTACAATAATTCTTTGTATATCTATGGTGTCCGTGGTGATTTCTCCTCTTTCATTTTGGATTTTGTTTATATGAGTTCTTTCTCTTTTTTCCTTGGTAAGTCTTGCCAAGGGTTTGTCAATTTTGTTGATCTTTTCAAAGAACCAGCTCCTTGTTCTATTAATTTTTTCTATAGTTTTTCTATTCTCTAATTCATATATTTCTGCTCTGATTTTTATTATCTCCTTTCTTTGGCTGGTTTTGGGTTGTCTTTGTTCTTCTTTTTCTAGTTCCTTAAGGTGGGAAGTTAAGTGGTTCACTTGGGCTCTCTCTTGTATGTTCATATATGCCTGAAGTGATATGAA
Organism: Saccopteryx leptura; assembly: GCF_036850995.1. Lineage (NCBI taxonomy): Eukaryota > Metazoa > Chordata > Mammalia > Chiroptera > Emballonuridae > Saccopteryx > Saccopteryx leptura. The sequence goes on from NC_089504.1 coordinate 156,261,474, forward strand.
CTTCCCTCTTATCACTGCTTTTGCTGCATCCCATAGATTCTGATATGTCATATTGTCATTTTCATTAGTCTGTATATATCTTTTGATCTCTGCACTTATTTCTTCTTTGACCCATTCATTTTTTAAAAGTATGTTGTTTAGTTTCCACATTTTTGTGGGAATTTTTTCCTCTTTTTTGCAGTTGAATTCTAGTTTCAAGGCTTTATGATCAGAAAATATGCTTGGTACAACTTCAATTTTTCTGAATTTGCTGATGTTGTTTTTGTGGCCCAACATATGGTCAATTCTTGAGAATGATCCATGTACACTGGAGAAAAATGTATACTCAGTCACTTTGGGATGAAATGTCCTGTAGATGTCTATCATATCCAGGTGCTCTAGTGTTTTGTTTAAGGCCACTATATCTTTGTTGATTCTCTGTTTGGATGACCGATCTAGAGCCGTCAGCGGTGTATTGAGGTCTCCAAGTATGATTGTGTTCTTGTCAGTTTTTGTTTTAAGATCAATAAGTAGCTGTCTTATATATGTTGGTGCTCCTTGGTTTGGTGCATATATATTAAGAATTGTTATGTGTTCTTGATTCAGTGTCCCCTTAGCCATTATGAAATGGCCATTTTTGTCTCTGAGTACTTTTGTTGTCTTGTACTATTTTGTGAGTACTTTTGCACTGCATCGTCCTTTGCTACTGTTAATCTCCATCTTCTCCCCCTCTTTCTTTTTGTTGTTGTCACAGTTTAAATTTGGTTTTATTGTGTTCTTCTTGGAGCTTTTACTTGTGGCTCTGTTTTTTTTTTGTTCTTTGTATCTGATTGGAGAACCCCCTTTAGTAATTCCTGGAGTGGGGGTTTTCTGATGATAAATTCCCTCATCTTTTCTGTATCTGTGAATGTTTTTATTTCTCCTTCATATTTGAAGGATAGCTTTGATGGGTATAGTATTCGTGGCTGAAAGTTCCTCTCTTTCAGGACTTTAAATATTGGGGTCCACTCTCTTCTAGCTTGTAGAGTTTCTGCTGAGAATTCTGATGATAATCTAATGGGCCTTCCTTTATAAGTTGTATTCTTCTTTTCCCTGGCTGCCTTGAGAATTTTTTCTTTGCTGTTGGTTTGTGTCAATTTCATTATGATATGCCTTAGAGTAGGTTTGTTGGGGTTAAGAAAACTCAGAGTTCTGTTTGCTTCTTGAACTTGAGGCTTTAGTTCTTTCCACAGGCTTAGGAAGTTCTCATCTATTATTTGTTTGAGTATGTTCTCCATCCCATTTTCTCTCTCATCTCCCTCTGATATACCTATTATTCTTATGTTATTCTTTTTGATTGAGTCAGATAATTCTTGTAAGGCTATCTCATTTTTTTTCATTTTTGAGTCTCTTTCTTCTTCTCTCTTTTGTGCCTCAAGTTGCTTTTCTTCTATTTCACTAATCCTCTCTTCTATCTGACCTGTTCTATTAGCTAAGCTTGTTACTTCGTTTTTCAGCTCGTGAATTGAGTTTTTCATCTCTGTTTGATTTGTTTTTATAGTTTCAATTTCCTTGGACATATATTCTTTGTGTTCATTGAGTTGTTTTCTGAGCTCCCTAAATTGCCTTTCTGTGTTTTCTTGTATATCTCGGAGGATTTTTAGGATTTCTTTCTTGAATTCTCTGTCATTTAGCTCCACGGTTTCCAATATATTAAATTTTTTCTCCATAGATTTTTCCTCATCTAGCTGTGTTACCTCTCTTTCTTTTGTATCCATGATATTCGATTTTCTCTTCCTTAATGGCATCTGAGGGTGGTTTTGTTGATAGTATTAATGAGATTTAATAAAGAATAAAAAGTTAAAAAAAATAATAAAAAAAATAAAAAATCGAAAAGAGGTTTTATTTAAAAAAAAAATTAATAATGAAATAAAGAAAAATAAAATAAAATAAAAATTTTAAAAAAAGGAAATTATTCCCCCCCTCCTTTTTTCCTCTCCTCTCCTCTCCCCTCTTTCTTGAGAAAATCTTGTGGTGAACTGTGAATTATAACAAACAATGCCTGTGATGGAGGGCCTGAATTGGGGAAAAGTAATAAAGGGGCAAAAAAAAAAAAAGAAAAACGAAAAAAAAAAGAAAAAAAAAAAAAAGAGCGTATGGACCCACAAAAAGCAAATAACGAAAAAATTTGGGTCAAGAATAAAATTATTTGCTTTTAGATGTTGGTTGTCTAAGAGTTATTATGAGAGGAATAAGAGGAAAATGGAAAAATGGGGGGACAAATTAAAAAATTACTATTGTATTTAGTGGAACAAGAACTAGATAAAATGGAGAGCCAGGGATGGGAGCACTGCTAGTGAGTTAAAAAGGTGAAGTAGAAACCCCCCAAAATGCCACAAACATAAGTTTGAGTCCCAGATAAGATAATTTGTTTGTTATTGAGGTTTGAATGAGAGGAGATGTAAAGGAGAAAGGAAGAAACTAATATAGAGGGAGAAAAGAAAGAGAGAGAGAGAAAAAAAAAAGAGGGAACCACTAAAAGAAGAAAAAAGAAAGAAGAGAGAGAGAGAGAGATTTAAGGGTTTTGGAGTGCAACCCTCATAGAGAGAAAGGAAGAGAAGAGAAAAGATAATGGGAGATGTAACACTTATGGGTAGTGTAGTTCAAGGAGAGGAGAGAGTAAGACCAGCAGAGAGTTAATCGGCCAAATTGGAGGAGGAAAAAAAGTATCAAGAATAAAGGTAAGAGAAACAAACGAACAAATATAATAAAATGTGATAGGTTATAAAGTCTGCAGATTATTCTTGATTTTGAGAGGTTATCTTCTTGCTTTTTCTTTTCTCTCCCTCTTCCTGGTCGGTGACTCTGTACCCCGGGTTCTGCCCCTTTGGCACGCTCAGGTAGAGGTTTGCAGTTGATAAGTCTCTATGGCAATGTCATGTATTGTGCTTTAGTCTCATTGTCAGTCGAGGCTCATTAGCATTTATAGGCTCCGACAGTGAGAGAGTCCATGTTCCTGGAGCCTTTCTCCTAGTCTTTCCTTCCTCAATTAGTAGCCTGATAATCCATCTATGGGGTTGCTGCTGCCTCTGCCTGGATAGTAAGAGGCTCAAAGAGCTGGCAACTCCCCACTCTATTTCCACTCAGCACAGGGCTCTGGGTAAGGCTCAGTCAGTCAGAGCTGCTAGCATAATCAGGCAGGCTTTCCGCCCACTCAAAGACCTCTGGCTCTGCCACTCTGTCCGGTAACACAGGCGGGCGCCCACTTCTGGGGCGCTTGGAGGAAACTCTCACTCACTGTCTGTGCGCGCACAGACCAGGATATCCGGCCAGCAGTCTCACGCTCTGAGTGAAACCTCCAACCGCAGGGAAAAGTTGCAGCGTTGGAATTGAGTCTTGCTCCGTCCCTGTGCGCGGCTTTTGCAAGGCGCTGGAGCGGCCCAAGATTCCGCTTTGGCCCACACAAAGGCCCCTGACTCTGCCCCTCTGTGCGATAACACGGGCACGCACTGCCGAGGCACTCGGAGGAATCTCTCATTCACTGTCTGCACGCGCAGACCAGGATATGAGGCTAGCCGCGTTTCCCTCTGTGTGAAACCCCCTCCAGCACGGAAAATCTCCACCGTTGGAAATAGTTCTCACTCCCTCCCGTGCGTGGCTTTCCCAGGGCGCTGGGGCTTCCCAGAGTCTCTGCCCTCGGCCCACAGAAAGGCCTCTGACCCTGCCTCTCAGTGGGGCAACACGGGCACCCACTCTCGGGGCCTAGGAAGAAATCTCTCGCCCACTAACTGTGTGCATGCCGACCAGGAGACCGGGTAAAATGGCCGCCCCACTTGTCTTTCTTTGTTTGGGTTTGGTGCAAGCGTTAGCTGTATTGCCTGGGTTGCCACAGGATCAGTTTTTCCTCAGCTTGGATCTCCGTGCCACCGCCTGGTTCGGCCGTTTGTGCCGCGGCCTGGATCTATTCACCCCCTTTGCCCGCCTCAGTTTCTATATTCACAGTTACCAGAGAAAGCCACCCTGTTTAGGTTAGTGTGGAAGGCGGAGCATTTCTTACTCCCTATTTCCTTCGGGGTTTGGTTATATATTTAGCCAATTTTTCACTCGACCATACCTTTGGGTATATTGCGAAGCATCTGGAGGCTCCAAGTATAGGTTTTTCTGTTTCTGGTTGAAGATCTTGTTGAGTTTTGGGGGAGATTTATCGGTATCGCTTCCTATCCCGCCATTACTCTGACGTCATCTCCTAGTGAGCTTTTTTTTACTCAAGCCAGATGAGCCCACGCTCAAGCTGGTGACCTCAGGGTCTCGAACGGGTCATTCTGCATCCCAGTCCGACACTTCATCCACTGCGCAACCGCCTGGTCAGGCTATTTGTCCTTTTTGGATATCTTTATTTTCTGTTCTGCCATTCGAAAAATTTAATGAAGTGCCTGAAACCAGTGTCTTACATGACATCATATTATTGATGTTTTATAAATGTATTTCTATCCCAGTGAGTTGAAGAGCAAGCTATATAATTATCTTTCACATCATAAGTCTGCAATGATTAGTGTGTTACAGGCAGAAAGGAGTATAGATTAGATGCAATGTTATATAACCGCAAAAATGTCTCAGAGCTACTTTATAAAAAAAAGAGTTAATAGTCTGGATTCTAAGAATTCTTATATAATGTACATCAACAAAATAAATCCATTATTTATATTATATTATTATTTTATTTGCTTGCATTCATAGCTACCTAAAATGTGTTTTACAAATTAATAATTCCTTTATATTATAAGAGATTCTTAATAACATAAGATAAAGCACAGTTAATTATTTAAGAAATACCCCCTATTAATGGTAAGTAGCCCTAGTTTATATATATAATTTCATCATCAGAACCAAAGATTTATAATAGTTCACTGGTTTGAAAGATAGATGCTTTATTAAAGATATTTTTTTAACTCCTGGTCAGAGGTAACTGTGAGGTCAGTTGGCAACGGGGGAAGGTCACATGAGGAACCAGGTCCGGGGAGCACTTTGAAAGAAAACGACTGTCTGTCAGCCAATGAAATTTCACCACACCATATCAACCCGCCACCACCATACCAACGCTATAAGTTACCCTCCCCTCCCCCGGCAGGGGAGGCTGTGCGACTTCCCTGGCCCTGTCTCCCAGACCAGTGAACTTCACCCAGATGTGCTCTGAATAAAGCTTTTGCTTGTCCACACTTGGTGGCTATGCCCTTCTTTCTTCCTTGGCAGGAAATACCTTACAGTAACTTTGAGTTTAAATTTCATCTGCATCCTTTGAGACAGCAATTAATTGAGGTCTCATGGGATATTTAATTAAGCATATATTGAGATATGGAGAAAGGTAGGAGATGGTAGAGGGAGATAGATGATGATAAACAGAGACCTTACTTGGGGTGGTGAACACACAATACAGTGTACAGATGAGGCGAAGCATTGTGGACCTGAAACCTATTCAGTTTTATTTTCCAGAGTCACCTTAATTAAAATAAAAAAAAGAAAAATAATTAAAAATGAAGAACCCAGAGAAGTACCACTATATATTGTATGTTCAATAAATATTATTATTAAAAAATAAAATATAAATAAATATATATTGGAGGAGACTAACCAATCAAAGTGAATTGAATAGGTTACACTTCAATTTTACTTACAATGAATAATCTATTCACTGCTAAATAAGTTCTTTTATTGTTTAATTTTCTTCTATAGAACTTATTGAATAACCTCCTCATGATAATCCTCAGTTATTTTTAAATAGCTTGCTTTTTTTTTAACAAGAAGTTTTACTTAATAGTAAATAAAAGGTACATTAGTAATATTCATATATTTTATTTACCCAGTTTTCTCCACTGGAAGAAACCAGTGTTATCATTTATATACATATTCAAAAATATATGATACTTTATATATAAACATATTTTTGTGATTTGTGTTGCTAAAACAAAAGTAAACTATAAGTCCCACTATTCTGCACTTTAAATAATCCTTGGAAATTATTTACAAATATTCATATAAACAGGCTCATTTAAAAAATATTTAAATATTGAATATTTTATTATCACATCATTGTAAAGATATTATACCTAATTTCACAGGTGAATTTGGCCCATTTACAAGTAAATATTCTTAATTCTATCATCCATTTTGTTATGTTTTATTTTTTCTGAATCATAACTAAATTTTGACAGATGTATAATATTGTTTACATTTCTAAATCTTTCACAGTACATTCTATTATTTTCTGTGTATCTGCATGTGTGTTGCTTTTAATAATTGGGAAGGTTAAGTTAACAGTTAATGGTATTCCAGTTACTATTGCTTCATAGCAAATTACTGCAAGTTTATTGCATAACATAACCATTTTATTATGCTCACAGATTCTGTGGGTTAAGAATTTGAACAGTATACAGCAAGGTTCACATCATTTTGAATTCAATGTCAATTGAGGGACTGATTTGCCATCAGGGGGCTGGAAACATCTTGAGGTGTCCGTACACATCCAGTGGTTGGTGTTGGCTGTTCCCTGAGACTGCTCCTGGAGCTGTAGACGAGAACCACACATGGCCTCCTTACATGACTTACAGATGTCATAGCATGGTGGTTGCAAGGAACTCAAACTTTTCTCAACACCCTCATCATTTTTAGCCTTACTTGAATAGTTAAATAGAATCATTACCCCCTAACAGTTCTTTTGTTGTGGTATTCTAATTTGTTTTTAAGCTGGTTGAAACAGTGCTGAAGAGGTTTTTTCAAGAAGGGCTTGGCTAAGTCCCACTGATCTCTCAATTCTACATTTGAACCAAAGGTCAGCTGGATGTATGGAATTTCTGTATGGTGCTCTTCTGTTCTCGAGCCCTTGATAGTCACTGTCCCACTGATAACAAGTATTGGATCTTTCTATGGGACAGTCAGAGACCAGATTTGTAGTTAATACAATGTTCTGCTTAAATACCCGAAATATGCTTTTTTTATCCCTTTTTTATATAGGGGTATAATTATTTCCCCCTAGAATATGTTTTCCTATTTCAAACTACAGATTACAGTATTTATTGATTCTTAGAAAATTTTCTTAAATTAAATTTAGTTCCATTAGATCAGGAGGTCGGGAAGCTTTTTGGCTGAGAGAGCCATGAATGCCACATATTTTAAAATGTAATTCCGTGAGAGCCATACAATGACCCATGTACATTATGCATTATCCAATAAAAATTTGGTGCTGTCCTGGAGGATAGCTGTAATTGGCTCCAGCCACCCGCAACCATGAACATGAGTGGTAGAAAATGGATTGTAATACATGAGAATATTTTATATTTTTAACATTATTATTTTTTTTATTAAAGATTTGTCTGCAAGCCAGATGCAGCCATCAAAAGAGCCACATCTGGTTTGTGAGCCATAGGTTCCCAACTCCTGCATTAGATTGTAATTTTTTTAAAAAGACAAAAAGTATACATTTTGGATATCTTTTCTCTTCTGTATCTGTTGATTTTTTCCCCTAGTTTTGTTATTTCCATTTTATTTTGTTCATTTTTTAAATGATCCTGACCCCAATATCCTTTATTACTTTTTAGCAGTACCAGTCTCCTTTGTACAGCACCAATGTGAACTTCATTTCTAAATGAATTTATTTTCCAATTATACTAGTTTTTAATTTCTTTTTATTGTCTCACTGTATAACCTCAAAAGTCTTAAATCTTTGCTTTAAGATTAAGGAGGTAATTTCTTCCCCTCATTTTCTTTATAAAAATCTATTTATGTCCAAGTAATACTTCTACTTGGGAGCTTTCTTGTTCCATCCCTTCCTTCACTCCTTCTTACTCTCCCTCCATCCTTCCTTCCATCTTTCTGTACTTTCTCCCTCCCTCACAATTTTATTTTATTTGGAATTCTTGTGCTGTTTCTTTTATTTTCTTTTACCTGGAATGCTGAGGTTGCTGGTGCTGTTTCTTTTTAATTATGTACCTTTGAATGAGATGATTGCTACCTACAGTTGCTATTTACAAGAGGTTCCTGTCTGGCAGGCCTGTGCCAATTTCCACACTTCAGAAAAACTCTTTCTTACTACACAAAGCTTCCTGAATATTTTCCATTTGTTTGCTTCTACTTTTACTTGGCTAATAGATTTCTGAAGAAAAAAGAACTCCTTAAAAAGCAACACTTTTTTTTCACTCTGGATAACCAAAAGTTTGTTCCTTGAATATAATGGAATGTTTCTGGGATTATTAATGCAGTCCAGTCTCCTCTGCCCCTCCCTGAGAACAGGTGATGTGGAATCCAGAAACATTCCCAACACAAATTCAAGTACATTGTTTCCATTTCTTCTGAAATAGTGGGTCCTATACTTGCACAACCACCTGCACCTTCCTTGTCTGAGATTTTCAGTCATGAGCATCATCTCAGTTCCTGCCTACTTCTCTGTTTACAACAGTTCTTCCTCATGTATTGTTTTTCAGGCTTATGGCTATCATTTAGTATTATAAATGATAGTATGTCTTTCAATTTTATATTCTGCTTTTTGATGATTTATATAATAATATTAATAAACTATCTGCTACAAACCTAGTAATTTTATATCTCTATCTCTTAACATTTTATTCTAGATTAATAGCCAAATGCTCTTACTTTTGTTACAAAGCTAGTCATTTGTCTTCTTAACATCACTTCCAATGCTAAGTCTTTCTTGACTCTCCTTTCTAACCTTTCACTGCAGACAGAATTAATGACCACATCTGCACCATCCAAACATCTTCATATAACCACGATTAAAGTGTTAAAATAGTCACTCCCTGATATTTTCACCCTGTAATAAAATATAGGAAAGTATATAAAAAAGATTAAGGAGAAACTTTAAAGTCAACAGAAATGTTTGCCTGAGAAGAATCTAATGGTTCAGTTCTACAAAATGGGAGGGGGTTATAAATACTATATAAAGCAATTAGCCTGATATCTGAGTTATAAAACCAGTCCAAAATTCTCAGATTTTTTAAGTACTATAATTAATTTTATCATTCTCCTTTGTAAACATATTTTTTCAGTTTTTTGTTTCTTTGGGTTTTTGTTTTTGTGTTGTTTGATGGTCAATTCATAGTAATTTGTAATATTTGACTGTTTCTGCCTGATTCCAGGGAATCTATCAACCTTGGGCCATTTTTACTTTTTTAAATTATGGCTTAATGAAGATATCTGAATTTTAACTCTGCTGGTCATTTTTATGTGCAATGTTTACATTCTTTCTTAAACAATTTTTTTCTGGTATGTGCTCTAAGAAATAACTAAGAAAAACCCTGTTTTTACTAGTTATTTTATTGGTCCCAACTCTGAGTTTCAAGATTATGAGTGTGCATGGTGAAGAGAAAGAGGTTAGATGATGGTCTTTGAAGACTGTACCTATATTCCTAGGTGCTCAGAAATATATTCAAAACATTTAAACTCAGATTTAGCTGTTTTGCAGTAGAAGGATGCTACAGATAATCTAGTCCACCATGATCCTAAAAACACATGCTCTGCTCCCTTTAATAAATGATAAAATTTCACTCTTTGATTAATACAAGTATGTCATAGTCCAATCAAGATGCTACAACAAAATTCATAAACTTGGTGTCTTTTAAACAATTGAACTTTTTTTTTACAGTTCTGGCAGCTAGCAGCCTGGATCATGGTGCCAGCATGGTTGGCTGAGTGCCCTTGTCTGGATGGCTTACTTCTTGTATCTTTACATGGCAGACAAAGGGAGTTCTTGCAGGCCTGCTTAATAAGGGCATTAATTTCATTCATGTGGGCTCTGCCTTCAGAACCTAATCGCTCTCAAAGCCTTCCCCCCACCTGCTAATACAATCATATTGGGCATTAAAATTTCAACATATGAATTTTTAGGATACATAAAAATTCAGTCCACAGCACTATATCTGTCCAAAATCTCAATCTCATATTCATGCATGTTTTATTTTGATATATGTGTAATGCCTTCCTATTTCTTCAGTCTCTTCCTCCCCTTTTCTTTGGCCTCATTTCATTTCCTAAAAGTCAAAACCAAATAAACAATAATTGTATATATTCTTTCAGAATTGCACTCAGGATTTTATCAGGATTTCATACCTTCATAAAATATTTTCAAACTCTTTGTACTAATTTTTCACCCTTAAATTAAACTAATTATTTATTTTCTTTTAATCTGCCAAGAGCTTTCCAATCATTTAGGGAAAAAATATCATTTGATTATCTTAATTAGAAATACATGCTATTAATATTATTTTTGTGCTCAGGTTTTCCATCAGTCTTTTCATCATTTTCAGAGGATTCCATTTCCCATATCTTTGGTTAGAAAGTCACCCCAAAGGATACCACTACTCCTACAACCCTTGGCTTTCTAAACAAAAAGCTAAATAGCCTGTATCAACAAGACAACATTAATCTTTGGAGAGAAATTATGTTATTGTGCTGTTCTTTCAAATTAATTCTTATTTTCATTATGTTTTTTTTTCTAGAGTTGGAAATTAACTGAGGTAACTTTGTTTAACACAGATTGGAAGTTTGATATATTTCTGAATAATGTTAAATACTTGAATACAAAACTGAGTAAGACAAAGTGCTTACAATTGCTGAGGAGAGTCATGTAAATTAAACACAGACATTTATGAGACTGTGATGAGTAGTAAAGTAAAAAAGTGCTACAGAGCTTAAGAAAAGGAACACCAAATTGTATAGTAATCGGGAAGAATAAAGAAAAGATTTACACACAAGATTTGTTTGAAAGGAGTCTTGAAAGATGTAATGGCTTCTCTAGGGTAACAAGATGTCAGATATTCTAAAAATAGAAAAAGAATATGCAAAAGCACTGCTATTTGAGAAATAATGGCCTCATTAAAGAGCCAAAGACAGTTATGTATAATTAGCAAATAAGCTATATGGCAACACAGAAGTATAATAAAAACTCACCTTGCTTTACCTCATACATTTTTAAATATGCTGATTTCCACAGTAAACCATGAGTCTCTCAAATTGGGGCACCTATTCATTATTTTGTGTTTGCTATTTATTCTAGTGACTAACTGATTGTAAATGTTCAATAAATACTTTTGATAAAGAGATGGTTATCTGATATAGATCTAAAGTATCTTACTTTATAAAATAACAAAATAAAAGTTTTAGATTAAGGTATGAATTGTGTGGATTGTGTGGCACACAGCATAAAATATATCTATCTTTTAAAAAAGAGACTACATCTGTGGTCACCCCTTCATTTATCACATCAGAAGATATAAGACTAAGTCCTGAAAGAAAATATGAGACCAAACTAGTGAATGTTGATAGAATTCTTGAGAAAGAAAGAGCACCCAATTCCGAAGGAGCACTTGTTTATGCATAAGTAAAATGAAGTTGACAGTAGGTAAGAAAGACATTTCAGGACAATAGCAGTGGCAGAGGAGTAGAGCAGAGTGGAAAAGAAAAAGTAGTGAAAATCATCAACATGATGGGGTGAGCGGAAATGGGTACAGCAAATTGTTCTAACAATATATAAACAGTCAAATGTCCTACAAAAAAGTTTTTTTCTAATCAAAATAAAAGTAATGCTTCATAAAGGTGATAAATGGAATGACATCTAATAGATTAAATGCTGAGTTGATGAACAAGAAGACTGCCAATGACAGCAAAAAGTAAAAAAAAAAAAAATTAAATATGTTGTAGAAAAATTACTTTCCCCAAATGTCAGCTCTTTCTAACTATTTTAGTCCTTTCACTGTTTTGAAGTTATGGTTATAGTTATGTTCACTTTAGATTCTAAATTGCAATTACTTCAAAATTCTTCTGTGAGTAACTGCAAGACCTAAATCATTGCAAAAAATTAAAGGATTAATTAATTGTTCAATGAGAATTATTACCCCAACTATATCTCACATATATACAAGTCTATATTGCTTTTTTTATTGAAGAAGAAATTTTAAATTTAGCTAAGAAATGAAGGATAGAAGTCAGGGAGAGTTCATATTATTTTTTTAAAAGAGTTCATTTTATTTCTCAAATTATCAATAAAATCAGGATTAACTTTATGCCCTGCTTCTCTTAAATGTATGCTGACAGTTGACTTTTGCTATAGTAAAAACATTTTCTTTGATAGTGCAATAAAATTAGATGTACTCAAAGATTTGAGCAAGCAGTGTTAGTAAGCAGAGAAAATACAACTTTTAAAGTACTAGCGTTAAGATTAGAAACATTTTCTGCCTCCCAAAAGGAATATCAGTCAGGAAGTCTATTTAAATAACACAGTATTAGTAGCATCTAAACAGCAATATGTGTCATGTCTGAGTATAATATTACCTATGTGGGAAGAAGAGATAAAATGTGAGATTTTTAATATACCTTCTTAAAAAAAACAACTAATATGCATTCAAAAATTAGAGCCATGTGGGTAACCTAACATCTGCTACCTGCTGCTGGTGTTCATAGTTGTTAAAACTACCTTAATCCATCTGGCATTAATCTTACACTTAATTTTAGAAAAAAAAATATATACATACTTATGTGATATTGTCTCATTTTATTCTCTTTCTCTTCCCTGAAAAGATATTTGTGTAGAACCAAATCCCATCTTAATTCAGGTTGATTATAACATTTATGCAGGGCATTATTTAGGGCCCATTATAAAGATAGCTATCACAAGACTTTGAGTAACTCAGATAATTTTTATTTGCATAGCCATCAACTATCATTTGACAACTCTGATCCCTGTTCGTTCTGATTCGCAGACATAGTGGTTACATACACCTTTGTTGCTAATCTTATAAACTTGATACCTGAGCAGTTTTATATGAATGGGTCTATCAGTTCAGATGGCTTCAAGAACAATAGTATCTGGGTCTTGAGTCCTTCTATCAGGTCTACACAGCAAGGACAAGATTCATGTTAAAACATAAACTTTTCATTTACTTTCCTTCACAGTAAAAAGGTGTCTGCCTTTGAGAGTAAATGAATAATGAACTTCTGTAGAGTTTTCAATATGGGTATTTTTTCAAATAAACTCATATCCCCTTCTGCTTGCTGACAGAGAGAATCAGGATTTTAGGAAAGTCCAGCTATATATTTTTTCAGGTAAAAAAGAAATTTATTTTTGAGAGTATGCCTGCTGCAGGAACATTTTTAACCATTCCTCCTTGTTTGTTGGCTTGTTGCTAATTTTCTCTCCAACTGCCCTCTACCTTTTTTCTTAGAGTATTGAAGTAAGAATGTAGTGATGATTAAGTGAAATGACACCATCTTATATAACTGCTTATTAAAGACCTAGTTTAAGTTAATTAAAATTATTGGACATGTGGTAGCAGTATGAGTATTAGTGACTTAATGAAATAAGCATAAATTTCATGTTATTTTCTGAAGGAATTGGTGTTTTTTCCATATAAGGTAGATATTATACAAGGAAAATATATTTTAGCACTATTATATTAATCTGTAAGCATATAAATAATAACTAACTAGCTACATAACTGCTATTGTTCTTTTCTTTTGGCACAATTTAGTGATTACTGCATTCACTTTTTGTTTATTTCTCTAAAGACCATGTTTGTAAAATTAATGAAACTTCTGCTCCCTGTTGAACATACAGATTACATGGAACAAAGAAAATAACCATCATTCCAATAAGCACAGGCATTTGCACATCTACACATATAGCTATATTTCTTTCTATATTCATACTAAATGTGTTTGTATTGAAAATATCCAGTCATTTTTGAAAGTATATAGGCAGATGTAAGTGAAAAATTTCCTAATTTCTACCTTCTGCTCACTTCATCAGACTGTGAATATAACAAGACACAACCACACATTCTTTGTGTGACAATCATGCATTTTCTTGTTATTAATTTTAGAAGCACCTTAATTTTATTTTGGGGACCTCTTCTCTTATTGGATTTAATCTTGATGAGACTTCAAATCAAACATATTATTTCCTCCAGAGGGCAGATTACCCCAAAATAAGCCAATTAAAGTGTATTCCCAAAATTTGAATCTTGACTGGTTGCCTTTAATTGTAAGCACTTTCTCAGTTCATCCAGTGTCCTTTGTAAATATTTTCTTTTTAAGTCTGCTTTGAAATTACAAAAAGTTGAGAAGCAGTAATTGCCATGCCTTTCCTTCTTTAGTACATTACTACTATTTTTTTTTTCTTCTCAGGTAAGAACCAAATACAATCATGCACTCTAAATTTGAGTGTGGTCTCATAAGATTATAATGGAGCCAAAAAGTTTCTGTCACCCAGTGATGTCATAGTCAACATAATGTCATTGAAAATGCATCATTCATGTGTTTGTGGTGATTCTGATGTAAACAAACCTACTGTGGTGTCAGTCATGTAAAAGTATTACACATACAATTATGTACAGTACATAATACTTCGTTATATAGGGAAAGACAAAAGTAGGTTTACATTTGAGAGTAGATGAAACAGTTCATTCTTGTATTATTATTCATTAATTATTATATTATTTTCTATATGGATGTCTGTATACCTACTCTTCCCTGTATAAAAACAACTGTGTTACTGGTTGATGTATTTACTAAATTGTACTTTTTATTGTTACTTAATATGTCATGCTTACTGCATCGTTTTCTCTTGCGTTTGATTTAATTGTCTATTATTTTGTGCAGTAACCTGCTGCGCAGGCTTGTAGTCCAGAAACAATAGGCTATATCATATAGCCCGAATGTATGTTAGGACATATCATCCAGGTTTGAGTAGTGCACTCTAAGTGTTCACACAAGGATGAAATTGCTTAATGATGCATTTCTCAGAATGTATCCCATCGTTAAGCAGCTCATGACTGCATATTATGCTCCTAATTAGACAAGTTTGAATCTGGAATCTTGATGTATTTCTAAGCAAATGGGGAGCAAAGGAGACCAGATTTTAACTTTACTTCAATAATTTATTTTACTTATTTATTTATTTATTTATTTTTGTGACAGAGACAAGAGAGGCAGAGAGAGGGACAGATAAGGACAGACAGGAAGGGAGAGAGATGAGAAGCATCAAGTCTTTGTTGTGGCACTGTAGGTGTTCATTGATTGCTTTTTCATATATCTCTTGACTGCAGGCTACAACAGAGTGAGTGACCCTTGCTCAAGTCAGCAACCTTGGGCTTTAAGCCAGAGACACATGGCCTCAAGCCAGCGACCATGGGGTCATGTCTGTGATCCCATGCTCAAGTCAGTAACCCTGTGCTCAAGCCGGTTGAGCCAGCGCTCAAGTTGTGACTTCAGGGTTTTGAACCTGGATCCTCTGCATCCCAGTCTGATGCTCTATCCACTGTGCAACTGCCTGGTCAGGCTACTTCAACATTTTAAAAAGTTTAATTATTAATGGTGTTGATTTGAATTATTCTTTAAAAAACAAAATGTAAATTCTTTACCTTATTAATATAATTTTCTTTCTTACCAATTATAGCAAGTGGAATAAAATGTATTTTCTTTCTTGTATTTTTTAAAGACTTTATTCAATTTTCAGAGAGGAAAGAAAGAGAGAGATAGAGAGAGAAAGAGGGGAGGAGCAAGCAGCATCAACTCCCATATGTGCCTTGACCAGGCAAGCCCAGGGTTTCGAACCGGTGACCTCAGTGTTCCAGGTCGATGCTTTATCCTACTGTGCCACCACAGGTCAAGCCAGTTTTTATTTTCCTCAATCTAAGTAGATTGTTAAGTACTTTTTCTCTTATCAAAAATTTTAAAAAGAAAGTAATGTGAAAACTTGAACATCACTTAATCCCATATCAATGTATAGAGCAATAAATAATCCCACTTGTATTATTTATTTATTTATTTATTTATTTATTTATTTATTTATTTATTTTATGAGAGAGACAGAGAGAGGGACATATAGAGACAGACAGGAGGGAAGAGAGATGAGAAGCATCAATTCTTTGTTGCAGTACCTTAGTTGTTCATTGACTGATTTCTCATATGTGCCTTGACCGGGAACGGGGTGAGGGGGTACAGCAGACCAAGTGACCCCTTGCTCAAGCCAGTGACTTTGGGCTCAAGCTAGTGGGCCTTGCTCAAACCAGATGAGCTTGCGCTCAAGCTGGCGACCTCAGTGTTTCGAATCTGGGTCCTTCACATCCCAGTCCAATACTCTTTCCTCTGCACCACCACTTGATTGGGCTAATCCCACTTGTATTTAATATTGTTCAGTTATTCCAAAATAGGCAATTGGTAAACATTTATGTGTGGTCCACTTTCAGTTTTCAGCAACCTGAATTTCAAAGATATCTATTTTATACACTGTTGAACATGTAAAGCAAGATATAGTTTTGATATCAAATTGTTAGTTTGATTGCAGGTATTCCAGAAATGGACTGAAGATATAATAAAGCTTTGTACTATTCAGAGTTTTTGAGAAACTGTGCTTTTCAGTGTAGTATATGTTACACATAATGAAGAATTTTAGAGAGTAAAAGAACTATATAAAATATTTCCCAACCTTAGTGTACAGGTAAAGTGAGAAAACCCTCTACAAAAATTCAGACTCTACATTGTTATCAAATTAATAAGACCCATCTATGATATAATAGCAATAATATCTGATGGTAGAACTTTCTGTAAAGCTACTGATAAATAACGAGAACAATAGGCTTGTACTAATTTTGTTGTCATATATCTTGTAAATAGTTCTTCAAATCTTTTGATCCATAGCTAGTTCCCTACAGCAGTGGTTCCCAACCTTTTTTGGGCCATGGACTGTTTTAATGTCAGAACATATTTTCACGGACCGGCCTTTAGGGTGGGATGGATAAATGTATCACATGACCGAGACAAGCGTCAGGAGTGAGTCTTAGACGGATGTAACAGAGGGAATCTGGTCATTTTTTAAAAATAAAACATCGGTCAGACTTAAATATAAATAAAATGGAAATAATGTAAGTTATTTATTCTTTCTCTGCGGACCAGTACCAAATGGTCCATGGACCGGTACCGGTTCGTGGCCCGGGGGTTGGAGACCACTGCCCTACAGAACTAGATATATTAACAAATCAGGGCAGTTTTATTTTGTTTGTTTTTTGTTTATTTGTTTATTTGTTTTATGTGACCACAAGTTCTGAGAAAGCAATTTTGGCAAATAAAATCTCTGGACAAATCCTCCAAAGCATTTCCGATTACTTGGTATGTCATTGACGAATTTTTATTTTATTCTTGAAATTAGTAACATACACAATTTGAACCAACAAATATCGTACTCCTTACTCTAAATGTGTCAGCAGTTAAACTGAAGCATATTTATTTTACTGTTTGATGAATTGAAGAATAAACTATTAATCACAGAATTCCTTTCCTTCTAACCTTTGATGAATGTTCTTGTATACATGATGTCATTGACGGATATTTTTCCACTTCTGTAAATAGTGAAGCATAAAAGTAGCTGCAGGGACATGCCTCTTCTACTCTTAATGCATAAAAATGTAATTGCCACATGGCTGAGAGATAATGGAGTGCATCCTTTTGGGATCTAAGTTACTCCTCGTTAGTTTGCTTCTCAGAAAGATTCATTAGTCCAAGCAACTATTGTTTTTGCTTAAGGAACTGCAGTAGAGAGACATTGAGGAGCTTTTAACCCATCATACTAGTAAGCTCTTTAGGGCCTCAAGGCTGGGCTTTTTATTTTGTTTTTTAAAACTATTTTGCATTCCTAGTGTCTAAAGCAGCACTTCACATGGATAATTCCTGAATTAATAAGCTAAATATTCATGGGAATGAAGATGATTAGGTTGATTGCTATTAGTTGATTCATTCATTTATTCATTCACTATTTAAAAATCTAGTCTATACACCTGTCTAAAATACCTCTTTCTATTCAGTTCTCAAATCTCTCTAGTCTGGCATATATGCCTATAACTCTTTGGGGGTTATTATTCTAATTCTAATATAATAGTATTAATCCTTATTTTATTACACTTTTCTTTTTTGATGTTTGCTACAGTTGATGATTTTGTTGTTGAAACTCTTTTTCATTAATGGCACCTCTTCTTTTCAGTGAAAAGGTGAAATTTCAGCAGTGCAAGCAGAATTCTTCATATTATTGTCTCCATCAATATATTCAAGATCAGGTCCTTGTCTCATACATAATAAATTCTATAATTTAGACAAAATTTATGGTACTAATTGTGGTTCTCCAGAAGAGCCATGATTTCTCATACCTTTTTTTTTTTAAAATTATTAGTGATTTTTAAGAAAGAGGATGGGGGAAAGAGAGAGAGAGAGAGAGGGAGAGAGAGAAACACTGACTTGTTCCACCATCCATGTGCCCCACTGGTTGATTCTTGTTTGTGCCCTTAGAATCAAACCCACAACCCTGACACATAATGATGATGCTCTGACAAACTGAGCTACCCAGTCAGTGCTCTAATGTTTTAAGACTTATTGATTTCCTCTGTTTGTACAGTTACTTCGTATTTGTTTTTCAACCATTTAAATTATATTTCACCAAGGGTAATTTAGCTCAAATTATACCTCCAGTATGAAGGTCTTCCTTAATGTTTTTGGCAGAACAGCACATCTTCATCTTGTTTCTTTTGAAAAAATTTGCATAATACAATGTTACACTTTCTTATTACAGTTTCTATATAGACACATTTTTCTAACTATATTATAAATAGATTATTTCAAAGTTGTCAGTACTTTATATTTTTATGTCCTCAGAAACTACATTAGGCCCTACCATATAATTGACACAAAATAAATTTATTGAAAGATTGAAGTATGGAATAAAGCCAAGATAGGACTTAATTTTTAGAGGCATAGTTAATATATCAGTTTTTTTTTTAGTTAAAGATTTTAATAATAATAGGGAAAAGAGGATATGTACTGAGATAAAATATGTACATATTAACTAACAATAGGAATTGTTTTTTCAAAATTATGGGGTTTTTGAAATTAACATGAATCTTTTAAAGGAGACTGTAAGATACCTACTTACTGTAGGTAAGCACTTGTAAACAAGTAAAGCACTTGTAAACAAAGTTTATTTTGCTATAATTGGAAAATCTGATAAATTAGTGACTAGATAGACTTTTGAAAAATTGCTTCTCTCTAAAGAATAAATAGAAGTAACAATAGCAATTAATACTTTAAAAATATTACTGACAAATTAAAAAAATGTAGCTGCTAGTATTGAAGAATCAGGAGACAGTAACTAAATCACCTTTGAACTAGTTATTGAATGAAACTCTTGACAATAGTCTAAGAAAGTGAAGAAGATAGCAATTTACAACAAAATGCTTTGAGAGAAATGGAAATATTCTATCAAAGTCAGTTAAATATTTAAGGTAATCCCAGGTTGTAAAAAATCAAACCTTTGGGGCCTGACCTGTGGTGGCGCAGTGGATAAAGCATCAACCTGGAAATGCTGAGGTTGCCAGTTTGAAACCCTGGGCTTGCCTGGTCAAGGCACATATGGGAGTTGATGCTTCAAGCTCCTTCCCCCCTGTCTCTCTCTCTCTCTTTCTCTCTCTCTCGCTCTCCTCTCTAAAATGAATAAATAAAATAAAAATTAAAAAAAAATCAAACCTTTGGCCCCCATGATTGGGCATGTGTAAATCCCAGGTTTAATTCCCGGTCAGGGCACACAGAAGAACCGACCATCTGCTTCTCCATCCCCTTCCACTTCTCCTCCCCCTCCTTCCCTCCTGCAACAATGGCTCAGTTGGAGGGAGTTGGCCCCTGGCACTGATGATGGCTCCATGGCCTCACTTCAGGCCTAAGAACAGCTCTGTTGCTGAGCAACAGAGAAAGCCCTAGATAAGCTAAGCATCGCCCCCTAGTGGGCTTGCCAGGTGATCCTGATCCAAATGCATGCAGGAGTTTGTCTCTGCCTCCATTTCTCTCACTGAATTTTTTTAAAAAATGGAAAAAAGAAAATAATCTGCATAAATAATCTGTAACATGTGTCAATTCTCTAAAAACTCAGAGATTTCAGATTTAAAAAATATGTAAAACATCACTGAGCTTTAATCTTTAGGTATCTAGAAAACAAACTATCTACAATAATTTTTTTCTGAATGTCTGAAAGTTAAATTTTGTTGTAGTATCTTGGGGTGCAGAGCCTAAATGTCAACTATGTGAATCAGAGTACACTGAGAGAAGTGGGCAGTTCTCTCTGCAGTAACTTAGATAGGTCCTTGTTAAGTTCTATGTTTAGAGGGTGGTTTGTTAAAAAAAATATATCTATAATGTATATATATCTCATAACATAATATACAACTTTCTTTTGAGAAAGGAATTTGGTATATTTATTATGGGAAAAAAGGTGATTAATGGAAGTAATTATAAATACAAAATTGTTTGAAAGCTTTTAATTTCTAAAAGTTAAATTTATTCAATGTTGTCTCAGGGTAAAGGAAAAAGAAGAGGTTGATTGAAAAAAAAATCTAATAGTTCATTTGGACCCACAATTTTTCTTAAAAAGTATATTTTCCTTCACTAGAAATAAACACTTATTATCAAGTAGTCATTATGTTAGCAATTTTGTGAAAATATTTCTAAGGTATGTGGACTTTTATTTTTAAGTGAGAGGAAGGGAGATAGAGCGATAGACTCCTGCATGCACCCCAACCAGGATCTACTCGGCAAGCCCCCATCTGGGGCTGATGCTCCAATTGACTGTGTTCTCCTCAGCACCTGGGCCAATGCTAAAACCAATCAAGCCACTGGCTGTGGGAGGGGCAGAGGAAGAGAAGGGGGAGATGGAGGGAGAGAGAAGCAGATAATCACTTTTTCTGTATACCCTGACTATGGGTTGAATCTGGATGTCTGCATGCTGGGCCAATGCTCTATCTACTGAGCCACCTGGCCAGGGCCTGGACTCTTTCTTTTTAAGCCTCACATTTTTTAATAAATAATTTATTTTCTATGTTTTTTATTTTGAAATAAATTTTCTTCTTCATATCAAATTAGGCTATAGAACACTCAAATTTGAAGAGAATAATGAGGTTAATTGAGATTTTGTAGCATCCCAACTTTGTTTTTTACTTTGAAGTGACTAGAATGCTCTATCTTTCCATGTGTCTTTCAAATAACATTTTAACAGATTGCTTTGACAGTGTGAGAAAAACACTCTAGCTTTTCTCTTTCTTTATAACCTAGATAACTTATAGTCAATTGAAAATGAAAAGCTAATGCATATTTTTACACTCAGCCTGTAAGTTCTACCTTAAAATTTTGTATAATAATCATTTTGAAATATGGAAACAGAGCTATAGAGATGGGGTAACTGCCCTCAGAAAGCCAGAGCTTCTGACCTCTTTTCTATTCTGCTCCTTCTCTTTTCTCTTTCTTGTCATCCATTTCCTTTCTTACATTTAGTAGGTTAACCTATCCAGGACAAAATAGCCATAAGAATAAAAGTAAGAATGTATGTTTCAAAAATAAAAACAATTTATTATTTTGATAATTCAGACATGAAAACCATATTGTTAGTGATTTGTGATAAAGCCCTATATTGGAGATATGTAAAAATATATAATTTTAATAGAAAAATTAATTTTTAAAATACCCATATTGTATGCTCACATTTCTTTAATAAATATGTAGTAATTTCTTAGAGTTTAAAACAATGGATCAAATCCCAAGCAAACCTGGGGTTGAATACAAGTATAGAAATTTCTATAGTTATTGAATGGATCTTTCAAGCATTAGATTTTTAATGATAGCATCAAACTTTTCCCAGTTTTTTTCTTTAGACTCAGTTCCTTCATAGTCATACTATTTTTTAATATGATTGAGTATCTTTGGATTAACAATTCAGAAATGTTCCATATTTGCCTCTCTTACTCTGTTGACTATATAACTTTAGGAATGTTGAATTTTTAAATAATATTTCTGTGCCATTTGATAAGTTTCTTCTACTTTCATATAACATTAATCCCTCTCTTTGGAAATGAAAGTTAGTAGTTACTAGGTAATGTTAATAAAACATAAATAGAAGATACTTCTTCCTCATGATGTTTCAGAATCAGGTTTACTGCATAAAATACATTTTCATGGGCCCCTTTCCCAAAATCCAATTTACCTGTGACGTCTTTTTTTCTTTTTTATACAAATCTCACCTTCACATATTCTGTTCCAGTCACATTGATCTCCTAGCTTCTTCTTATACGGGCTGGGCAAGTCCCTGCTTTAGAAACGTTGAACTCTTCCCCAAGACATCTGCATGGCTTTCTTCAATTCTAAATAAAGCTGAGCTCATAAACTGTTTAAATTAAAACATCTCATTCCCTTTGATTAGATTATTTTCATAGTACAGTACTTTTACCTTATATCATCATCTAAAATGTATTTATTATGTTTATTTTCCATCTACCTTTTTAGAAATATATTCTACAAACATTTCACTTTTTTTTGTTCTCTGATTTTTTTCAAGTGTCTGGCCATAGTAAATGCTAAATACATTAATGAATTTATTGAATAAAAAATCTCTAATTTTGAAAGCCAGGAAACTTTTCCATTGAAACTTCAAAAGTAATTAATTATGTTATTTGTTAGGATTGTAAGCCCCAGGTCTAGTGAGTAGTCTATGGAAACAAAAATACCTTTTTAACAGACAACAAAAGACAGACTTATCGAGCCTTCTTATTATGTTAGTTAAGCTAGATCTTTTGTCTTGGGGTAAAAAGGATTAATCATTTGTTGGGAAAAAACAGCTGTGTTAGGCTTGATTGCTCTCACTTTGCCTGATTAGTGTGTGAGCACGTGGCAGAACCATGTGTGTATACTCTATGTAAGGCTACAGATGCTTGCCCTCAATGCAGATCACTGACCTGCCACCATGAGCACGAATCGCTTTCCCACTACTGCAAGGGGCTGTTTTCCTGACCACTTGCCTGACTCCAGGAGAAGAGGTTTCCCCCTGCCTGTTTGTATCTGTCACTGTGAGACTCTAATAAATGGGAATGGCCCAATGGTTTCTGGCTCCGCAGTTCCTATCTGCCTTAACCCAATGTGAACCTGCCTGGCCTCGGACACTGGCATTATGTAATTTAATAGGCACAAAGCTGTCTAATCTGATTCTATTTTATGGATAGAATAGATTACAGTTCAGTTTTCCTTAAAATTAGTAAAACCTGCTTTTGTATTTATCTTAAGCAATATGACTCAGAAACTTGCAAAGAAATATGATAGTTACTTGCTATGTATACAGTTACTATTTCTCTGATCTTACCAGTATTTAAAATTTGTCTGAAAACTATAATTAAAGTTTTATTTTATACACATATTATAATTCTTGGATTATCAGTGGAACTTGTAAAAACAGAGATAGTGTTCTCCTGAATATTTCTCATATGGTACTACTTCTGGGCTAATAAGAAGACCAGCAAGGACTAGGCTTGTAAGGAAATAGGGAACTAAACAAGCAAAATGAGTGTGATGAGTGCAACAGTGGGTATTTAAATAAACTTTGTGATGGCAAATGGCCAGGGTCTGTTTATAAGTCAGGTTGTAGATTCATTAACTCTTAGAGAAAGTATGGGTCATGTAGACAAATTTTATCGTAGATAGTAATGGGGTTCAGAACAGGCCTTCCTGAGAGAAACGGCGCTGTGAGGAGCACGACCGAAAAATTGACTAAATATATAATCAACCCTGAAGAAAATAAGACAGAGAAAGAAAAACTCCGCCTTCCTCACTGACCTGAGCAAGGGCTGCTTTCACTTGGAACTGAGATAGAGTTGGGGGGGAGGGGGTTAAGGGTGAGGAGGAAGCTAGGCTACAGCACAGACGTTCAAACCGAGGAAAGAGTGTGCCTGTGGTGACTCAGCCCATGTGAGCTAACACCCGTGCTGGTCCCTGGCAAGGACGGGCAAGCAGCAGCTACCAGCAGTGCGTGGGGAGTGCACCAAAGTGAACTTCCCTATGCCGGAGCTTCTCTGGGTGGGCGGGGTCTTCACCCTGCCATTCAAGCTAAAAATCAAGTGTGAGGGCAGATCGTTGGGGGAGGGGCGTGTGGGCAGCTTGCAGTCCTTCCTGGAGCAGATGGCGGATCCAATCGCTGAAATTAGCTTAACCCACAGTCGGCTCACCTCCCAACTGACCTACACGGTTCTGACAAAATCTCTCTCAGTTCAGCCGTCTAAGACAAGAGGCATGATATTTTTTAGTGCCTCTTGCTAAAGGAGTGGGGGCAACTTTTGATTGGCAGAGCTTTCATACTCAGGGATATACACTAAAAAGAGGGACTTGGCAGCTGTTAAGACCTCCTATACTGCAAGCATTGACTAGGGCACCTTCTTCCCAGCCAAAACAGGTTACAAAGTTCAAAAAGCCTTGGGAGAGTGGTCCCACAGAGTGCTAGGCATGCTGAACGGGCCTGGAGGCTCATAGAAAGTCACCTTGGGAGCAATTGGATCCCAGCCCTGCCTGATTACATTGGTGGCTCTGACTGACAGAGCCTTACCCAGAGTCCTGCATTGAGTGGGGATAGAGTGGGGATTTTCCAGTTCTTTGAGCCTCTTACTCCCCAGGGAGAGGCAGCAGCAGCCCCATACCTGGATCATCAGGCTGCTAATTCAGGAAGGAGAGACTAGGAGAGAGGCTCCGGGAAAACGGACTCTCTCATTGTTGGAGCCTGCAAATACTAACAAGCCTTGACTACCAACGAGAATGAAACCTAATATATGACATCACCGTAGAGTCTTATCAACTGCAAATCTCTACCTAAGCGTGCCACAGGAGCAAAGCCTGGTGTACAGAGTCATCAACCAGGAAAAAGGAGAGGAAAGAAAAAGGAAGAAGTTAACCTCTCAAAATAAAAAAAAAAACACAGACTATATAACTTGTTCCACTATTTTTTTTGTTTCTTTCATTTTCTTGACTTTATTATTATTATTATTATTATTTCTTTTTCCTCCACCTTGGTCCTTTTATTCTCTGCCCATCTTATTCTTTCCTCTTCTTGAACTACACTACTTATAAGTGTTATATTTCCCATTTTCTTTCTTCACTTCTTCCTTTCTCTCTATGAGGGTTACACTCCAAAACCCTTAACTCCCTATCTCTTTCTCCTTTTTTCTTTTTTCTTTTTTTCTTCTTTTCCTTTTCCCCTTTTTCTTTTTTCTCCCTCTCTATTAGTTTCTTCTTTTCCCCTTTTACTTTTCCTCTCATTCAGTCCACAATCACAAACAAATTATTTTATTTGAGACTCAACTTTTTTTGTGTGTGGCATTTTGGGTGCTTTATACTTTGCTTTTTTATTACATTAGCATTCCTCCCAACCCCGGCTCTCCATTCTATGTAGTTTTTGCTCCACTTAATACAATAATATTTTTTTTTCTTTTTCCTGTTTCCCTCTTATCCCTCTCATTATATCTCTTAGTCGACCATCACTTACAAGCAAATCACTTTACACTTGACCCAAATTTTTTTCCTTTTTTACATTTTGTGGGTCCCTACCTCCTTTTTTGCCCCTTGAACACTTCACCCCAACTCAGGCCCTTAGTTATAGGCAGCTTTTGTTCCACTTAGCATAATATAATTCACGTTCATCATGATATTTTCCTAAGGAGGAGGGGAGAGGAGGGGAAGAAAAGAAAAAAAGGGCAAGTAATAAATTATTATTTTTTTCCAATGTTTTTTCCTTTTTTTAAAATTTTTACCTTTTATTCTTTATTAATTCTCATTAGTGCTATCAACAAGACCACACTCAGATGCCATTAAGAAAAAGGAAATCGAATATAATGAATACAAAAGATAGAGAAGTAGGACAGATTGATGTGGAAAATCTATGAAGAAAAAATTAAATATATTGGAAACCTTGGAGCTAAATGACAGAGAATTTAAAATAGAAATCCTAAAAATAATCAGAAATATTCAAGAAAACACAGAAAGGCAATTTAGGGAGCTCAGAAAACAACTCAATGAACACAAAGAATATATTACCAAGGAAATTGAAACTATAAAAACAAATCAAACAGAGATGAAAAACTCAATTCATGAACTGAAAAACGAGGTAACAAGCTTAGCTAATAGAACAGGCTAGATAGAAGGTAGGATTAGTGACATAGAAGACAAGCAACTTGAGGCACAACAGAGAGAAGAAAAAAGAGACTCAAAAATTAAAAAAAAATGAGAAAGCCCTACAGGAATTCTCTGACTCCATCAAAAAGAATAACATAAGAATAATAGGTATATCAGAGGGAGAAGAGAGAGAAAATGGAATGGAGAATATATTCAAACAAATATTAGAAGAAAACTACCCAAGCTTGTGAAAAGAACAAATGCCTCAAATTCAAGAAGCAAACAGAACACTGAGTTTTCTTAACCCCAACAAACCTACTCCAAGGCACAACATAATAAAATTGGCACAACCAACAACAAAGAAAAAAATCCTCAAGACAGCCAGGGAAAAGAAGAATACAACATATAAAGGAAGGCCTATTAGATTATCATCAGATTTCTCAGCAGAAACTCTACAAGCTAGAAGAGAGTGGACCCCAATATTTAAAGTCCTGAAAGAGAGGAACTTTCAGCCAAGAATACTATACCCATCAAAGCTATCCTTCAAATACGAAGGAGAAATAAAAACATTCACAGATACAGAAAAGATGAGGAAATTTATCATCAGAAAAAACCGCACTCCAGGAAATACTAAAGTGGGTTTTCCAACCAGATACAAAGAACAAAACAAAACAAAACCACAAGTAAAAGATCCACCAAGAACACAATAAAACCAAATTTAAACTGTGACAACAAAAACAAACAAAAAAAGGGGAGAGGACAGAGATTAACATTAGCAAAGAATGATGGAGTGCAGAAACAACCATAAGATAGGGTACTACAATGAATATGGTAGGTACCCTTTTCATTACTTAATGGTAACCACGCTTGAAAAAAACACCACAGAAGCACATGACTTAAAAAAGGTACAACAGAGGAAAGAACAGGGAATACAACCAAACAAAAACAAATGATAGAATAACAAAAGAGAAGAATCAAACAAGATACAAAACTAACAGAAAGCAATTTATAAAATGGCAATAGGGAACCCACAAGTGTCCATAGTTACACTAAATGTAAATGGATTAAATTCACCAATAAAAATACACAGAGTAGCAGAATGATTAAAAAAGAAAATCCAAGGCCCTGGCTGGTTGGCTCAGTGGTAGAGCGTTGGCCTGGTGTGCAGAAATCCCAGGTACGATTCCCAGCCAAGACACACAGGAGAAGTGCCCATCTGCTTCTCCACCCCCCTTCTCCTTTCTCTCTGTCTCTCTCTTCCCCTCCCACAGCTGAAGCTCCATTGGAGCAAAGATGGCCCGGGCACTGGGGATGGCTCCTTGGCCTCTGCCCCAGGCGCTAGAGTGGCTCTGGTCGCAGCAGAGCGATGCCCCGGAGGGGCAGAGCATCGCCCCCTGGTGGGCAGAGCATTGCCCCCTGGTGGGCGTGCTGGGTGGATTCCGGTCGGGCGCATGTGGGAGTCTGTCTGACTGTCTCTCCCTGATTCTAGCTTCGAAAAAATACAAAAAAAAAAAAAAAGAATAAAAGAAAATCCAAGTTTATGCTGCCTACAAGAAACACATCTAAGCAACAAGGATAAAAACAAATTCAAAATGAAAGGCTAGAAAACAATACTCCAAGCAAATAACATCCAAAAAAAAAAAACAAAAACGGGTGTAGCAATACTCATATCTAATAATGCTCACAACAAGACAGCAAAAGTACTCAGAGACAAAAATGGTCATTTCATAATGATTAAGGGGACACTGAATCAAGAAGACATAACAATTCTTAATATATATGCACCAAACCAAGGAGCACCAAAATATATAAAACAGCTACTTATTGACCTAAAAACAAAAACTGACAAAAATAAATCTTACTTGGAGACCTCAATACACCGCTGATGGCTCTAGATCATTCATCCAAATAGAAAATCAATAAAGATATATTGGCCTTAAACAAAACACTAGAACACCTGGATATAATAGACATCTACAGGACACTTCATCACAAAGCGAAAAAGTATACATTTTTCTCTAGTGTACATGGAACATTCTCAAGAATTGACCATATGTTGGGCCACAAAAATAACATCAGCAAATTCAGAAAAATCGAAATTGTACCAAGCATATTTTCTAATCATAAAGCCTTAAAACTAGAATTCAACTGCAAAAAAGAGGGAAAAAAAACCACAAAAATGTGGAAACTAAACAACATACTTTTAAATAGAATACAACAACATATTAAAAAAATAATACATCATGATCAAGTGGGATTCATCCCAGAATCTCAAGGATGGTTCAACATATGTAAAATGGTTAACATAAGACACCATATCAACAAAACCAAGAACAAAAGCCACATGATCTTATCAATAGACGCAGAAAAGGCTTTCGATAAAATATAACACAACTTTATGTTTAAGACACTCAACAAAATGGGTATAGAAGGAAAGTATCTCAACATGATAAAGGCCATATATAATAAACCATCAGCTAACATCATATTAAATGGCATAAAATTGAGGACTTTCCCCCTTAAATCAGGAAAAGACAGGGTTGTCCACTCTCTCCACTCTTATTTAACGTGGTGCTAGAAGTTCTGGCCAGAGCAATCAGACAAGAGAAAGAAATAAGAGGCATCCATATGAAAAAAGAAGATGTAAAGGTATAACTTTTTGCAGATGATATGATCCTATACATCAAAAATCCCAAAGACGCCACAAAAAGGTTACTAGAAAAAATAAACCAATACAGTAAGGTTGCAGGATACAAAATTAATATACAAAAGCATAGCCTTTCTATATGCCAACAATGAAATATTAGAAAACAAACAAAAAAATAATCCCCTTCCCAATTGCAACCAAAAAAATAAAATACTTAGGAATAAACATAACAAAGAATGTAAAGAACTTATATAACTAAAACTACAAAGCATTGTTAAGAGAAATCAAAAAAGATACAATGAGATGAAAAAATATTCTTTGACTTGGATAGGAAGAATAAATATAATCAAAATGGCCATATTATTCAAAGCAATTTATAAATTTAATGCAATTCCCATCAAAATTCCGATGACATTTTTTAAAGAAATGGAACAAAAAATAATCAGATTTATATGGAACTATATGAAACCCTGAATAGCCAAAGCAATCCTAAGGAAAAAGAATGAAGCTGGGGGCAATACAATACCTGACTTCAAACTATATTATAGGGCCACGACAATCAAAACAGCACAGTATTAGCAGAAAAATAGACATTCAGACCAATGGAACAGAATAGAAAGTCCAGAAATAAAACCACATATATATGGTCAAATAATTTTCGATAAAGGGGCCAACAACACACAATGGAGAAAAGAAAGCCTCTTCAACAAATGGTGCTGAGAAAACTGGAACGCCACATGCAAAAGAATGAAACTCGACTACAGCTTGTCCCCTTGTACTAAAATTAATTCAAAATGGATCAAAGACCTAAATATAAGACCTGAAAAAATAAAGTACATAGAAGAAGACATAGGTACTAAACTCATGGACCTGCGTTTTAAAGAGCATTTTATGAATTTGACTCCAAAGGCAAGAGAAGTGAAGGCAAAGATAAATGAATGGGACTACATCAGACTAAGAAGTTTTTGCTTAGCAAGAGAAACTGACAACAAAATAAACAGACAGCCAAGTAATTGGGAAGTAATATTTTCAAACAACAGCTCAGATAAGGGCCTAATATCCAAAATATTTAAAGAATTCATAAAACTCAACAACAAACAAACAATCCAATAAAAAAATTGGAAGGGGACATGAACAGATACTTCTCCCAGGAAGAAATACAAATGGCCAACAGATATATAAAAAGATGCTCATCTTCATTAGTTATTAGAGAAATGCAAATCAAAACTACAATGAGATACCACCTCACACCTGTTAGATTAGCTATTATCAACAAGACAGGTAATAGCAAATGTTGGAGAGGCTGTGGAGTAAAAGGAACCTTCATTCACTGTTGGTGGGACTGTAAAGTAGTACAACCATTATGGAAGAAAGTATGGTGGTTCCTCAAAAAACTGAAAATAGAAAAACCTTATGACCCAGCAATCCCTCTACTGGGTATATACCCCCAAAACTCAGAAACATTGATATGTAAAGACATATGTAGTCCCATGTTCATTGCAGCATTGTTCACAGTGGCCAAGACACGGAAACAACCAAAAAGCCCTTCAATAGAAGACTGGATAAAGAAGATGTGGCACATATACACTATGGAATACTACTCAGCCATAAGAAATGATGACATCGGATCATTTACAACAAAATGGTGAGATCTTGATAACATTATACGGAGTGATATAAGTAAATCAGAAAAAACGAAGAACTGCATAATTCCATAGATTGGTAGGACATAAAAATGAGACTAAGAGACATGGACAAGAGTGTGGTGGTTAGGGGGGGGATGGAGGGAGAGTGGAAAGGGGAGGGGCACAAAGAAAACTAAATAGAAGGTGACGGAGGACAATCTGACTTTGGGTGATGGGTATGCAACATAATTGAATGACAAGATAACCTGGACATGGTTTTTTTTTTTAATATATGTACCCTGATTTATTGATGTCACCCTATTAAAATTAATAAAAACTTATTCATAAAAAAAAAAAAGACCAGGCCTTCCCAAGGTGTGCTCCTTTGGCATGTAAATTACTTTGAGCTAAAGGCCATCAAGTCAGAACAGGCTCACAAAAATACTTTTACTTTTTCCTTAAAGAATTGAATTTGAGATTTGACCTGTGGTGGTGTAGTGAATAAAGGGTTGATGTGGAATGCTGAGGTCACTGGTCCGGAACCATGGGCTTGCCTGTGTAAGGCACATATGGAAGCAACTACTATGAGTAGATACTTCCTTCTCTTCCCCACTTCTCTCTCTCTCTCTCTCTCTCTCTCTCTCTTTCCCCTCTCTAAAATTAATTTTAAAAATCTTAGAAAAAAAATTAATTGAATTTGGGGCCTTGCCGGTAATAAGAGTTTTCATCAGAAATAACTTATTGTGATTTACAGGGCAGGGCAAACTTCTCATTTCTGAACATCTGCTCTGCATATCTCCTATGAATGACCTTCCTTCCTTCTGAAGCTCCCAGGCCCCTTAACTCACCCTTTCCTCAAAATGCCATACATAGAAGTTTTACCTTCTGTCAGTGAACCTCACGTGTGTATGGGTGTCAGTCTTCCATTTATATGGGGTTTTCATATGCATGTATGTAATTAAATTTGATTATTTTCTCTTGCTAATCTGTCTCATGTGGATTTAATTGATAGACCAGCCAGAATAACCTAAAAGGGTAGGGGAGATTTTTCCTCCCTCACAATAGAAAAATAATTAGAGAGAGAGAGAGTAATTTTTAAAAACAATCAGTGTTCTTACTTGTTTTGGTGTAAATACCGTACTGCCAGATGAAGAGTCCTACTCACGTTTTCCAGATTCCTATTCAGAACTTCTATTTTGCTATCCTAGGTCATGCTGCATTACTGTACACCACATTACAAACCATCAAAGGAAAAAACTGAAACTTTTCTGTTTCTGTTTTAACAAATAAAATAGATACTTATTTACTGATTAAATTATTATACTTAAATCTGCCAGAGTATCAGGAGATAAAAATGATCTTTTATGGTATTTTCAAATCATATTTGCATTTTAAAGACATTTGAAATACTTTTAAAAAATTTAACTGATATTTGCAAAGAGAAACTGTTAAGCACTGTATGGTACATGTCTATATTCACAGCTGAAACACTATAGCCTCACTCTCTTAAATAGATACCCATAGCCTTAAATATTAAGAGTATGGAGAATAGGCCTGACCTGTGGTGGCGCAGTGGATAAAGAGTTGACCTGGAAATTTTGAGGTCGCCGGTTCGAAACCCTGGGCCTGCCTGGTCAAGGCACATATGGGAGTTGATGCTTCCAGCTCCTCTACCCTTCTCTCTCTCTCTATCTCTCTCTCCCTCTCTGTCTCTCTCTCTCTCCCTCTCTCTGTCCTCTCTAAAAATGAATAAATTAAAAAAAAAGAATATGGAGAATATACTTAATAAAGGGAGTGATCAGATATTCTCTTAATGTATTTAGACATAACAATATTACAGGAAAGAGAAATAAGGGGCATTATATGTGAAACACATTAATTTGACTTGCTATTTTATATTGTATTTCTTTAAAACTTACTTTGCTATGGGGCACTCTGAGAATAGCAGATGATTTATTCTATATTTATTTAAATCCTATACCTCTGATCTAGCCTGGCACACATAGTAAAGAGAAGCAGCTGAAAAATGATAGGGGACTAGTACCACATGCATTTCAGAATGGAACCAGGATGAGATAGAGTGCATAAATCCTCAAGTCTATGGATTTGCAAAAGCAATGTGCACATAAAGACAATTATGGAACGCATTTTTTTCCTGCATCTTTCATAATTTTTAGCCAAATATATTTCTATTATATACCCACAAAAATGTAATTTCTCACCCCCTTTTTTGTTTTGTTTTGTTTTGTTATTGAAACCTTCAAGGGATGGGAGAGTAAAGTCTCTGCCAAAATAAAGAATTGTAAGTAGAATAAAATTAAAGCCTTTGTATATCTTTTTAGTCTTTATTTATGATAACAATTAAGTTTGCAAATATAGATGTGTTCAAAGAATTTTGTTTCTGTAAGTGACACTGATTGCAAAATGTAAATCTCTGTATATATCTAGGACAGGAAGAATATTAGCCTCTCAAAAATATCCATATTTTAATTCCAGAACATAAATATATATGTAATATATATTATTTTTCAATTACAGTTTACATTCAATATTATTTTGTATTAGTTTCAGGTGTACAGCATAGTGGTTAGACAATCATATACTTTACTAAGTGTTTCCTCTCGTTATTTCTAGTAACATCCTGGCACTGTAGTAGGCAGTGAGACAGGCATGAGTGTAGCAAAGATGATGAACCAGGTTAAGAAGGTCACCAGGGCAAAAAGTCCTGGGTATCTAGCAACAGGCAAAACTGGGAAAACAAGGACATCACCCCAGGGTGACCTTTCCTTCCCTAGCATATTGCTAGTTGTGTGGTTTAAAACTCCCGACCTTTCATACAGCTGTCCATGAACTTTGGACCCTCCCCTGACCTTTTCTTCACTAGCATGTCACTGGTCATGTAGTAGATCCCCTTAGATGAGGAAAAAGGGAGCCTGAGAATAGCCTCATATGACTCCCATACAAGCCCTTGTATAACCACTCTTTTAAGCACTAAAAACTAGAGAGCATTATACTAAGTGAAATAAGTAAATCAAAAAGTGCTCAGAACTATATGATTTCACACATCAGTGGGATATAAAATTGAGGCTTACGGACACAGATAAAAATGAAGTAGTTACCCAGGGGAGGGGGAAGGGAGTAGAAAGGGACAAATATACAGTGACAGAAAGTGATTTCACTTTGGGTGATAGGTACACAACAGAATAAACAGCCCAAATACTATAGAGATGTTCATCTGAAACCTATGTACTCCAATTTATTGATCAATGCCATCCCATTAAATTTAATTGCAAAGTAAAAAATATATAGTAGTACATCAATTACAAAAAAATTCCCACAAGAAACTAGAAATAATATGTAGGCCGCAGTTGTGTTTTAGCTTCAGGCCTGAGAAAACCAGCAAGGCCAGGTGGGGCAACACCATGGCTGACCTTAGTATCAGCTGTGATGATTAATAATGCATCCTGTCCGGGTGCTGACCATCAGTGGAGACCATGACTCTGAGAAGATACACCTGGAAAGCTGAGGAATAGTCTACTGAGGTCTCCTGAGAACTTCCCTATAACCTTTACCTTTGAGAAACAGTTAAATCCCCTAATGACAAAGGACTCAGCTCATGCTCTTTCTCTCTCTGGAACACGGCTGCACTTTTCCCCACCTCCTTCTTTCCCTAGGGTGAGCTCTCTCTTTCTCTGTCTGGAGCAGGCCTGTGCCTTTTATTCTCTCTTCCACTTAGGTGTGTACTCTCGGCCTTCTTTTGACTCTGTAACTTGATTCCTGAGCTCAAAAAGTCCAGCTGGCTCACTTCTTCCATGGCTCGGTTACTCTGCTGTGACTTTCTTTTTATTTTAGGTGAGAGAAGGGGAGATAGTGAAGCAAATTCCTGCATGTGCCCCAACTAGAATCCACCCAGTAACCCTATCTGGGGCCAATGGTCTAGTACTGAGCTATTTTTGGCTCCTGAGGCTGATGTACTCCAACAGAGCTCCTCAGTGCCCAGGTCCATGCTTGAACCAATTGAGCCACTGGCTGTGGGAGGGGAAGAAGGAGAGAAGGGTGAGAGTGGTGGGGAGCAGATGGTCGCTTCTCTTGTGTGCCCTGACTGGAGATCAAGCCCAGAATGTCCATGTGCCGGGCCCATGCTCTACCCACCGAGCCGCTGGCCAGGGCTTCTGTACCTTTCTAAATAAACTTTTGCTTATATTTGAGTATTGACTTTGAATTCTTTCCTAGTCAGAACTCAAGTACCAAGGTTGCTGAACTGAAATCCAATTGCCAATAACATTTTGGTGCCATTTAGCCAACTGACAGCACCATATGCAGTTATTACTATATTACCTAAAGAGAGAGAAAGGAACAGAGAGGGACATTCCTATGATTATTTTGTAACTGCCAATTTGCACTTCTTAATTCTTTTGCCCGTTTCACTTGGTCCTCCAACTCCCCTCCCCTCTGGCAACCATTAGTCTGTTCTCTGAATCTGTAAGTCTGTCTCTATTTTGTTCCAGCACATAAACACATATGGCAAAAAAAAAAAAATTCTGGGTTGGAGATGGAATTATATTTGCTAATCAACTGGCCATAAAATAGAAAGATTATCCTGGATTATCTAGGGTGGGCCCAAAGTAATCACAGGGTTTCTAAAGCAGAAGACTGAGGCAGAAGTATGGTTAGAGTAGTTACATGTGAGGAGGACTTGATCTGCCATTGCTAATATCTAAAATAGAGAAAAGGGCCATGAGTCAAAGAAGGCAAGAAGTTTTTAGGAGCTAAAATATCCAAGGAAACAGAATCCCCCTAAAGCTTCCAAAAAGAATGCAGCTCTGTCAACACCTTGAACTTAGCCTAGTTGATATTGACCTATAGGAATATAAAATAACAACTTTATAGTGTGCTAAGCTGCTGGTGGTGGAAATAGCATTCTGAAACACAGTCATAAAAAAAGCATTTTGGGGACTCATGCATAGAAGAATGTGAGCAATAGTGTCAAGATTTATTGGAGTGAAAACAAAGGACTGTCCCCAGGTGCCCAAAGTCTCCTCCACAACCAGATGGCTCAGCTCTCTCTCAGTGCAAAAGATGTCCAGCCTCTTGGGCCTCAGACCCGCACCTGTGCCTGTTAAGGCCCAGGAGGGCCAGGACCCATAAATGCAGAATTTCTGTCTCATTCCCCATCTGCATCTCTGCTACCAAGGTCAATGGTGCCCAGGTCATAAGCAGTGCTGTGCTTGGGCCCACACTTGGGCCTTCATGGCTACCAGGCTCACATGGCCACTGTGGAGAGAATATGCAAAGGAACAAACAATCCTTGGGTCTTTGTTAAGCTTTGATTATATTACCTTGGACTGGGGAAGGAGTAAGCTTTCTTTCAAACTAACCAATCTTCTAACTAATTTTTCCAAGGCTTGTGTTGGGTCCTCCTCTTAATCAAACTCTTTCATGGATCTTCCAGTGTTCTGTGCCCTTACCCTATTCAATCCTTTTCCCAGATTTTCCTAGGCTAGACTCCTCCTTTATAATCACCATTTGGCTCCCACTGCACATGTCTCATAGTGTTGGCTGTCATGTAGCTTCTACTTTGCATGACTCGGCAGAGGAATTTCCCCTTTACTGGTTACTCCCCTCCCCTGTAATCTATGAAAATACGTCAATTGTTTTCGGAGAGACTGGAAAGCTGTTTCTTCCTCCCTACTCAGAGGGACAGAGGACTGTTAATCCCATTGGTGGAGCAATGCGGCTATTCCTTGGTGTGTTTGGAGGCTGTAGTTTTCAGACTTAATCCAGTTTAATTAGATGTCTGGCTCCCTTCACTTTCATTAATATCTGACTAGCTGCCTATTGTAACAAAGCCACTAATTTTGTAGCGATTTCTTACAACAGTGATAGAAAACTAACATCATATCTTTGTTTAATAAGTGTATAGCCACTATATTAACCTTCAAAAGTGATCTACTAAAAATGTTTCCTATAACTATTTAAATTTTTATTTAACTTTTTTTTTTTATATATAAGAAGTGCTAGATTTTTGTGTGTGTATATTATGGAAAAGGGAATATGCTCTCTACCCAACTATGTTCTTCTGGCTGGGCTAAGATTAAATTGACATAAGACAGATTAACAGGAGAAAATCAAATTTAATTTCATACATACAGAGGCACAATAAAACATGGTGCCCGAAGAGCAGCTGGGTAACTGAAGTTTATATAACACAATGAGTTGAGGAAGTGAATAGCTATCTGGCAGTACAAAGTGAAGAAGGCCATTACAAAAGCCTCGAGGAGATATTTGGAAAACAAAAGTTTTCCCTGTTCTGCAGATAAATTTCTTAGGATATAGAGGAAACTCAGGTTGTCTCTCTTCCTAGTAGAGACCTCCTCCCAATGGAAATTTAAGCACTTGAGGGGGAGGAAATGAGGTGAATTTACTGGGTTTTAATTGCTTTTTAATTAAAATAATCTTCACGCTAAAGTGGTACACCTTCAATATTCTTCAGGTAATAGCTTTACATATAACACAGATAAATTAAAGCACCAAACAGCCAAACATTTTAAAACCTACATTATATTCCACTCAAGGAACACTGATCAGTAGCAGTGATTTTGAACATTATTGTTATTAAAACAGTATTTTGAATAAGTTCTGATAACTCTGTCTTCAGGCAAAAAATAAAATAAAAACACAAGTTCAAAAACTTACTACTCTGACAACATTTTTTATTATAAAACCCAAGCCTTTTTTATGAGACTTTATACTATGATTTCCTTTCTACTTACTAAAATTTTCCCTCAGAATTTGATTTGTGTTTAGGAAAATATATGTTTTATATAATTGTGTGGAATATCTCCTACTACAGATTATTGTAAAAAGCTTCTGAAAATTTTTATTTTCACTATGAATCCTGAAGCCTATAGTTCTATGGGCTTAATTCCATATTTATCTTTGTTGAGTGACAAATTTAAAATATGCATTAGGAAGTAATTTTGCAGCATGCTGCAATAGGCTATATGGTTCCTCTTACTACATCCATTAATTTTCAAAAGTCTTTCTATTTGGCCATAATTTATACAAGACTGTATTATTTATCACCAACTCTCCATTGATCATCTAGTTCAGGAATGTTTATTGCTAGGTTTATTTCAAAGAGAAAAATGGAAAGACAGTAAGGCCCTTGGGCATTAATGTTAAGCTTGCAGGAGGATACATTATCGCCCTCAGCCATAAGAAATGATGACATCGGATCATTTACAGCAAAATGGTGGGATCTTGATAACATTATACAAAGTGAAATAAGTAAATCAGAAAAAACCAGCAACTGCATTATTCCATACGTAGGTGAGACATAAAATTGAAACTAAGAGACATTGATAAGAGTGTGGTGGTTACAGGGGGAAGGGGGGAAAGGGAGAGGAAAGGGGGAGGGGCACAAAGAAAACTAGATAGAAGGTGACAGAGGACAATCTGACTTTGGGTGATGGGTATGCAACATAATTGAACGACAAGATAACCTGGACTTGTTATCTTTGAATATATGTATCCTGATTTATTGATGTCGCCCCATTAAAAAAATAAGATTATATTAAAAAAAAAAAGAATCCTGACATTTAGTGGTTGACTTGCATAAATTGTTTACAATTTCAACGGGATACTGCGGTCCAAATGACTGCTAAATAAATAAACTTGCTGATATATGTATGCGCGCGCACACACACGTATAACTTGCTGATACTCTATATATAGAGGGAGGGGCAAAACGTATGTTTCCAATTTTGAGTATGTAAAATAACTTATTCTTTACTCTTTAATTATTGTGTTACCATATGAACATATATCTATGTTATATAGTTATATAAATATATATTTAACCTATAAAATATACATTATATATTATTTGATATATTTATATAGTTTTATATATAATTATATATCTATTTAAACTACTGGGATACCAGAATTAAGGTAATATGTGCTTAAACCACAACTTTCTACTACTTTTTAAAATTTAGCTGAAGTGATTCTCCATATAAAATTCACAAGGATTCATTTACTCCACTGAGCACACATTTCCTTTAAATAGTCACTAAAGAATGATGGTAAGACTGGTTAGATTTGAATAAAATATTAACCTGGAAATTATGCACAACTGCAAACTGAAAACTAATCTTTAGCTATATAAAGGAAACATTTGGGAAAGGAAAGTAAAATGATTCAACAGCAAGGACATATATGAAGAAAACCATGTTCCAATCAAGATGATCTTGAACTTTAAGCCTAGTTGTATCTCACAATTATCTTTATTGAAATTTAAACAATTGGTTTAGAATATGGACATAAACCGGTGGTGAGTTTAGGACTTTTCACCTAGTGAGACATTATGAAAGAGGTCAGATAGTCTGGTTTTGAAAACCAAAAAATAATCTATTGGAAAAGAATAGACACCAAAAAAAAGCTTCTTCTTTTCTACATGTTTGACTAAAACTAGATCATGTTTTGGCTCATTACTTGCATTTATAGGCCATCCTTATGGAGGGCCCAGAATAAGACTTATCTTGTTATAAACACTATTTATAGTGTTTGAATTTGCATTACATTTTTTATCTCAAATCTATCACTTGATA
Organism: Saccopteryx leptura; assembly: GCF_036850995.1. Classification (NCBI taxonomy): domain Eukaryota; kingdom Metazoa; phylum Chordata; class Mammalia; order Chiroptera; family Emballonuridae; genus Saccopteryx; species Saccopteryx leptura. The sequence continues at coordinate 156,300,329 of NC_089504.1, forward strand.
TTAGGAAGACTTGTTGTAGTCTACTCATTAATGTGAAAGTACTTTTAACCAGGATATAAACCTTTAATATATTAATCTTTACATTTAAGAAGTGTAACTATTTGAACATAGATTGTTGTTACTTGCTGACTTATGAACCATCCTTCCCACTTCCAACTGGGGGCCTTGTCATTTTTTACTTACAAGTCATCAGGCTTAATCCCATTAATTGAGATATTTAAGAATACACAAGACTCCTTCATAGGTAACCAGCAAATCATCTCTATATATGGCAGTGTATTTTCCAGAATCTTTGAAAACAATTTGCTATGACTTTGCCAAAATCACCATCTGCTCAATAATTTTTATAAATATAAAATTATTTTTTGTTCTGTATAGAAATAGTTGAGGTCTGTTAATTTTCTCTCCAGCTTCCATCATTCTTTAAACAAATGATGTAAGGGCTTCCTATTAGTCATGAATTTGAATCATAATTTAAATATAGTTTTGTTTTGTTTTGTTTTAGATGAAAGGAAAGTAATAGTGAGGCAGACTCCCGCATGGCCCCAGAACAGGATCCACCCAATGATTCTGTCTATGGAAGATGCTCAAGTACATAGCTATTTTTAGCACCTGAGGCTGACATGCTCCTATCAACCAAGCTATCCTCAGTACCCGAGGCTGCTGCTTGAACCAATTGAGCCACTGGCTGTAGGAGAGAAAGAGGGTGAGAACGGGGAGAGGGAGGCAGGGAGAAGCAGATGGTCACTTCTTCTGTATTGCTGATTGGGGATCAAACCTGAGACATCCATACACTGGGCCGATACTCTATCCACTGAGCCATTGGCCAGGGCCAAATATAGTTTCAGTATAACATAATCTAAAATAAAGTTGGCAGAGAATTTTGAGGAACATTTGTTTAAAATATAGACTTTATTTTATTTACAGAATTTATAGCAAGATTTTTAGAAAGGAATCATGTTTAGTGACTTTCCAAATATATTACCTACTAATTTTGTTAACAAAGGGTAATTGTAATAGAATCCTATTGGCTAGTACGGAACAGGAACACATACTTACCCTATAACTTTCAGCATATATATATTTGTTTGTATTTTGAACTTTAAAAAACATCTCTGGCTCTGGCCAGTTGGCTCAATAGTGTCAGTCCAAAATGCAGACTTCCTGGATTCAATTCCCAGTCAGGGCACACAGGAGAAATGACCATCTGCTTCTCTCCTTCTTCCTTCCCTCCATCTCTTCCTCTTTCCCTTCCACAATGAGTGGTTCAATTGGTCCAAGTGTCAGCCCTGGGCACTGAGGATAGCTCTGTTGTTTTGAGTGTCAGCCTCAGGCACTGAGGATAACTTGGTTGCTTCAAGCATTGGCCCCAGACAAGGGTTGCCGGGTGGATCCTGGTTGGGGCACATGTGGAAGTCTGTCTATTTCCCCTCCTCCCACTGAAAATTTCTCTTTTTGTATTAAAAGCTTTATTTCAGCTTAAAAGTATATTCTTATTATAAAACTGGAACTCAAGTTTATCTTTCCAACATTGTGCTTAAGAAAAGAAAGATGTTTAAAGTACATACTTTTATTTTTATCAATGTATATTGCATTACTCCCTGGAACTTACAGAACACTTTTTTAACTTTGGTTGTCAAACATTAATCCTGATAATGTTCTTTTAAATTATGTTGTTTAATAAAAATGACAATTCTTATCCATTAATCATAATACTGAAAAAAATAAAAAGCCAAAATACCTTCTACTTTTCAAATAAATATTTACTTTTATGTTGGCTTGATTATTAGTTCAATGAATTCTTTTAACACTAATCTGCTTTCAGTGTCATAGTATGAGAATAATACTTTATGTTTATACAGAATATTGTGATTTTCATACCACTTTTAAACATGTTTAATTGTAGTCTTTCAGTAATCATACAAAATTCATTTACTAATAATTCCTATAGTATCATTCAATAAAAGTTGAAGAGGCTGAAGAGTCAAAGAAAGTACATGTTACCCTCCACATGAGGGGATGTTTTTGGCTAATGACAAAATCAGAACTGTAATCAGGTTCTCTTGTTTAATTTATTCTAGTGTTTTTTTTCACTAAATTGCTCTTAGTCAAGGAAGAGAGAGAGAAAAAAATATATACCTTCTTATATAGCTTCTGAAAAGGGATGATGTTGGAAAACAGTGGCAGTCATTATAGTCATGATAAATTCAAGAAACACTACAGAAGGCTTTGTAGTAAACTGACTAAGAATCACCAATTATAAACTATTACCTGGCATTGAGCAACTACTCAAATATATGCTCCTCAATTTTCTGACCTCTGAAAGTGAAGAATTGATTCAACAATCCTTACCTGATATGAAATTCTGTGGATCAGAAGCAAAACTAATTGAGTCTCAGGTACTACTTAATTTTGAAAAACCAGATGTTTTGTCAGTAACCTCAGAAACACATATAATGACTAATTATTGAGCACTTAGTACACACTAGGTAGCATGCTAAGGCTTTAATGTACACACCTGCATTTAGCTACTGCTGACATATAGATGAGGTCACATTATTATCTTCATACTTATATTTGAATAAAAAGACTATAAGTTTATGTAACTGACCCCCCAAATTATTCAGCTAGCTCTAATGCTACTTAATTTGTTTTTAATTAATTTATATAGATTTTAATTTAATTTGTTTATTTATTTAAAATAAAAATGTATAATTCAGAATGTGAATTTTCATGTTGTTATTTATCAACGCCATCACTGTTGTGAGATGCCACAGATAAATGAATTAGTTAAATTTGTGTGAGAAGAGATTTTTAAATTGTAGTATGTTTACTATTACATTTGCATTGGGAATTTGACCTTGTTCATACAGAATTAGTTTATAAATGGACCTCAAAAAGATTATATATAGCTTGTAATATCATATAGTGAGAACACTTTTGCTACTCATCCTCATATTATCATTTTTAAAATTGATCAACTGCTTTTTCGCACTAATTTAGATTTAAAGAATCTAACTGATAAGTTAGTACAGAGAGTTGCCATATATATTCCTGCCCATGAACACAATTTTCTCTATTATTAGGATCTTGCATTAGTATGGTCCATTTAGTACAATAAATGAAGCAATACTGATACATTATTAGTTACTAAATACTCAGTTTACATTAAGGTTCACTCTTTATTTATCCTTTACTGTTCTATTGTTTTTGATAAATACAATGTCAAGTGTCCACCATTACGGTATCATACAGCACAATTTTACCCTAAAAATTCCCTAGTCATCACCTTTTCATTTCTAACCCTCTCATCTTGAGCCCCTGAAAACCATTGATGTTCTTACAGTCTCTATAGTTTTGCCTTTTACAGATTGTTATATAATTAGAATCATACCACATGTAACCTTTTCAGACTTGCTTCTTTTGTTTAGCAGTTTGCATGTAAGTTTCCTTCATGTCATTTTGTTACTTGCTAGCTAATTACTTTTTATTGTGGAATAATATTCCACTGTATAAATGTACTACAGTTGGTTTTTTCATATACCTACTAAAGTACATCTTGGTTACATCCATTTCTTGCCAGTTTTATAAAATATTTGTAAACATTTGTATATTGGCTTTTGTGTAGACATAAGTTTTTTGTTCAGTGGGGTAAATACTTGGGAGCACAATTGCATGGTAGGATTGAGTTAAGCTTGGTAGAAAACTGTCAAACTGTCTTTCAGAGAAATATACCATTTGGCATTCACATCTACTCTTGCAATTTGGTATCATCAGATTTTGTTTCATTTGATTTGTTTGTTTTTTATTTTAGCCATTCAATAGGTGCATAGTAATATCTCATTGTTGTTTTAATTTGCAATTTACTAGTGGCATGATTTTCAGCATCTCTTCGTATGCTGTTTGTCATTTGTGCATCTTCATTGGTAAGGCGGTTATTCAGATCTTTTGCTCATTTTTAAAATTCAGTTGTTTCCTCAGTGTTGACTTTTATGATATCTTTGGATTTTGTGGATACAAATCCTTATGAAAAAGGGAAAATTTTTTCTCTACACTTATAGGGTTCTCTGGCGAATATAATATTAAAATCGACATAATACAGTCAGAAGTGAAAATAATCAAATATAATTACACACATACATATATGGTAACCACATATACATCAAAGAGTCAGTGACCCCACATATATATGAAATTAAGAAACAGGAAAAATGAGGTAACTATGACATTGTGAGCTAGGGATGAGGTCCGGGACATAAGGCTTCACAAGGGAGGTTGGTCGTTGGCAAGGTGATTAGAAAATGTACAGCAATAAAAAGTTTTACCTGCTCTTTAGAGAGGTCAGAAAAAGTTGTTTTTGGTAATATTTCTGGTAAGTCCCCAGATTTAGATTATTTTTCTTTTTTTGTTTTGTTTTGTTTTTTAGTGAGAGAGAGAGAGAGAGAGGGACAGACAGACAGACAGGAAGGGAGAGAGATGAAAAGCATCAATTCAATTCATAGTTGTGACACTTTAGTTGTTCATTGATTACTTTTGCATATGTGCCTACACTGGTAGGCTTCAGCTGAACCAGTGACCTCTTGCTCAAGCTAGTGACCTTGGGCTCAAGCCAGAGATCATGGGGTCATGTCTATGATCTTATGCTCAAGCTAGCAACTTTATGCTTCAACTGGTGAGCCCTTGCTCAAGCCAGATGTCCAACTCTCAAGCCAGTGACCTTGGGGCTTCAAACCTGGGTCCTCAGCATACCAGGTCAATGCTCTATCCACTGCACCTACCTGGTCAGGTTAGATTCTTTAAGGGTAGAGTGTTTCTCTTGAGCCTGCATGGTCTCAATGACCTTTAGCTCAGATCTTTTCCCACATACCAAGTTAGTACATATTTGGAAGGTTTGTTCTGAACCTGTTCATTCTTTATCAAATACATATTATATAAATATTTTCTTTTACTTCTTGTGTTTTTATTCTCTTAAGACAATATTTCTATTAAAAACATTACTAGATGCTTCAAATATCTCAGTTAAAATGACATCAGTATAAAACTGGGCCGTAATACTGAAAACAGACCCTAATACTTGTTTTCTCTCCAGTTTTACTTAGTGTCTTTCAAGAGATAACAACAGAACTCCTTACAGTGCTCAAGAAACCACCAGAGCAAGTCAGATCAAACTGGTCCCAGAAATGTGAATAGGTGCAGTTAGCAACCAAATAACTCTAAACTGACCTCAAGAGCATAGCAGAACCAAGATTCCCAAAACTCAAGATATAGAGGCTACTGCTTGATATCTGGAGCCCATTAAGAAGTTAGAGTTTCTCCAATAAGAAAGATCCAGTGCCTAGACAAAACATGGAGGACTTGCTAATCAAACTCTGCAAGATCAAAATTACTTTATTTCCTCTTGCCCCTCACATTCCTCACCTTAGCTGGCTTCATTCTAAGGCCATTATAAGGTCCAACCCAATCAGACACCCAAAATTAGAATTAATAAATATGTGTAGCCTAACTGGTGGTGGTACAGTAGTAGATAGAGCATCAACCTGGGACACTGAGGTCCCAGGTTCAAAACTCCTAAGTCATCAGTTTAGTGCAGGCCCATCTGGTTTTAGTGTAAGATCATAGACATCATTACATGGTCACTGGCTTAAACCTAAGGTTTTTGGCTTGAGCAAGGGATCACTGGCTTTGTCCCCATCAAGGTATTTATGAGAAGCAATCAATGAACAACTAAAGTGACGTGACTACGAGTTGATACTTCTCATCGCTTTTTCTCTCTTGCTAAGAAAAATAAAAGAGAAATATATATAACCCCTCTTCATTCCCATTCTTTGTATGTGCCTCAAATCTATCCAAGAGATGGATTTGGGCTTTCTCAACATCTGCTCATTTGGCTACCTGATGGTAAAAACTGCTTTTCTCTGTAAAAAATCTGTTGCCTCAGATTCTCATTTCTCTGAACACGACAGGCAAAGGATCAACAACTTTGATCTGTAACAACGCTTATCACTTTAAAGTAGATGGCCGTCTTGAGGAGTGAGGGGATCTCACCCCCAATCTAGGGTTCCCAAGCCAGGAAGAGGAGTCCCCATAACTTCTGGCTATAAGAAACAACAGGCTGAGGGGAGAAGGATAGTTGTGGGAATCTCAGGGAGCCCCTCTTAAATGGCCCTTAAAGACTTACTCAGACTGACTCCCTCTGAGCTCCAGCACTGGGGCAGAAGCATGAAAGGAACCAGGGACACACAGGAAGTAACTGGATTTTCTAGCATCAGGCAAGAGCTGGGGGAGAGGCAGGAAAGTTTTCTGCCAGACAAAAGTGCTGAAAAAGTCCATTGTTTCTTTTCTGAGAACTAAATCCCCCTCCAAAGAGCAGGCAGGAGGGTACCATATCTAAATCCATCAACCTGGCTCACACTATTCGCCCCACCCAGGTGATCCTATAAGGCCTTGCACTACTCAGCTTGTTGGACCACCCAAACCTTTTCCAATGCTTTTCCATACAAGTGATCTCTTGTTTCATGCTTGGGATTTCTCTAAAATCTCTCAAACAAACAGCATGTGGCCTTTGCTTATCCTGTGCCACTTACTAGGTGGCCCCAGGCTGTGAACTAGTGGCAGCAGGCATTGGTACTTTCCTGGACATCTCTAAGCCCAGCACAAGTAACAGCAATATGCACATCACTCTGTAGCTCATGCCAGGTGGCAGCAAGCAAAGAACAGGTTGACCTTACACCCCTTGGGAGAACCAAGTGAGTGCACCCTGTAGTCAGCTTCAGACCATGTCATGTCAAGAGTAACACTCTCAAGGGGAAGACTCAGGGAAACCCAAAGACCTAAAAAGCAAGTCTTGCTCTGAAGGGTTGACTTCTGCACAGAAGCTCCTCCTCTGCTGTGGTCACAGCCAGTCCTCACAGCCAGTTGGTCTGAGGGTCAGGTTCTCTCAGTGATGCCAGCAGCAATAAAGGCTCAACTACAACAGGACAGTGCACAAAGCCCACACACGAGCCCACTTGGAACACCCAAATTGGGTAACTATGGAGGCTGTGCCACTGGGCCCTACAGGACACCTACTACACAAGCCCACTCTACCAAGTCTGAGAAACATAACAGCTCTACCTAATACATAGAAACAAGCAAAGGGAAGCAACCAAAATGCAGACACAAGAAACACGTCCCAAATGAAAGAAC